>NC_052136.2:18806930-19406930 GCF_016086655.4 Lepeophtheirus salmonis
ATAATAATATTATGCTATATGTGGTAAAATTTTTTCGAAGAAATCAGTAACGAGGGCGTAGGGGAGAAAATAGCTTAGGGCCTCTTAAAATATAGTTGAATACTTTCTGCCATCAGATTGGCCCGGGGTAATGTGGAATTGCTAAAAACCACCGCCAATTATTCCAATACATCCAAGAAACCCCTCTATTACGAGTAAATAGTTTAAGCCCTTGGTTTGAAAATTGAAACCCGCATGTTTTGTGTATTTTTACATCATTTACGTCTTTTTTAATGGATGATACGTTAAATCCAAGTAAGATGGTGGTATTTAATAACCATTACAAACCATTTATAAGCGAGCGAAGCTTTAATGGAGCATTTATCTAACGTTAAAGAAGCTTTCCTGTCAATTTTGGAAAAAAAATTTCTTTTGGAGAGTGCTTACACAAGAAAGAGGTGGATATTCTCTTAATAAATCATAACCCGATTTAACACAAAACATTTATTAGTTTAATGTATCTTTGATAGATATATTAGTGAAAATTTAATTCTTTGAATTTTTAAATTATTGAGGAAATCAGAATTAAAAAAATTAGATTTGAAAATACTTTTGTCTTCAAAACCCCTATTTTTACTCATTGCTTGAATTGTTTTTTCATTAAAGATATCACAAAATGGCCGCCTCGCTTCCTCCTTCCATAGGTCCAAAAAAGAAAGTCCGTGCCCTTACCTAAATTTTAATTTCCCAACAATCTTAGATGCAAGTTGCCTTAAGTCTTTCGTCATTTCACACGACGTATGAATATGAAGTTACGTGTCAATTTCACCACATTTAAAGAGCAAGGCCCTTCCTCCTTGGCCTTTGAAATAAAATTATTTCATAAAAGTGCCTTGCAGTTTATATGAGCTTGTAGGTTTATACCTACTATGTCTTTAACACTTTTTCAAGATTGAAAAACATTTCAGATTTTTTCCTTCCCTTCTTTCTCCTCCAATCCTGTGCAGTGCAATCTAAATAACGGAAATGAGACAGTCTTATTATGGTAAAAACTTTTAAAGTTTAAAAATCTCTCAGCCCCTGTTACAGGTCTTGGTAAGAATATATTAAAAGATATGATCGATTTTTTTATTAAATATGGATATTTAGCTTGTTTAGCATTTGGACAATTGGATAGGCTAGGAGTTTATTAGGCCCGTCTTCCTTTAATTCGGCTACAAGATCCTCAGCCTTGATGATTTGCGCTTTTGGGCCATATAAAGGTTTTTTCCAAAATACAAAATGTCTTCGTCTTCCAATCCCACCGATAAAATAATGTTCTCAGAATCAAATAAAATTAGTCTAAAATCATGTTTCTTTTTGAAATTTGTCATCCCAGGCCCATCCTCTTGTAATATTCGTAAAAGCATTTTCGAAAAGATCTTCGTAATTATTCTCTCCGGAGAATTGAGCCCAAAACTGCCCATACTTTTAGGAATTTCCAACTTTTTAATATTTTCTTTAGGAAATTAAATTATTCTTATTCTTTGGAAACTTTTCCTAAAACTGAAGATACTTTTTCAGTCTCCAGTTAGGTTCTATATACGCATATCTATTTATTTGTAAGTTAAACAGTCTATTATTATTTATCAATCCAGGAGGTAATTGAGAGAGACCTGAAAGCCTCACATGGTCCTTCGAGTAACCTTCAACCATAATTGTAAAAGTTATCAATTAACTGAAGGAATTTATTATTATTTTAATATCTTTGTATTCCTTTGAGAAAACTCATTGGAAGATCTTGTGGAGGCTCCGTGCGGTTTTACGAAGTAAACACGGTTTCGGCTCACCTCATGGCTATATCCTGGTAATGAGATCCTTCTTCAGAGAGATTTACTTCTATAAAATTATAAGTCACATTCCTTTATTATTCCTGATAAAAACTCCAGACTCATAGCCCAAACAATAAACACTGAAACTTTGAGTTTGAGTGGATATATGAAATAAAATGAAATTGATAATAGTCAACAATTACTGATTTTGATCATTAACTGATAAAATATATAATTTCTTTAGTAAAAGTATGGAAGAGGAGACCATCCACTCAACTCCTATCATGAAGATGAATATACCTATAGATGAATATTCCATTAATTTAGAATTACTGGAGGAAGAGATTGCAGTCTTTAAAGAACTCAATCCCTTCACTCATTGTGAGAAAATCATTTCTTGTAAAATGATCCCAAGAAGAAGGAGATATAAGAGAAGGTAAAAACAAAGATCCAAAAGGCATATAAATAATACATAACTTCAATAGAGCATATGCCATGTGGAAAAAGGTACTAACTACATTAAAAACAGAACATTCCCTTACTAGAATAAGATTATAAAGATTTTATTATAAATGGATATGCAGAGAAAACTATAACGGAATCTCAGCAAAATACAAATCACACAACCTATATTTAGCCATCCTGCGCTTAAATCTAATATGGCTATAACAAAATGCAGGATTTTAATAGATGCATCAATGTCTGATCAGAAAAATAAAAAGTGCACCATAAAGAAACTTTTATTATCAGGACGTAACATGCTACCTCAAATCACTGAGTTAATACTCTACTCAAAATAACATAAGTATATTGCTACAATAGATATAACTAAAACGTTTTTATCAGTACGATTAAAGAATAAATCAGAAATGGATATGTTCAGATTTATTTGGAGAGACTCCTCCTCAAATGTTTCGATTTACAAGAATTCAATTTGGATGTGATTGTATCGCAAGCTTATATCTTCAATAAACAGCTAAGAAATGGATTATAAAATATCCAATAGCCATAAACATAATATTAAAAAAAACATTCATGGACGATACTCCATTGAGGCTGATTCGGAGCAAGAGATAATTGATCTAATACGATAAATCGTCTTAATTAAAGATAATAAAATAATAACCTATAGTACAAATATATTAAATTTTATTGACAAAGAAAAAGTAACCCATCAGAATTCGTATCCATATTAGGTCTTAAATTCGATCAAAAAAACAAATGAATATAAATTTGATCTAGATAACAAATTTAAACAATTTGATCGCAATAGAACAAAAATGACTCGTAATGACTCACTAGCAAGTCAAGTATTCGATACTCAAGGTTATGTTTCACCTTTCATAATGAAATTTAAACAAACAATACCCATGCATCGTAAAAACATTATCAATGAAAAAAGTTAGAAATAATAATATGGTAAAACTGTGCTGGGGGGTCTGATTACCCTACAACCTATTTTTCCATACCAAACCTGGGTTACGAGTACTGGAGAAAATGAATGTGAAGGGAAGTAACTTAGACACCCTGGCAAGATTAAAATTATTCCGTCCGTGATATTAGAACAGCACTCGGGCGTAGTTTGGTAATATCAATAAATCGTATTGTTTTCTCTAACTCACACTTTAATCCGTTAGTGATGCTTCCTGGGAGGAATTGCAGCCTTACAACCTGGGAGTCTGTAAATTCCAGTTGAAATTGAGTAGGATATACCAGATCACCAGAGTCGGAAAATGTCATATTCCTTCGGAACCACCATTTCCTGGGTTCTGTTGGAATCTGGCTCCCTCACATATCCGAACATGCATAGGATCATGAATGTGAGTGGTTGGACATCTCTAGCTATCTGTACTACATGCAGATGAATAAAAAAGCATGCCGGCTCCAAGTCACGGCTTGATGTTTCAATAGTGAAAGATACTATACTCATAGCTTCAGGATTCCGATCGTGACTGTTAAGTTAAAGGTGATGGGATGGAAGTGAGGTACCCGGATGTCGTCAAGGTTATGACGGAACTTCCAAGAATCCTAAACCATAGTTTTCCAGGTTTCAATGTCTTGGGTATATCTTAAGACAAGAAGACAATGAAGGAAAATGGCATCTTATTGAAGCAAATTCTAGATGGTTGAGTGCAGAAGAACAGAATTATGGAATGACAATGCTTGAGATGATGGCCATATATTGGGCAACCAAAAAATTAAATGTTTATCTTCAAGGATTACCTCATTTTCATATTGAAACAGATCATCAAGCAATTGTAAATATCCTCAACAAGAAAACTTTTGACGAAATTGAGAATCCAAGACAAAAATAAATTAAAGAAAGGACGCAAATGCGTCAAACTTCTTACTTTTAAGTTCTTCCATTATGTTTCTTAAGATTGGTTCTGGTTTATCGACTGCGCCATATGATATACGTGGATATGAGATGTATGAGGATATGGAGTTTATATATATACCTTATTCTACACGCGGAGAATCCAGAATGACTCTCATATTAATATATTATTATATACAAAATACATACAGAACATTTATACATAGGTCACCAAACCTATAGCTATGCATATATATATATAACAATCAATTTTAATTTTTCTTCCTTAATAGAAAAAAATTATTTTTAAGAACGCATCATATCAAAAAGAGGATTAGAGAAGCAATATATATTATCCAATACTATCCAAAAGATCGTCATTCGCTTCCAGAAATAATTATGTTGACAGTCTTTGGTAATTAATATTATACAGAAGGGAAGAAAAAAACTCTTTCGTCAAAAAGAAAGATATAACATAATAAATAATCCAATATTCAGGGCATGAAATAAATTATGAATGCAGAAATATCCTCTCAGCTGTCTTAAGATAGAAATAAACACTTATTCCATGTTTACAAGTAAGGAATCATCATTTTTTTTATTCTTAAAAGAGCAATTCTGTGATATAGATTGTAATTCATATTCCTCTCAATAATAAGAGAACTCAATTTTACAAAGGCTATGTTTTTAATAATAAAATTACTGCAGTGCAAAGATTTTTGACTGGAGAGCAAAATTTAACGAATAACTTTTTTTTGGGGGAAAAAATGCCTACAACGAATATTATTAATTTCAAAATTATATATATATATAAAAATGACAAATAATGTAGTCTTAATAATATAGTCTTATAGACAATTCTTTTTTGAATCAACAATTTGCCGATTTTATCAAGAATATGGAACAACAATCAAGACCTTGTCAAGATTGTAAATTACTTGATGGACAGAAATAATATGGTTTAATTGCACTTCTCCCTTAATTTTGAGATGAGGTGTTGCAGATTACTTTTACTTCGATAAAGTTTTTGCACAAATTTTTGTTTTTATGTTCTACTATATATATTTTACAGTAGATCACTCTTCATAGTTTTATATTTTAATATAGGTATATTTTGTATATTGAATTAAGGATTGCCGATTTGATAGAATTGGTTTAAAAAAACAATAATCAAGACCTTGTCAAGATTGTTTGTTACTTGATGGAGTAAATATTGTGAATAATAATATTGCAATACAATTAACCTTGCATTTTTTTGAGATGAGGTGTTGCGGATTACTCTTCTAAGAAATGGATAAAGATTGACAAATTTTTGATTGCTATGTTTTTTTTAGGGTAATCTTCCACGGGCAATTTTATCCTGGGCAGTTTTAATATAGTATATTTTGTATATTGATCAATAAATGATAGATGGTCATATTATGACAAATATTTGTTTGTTCCATTCAAGGGAGTACCATCAATTGTGAATAATAATATTGCAATACAATTAACCTTGCATTTTTTTAAGTTCAATCCAATCTTCTAAGAAATGGATTGAGAAGATTGGTAAGGACGGGGGAATAAATAACTAACGGCCTCTGAAAATTTGAATCCTAAAACCCTCAGATTGCTCCGGGAGGTAGTGTTTTCTTCAGGGCTAATACCAAAAAATAGTTCCAAGTCCTCAAGGGCAACTTCGGGGTACCCTGGATCCTGGCCAATTTCCTAATATTTTAATTCATCATGGTTTCAAAATACTGGTAATTTTTGTACAATTTTTTCTGCATGGCATGTTTTCTTCTGGGCAATCTTCCACGGGCAATTTTCTCCTGGCAGTTGTGAAGTTGGATTCAATTGGTTGGTTCAAGTTTCATGCGTCAGTATGGAGGGAAAAACATATTTTTTTTACATCCTGATGGGAAATACGCATCGAAAGCGACCAAGAAATTTTACAATGTATACAGAAGCCATAATCTTTAGTTTTGTGATGCACAACAGTGGTTCGAGCGATTTATTCATATATTTTTGCTCAATTCTGGCCTCCACTGTAAACAACTCGCCCATTTGAATCTGGTGATCGAACAGAAGCTGCCAGGATTGGTGAATAGGAGACAACAAGACATCATTATGACAACACCAGGCAGCACACATCTTTGATAAAACGCCAGATGCTCCGGGAGCTTGGATGGGAAGTTCTTATGGATCCATCCAGTTCCTACAGTTCGGGCCTGTCAAAAAGTGACTACCAGATATTCCTGTCTTTGGCCAACACGTTTGGAAGTCCTAATTTGGCCTCAGTAGAGGCTTTTGCAAATTGCGTGTACAAGTTTTGTGCCAATAGGAAGAAGGACTTCTATGAGAACGGCATTGTGAAGTTGGATTCTTGTTAGTAACAAGTTATCGAACAGAACGGGACATACTTTGTTTAAACCAGATGTTTATAAAACGTCTTATAAAGTATTGAAATAAGGTGAAAAATATGAATTTACTTTTCACAGAGATTGTTGTAGAGATGTAAATAAAGACATTTTATGTTTTATAAAGGTTTGATGATTTTAAATACGTACTATTTTTTACTGTAGAATATGTTATGAAATGGAACGGTTAATTGAATTAATACAAGTAGTATTAAGTGTCATAAAGAATTAAAAATATTTTTTGGTTGATCCATTTATATTGTTTCATCATAATTAAAATTAATAAAAAAGTTATTTTAAGTCTTAAAGACATTCATAATACGGTTTTTTAAATGTACATTTCATTTCCGTTTAATTGCCATTCTATTAATAAAGTTTTTATATGGGATTGGTCTAAAACTGTTTGCCCAAACCTCTTCCAGTTTGGCCTTTTTGACAGACCCTTTTTTTCTCAAACGGTTAGGACTTTTCTGACTGGGTAGACAGTGGTACTGGAGACACCAAACTGCTCGGAGTGTGCGAATGAAAATTCGTCGATACCGTTCAAGTGTCATTTTATCTACAGTACGTAAGCTAGAGAGCTCAAATTTGTTTTGTTTGGCGTCCCAGTGATGGATGACAGTGGCTTTGAGGGCCTCAGTGTTTGGATGATGGACACTGCAGGCCTTTACCTCGATATACACCTTAAAGGTCTAGTGGAGAGGTTGGCATCCTGGGTGTAGGGTGCCCCAAAGTGTCAAAAAAGAATTCAAAAGACTCATTTAAAAGAGTCTTGCAACGGAAGAGATAGGTTTCTTTCTCTGCTGGTGTCGAAAGTGGCCTTTCCACCCTCACAAGGCTATTTCTACCCACTTTTTTGATAGTTTTTGTAGTGTTTAATTACTGGATCTTGGGAATACAATACGGAGTAGTAAACGGATTAAGTACAAAGGTTTTAAAGGTGAATCAAGGACTACATTAAAAGAGCTTACTATACACACTGAATATAAAAACACAATAATATATAACTTCATCCCCCAATCAAGAAGACCGTCTAAAGTGAAGTTGATTTACGAGACAGCTCGTCTAATGATAACGTGGGTCTTTTTGTAAGAAGACTTTTACTATTCTTACTGCTCTTTCAGCTTGGCCATTAGATTGAGGGTGATAAGGTGGAGACAATGAGAGAGTCACCCCCATTCAGACATTTTTGACCTGAATGCTGAGTCTGTGAATTGCGGACCGTTGTCTAAATTGATTTTTTAGGGGAACCAAATCGCGTGAACGATTTAAAAGTTGATTCAGCGTTGCTAGCGTTGAAGTATCTTTCATATTCTCGTCTTCTATCCATTTGGATCCTGCATCCATCATTATTAAAATGAAACGACCCTTAAATTTAACATAGTCAATATGTGCTCTCTCCCACTCCAAGGCCAAGGAAACGGCGTAAACTCGGATGGAGGATTTGGGCTGATTTATTGGTACACTTTGCATGACTGGACAACGTCCTCAATTTCTTGGTCAAATCCTGGGCATCATATAGGATTGCATGCTACCATGTTCATTTTAACTATTCCTCTATGATTCAGGTGGAGCTCATCTAGATACATTCTACGGATGGAAGTTGGTTCCATGAGTAGGATGCCCCAAAACAATAAACAATTTCTTAGGGATATGCAATCCTGCTTCCGAACATATGCCATTACAGACACTGCAGACCAATTGCCAGTTTTTGACGCTTGAATGTCTTTAGGCAGTTCATTATCCACTTCTACACCAAACAGCATTGTCAACTCCGGAGAACTCACCATAGACAAGGCTCTAACTATAAGTAAGTAAGTAGGATCATAGCATAACGAGACAGCCTAGTAGACACCACACTAGGAAATTCCTTCTTAGGATCAAAGATAAACTGTAAAGTGGTGGAAAAGGTTTGCTCTTAAATTTCTATTCGTCTGATTTTTTTTCTTCTTTGCTTGCACAGAATACAAGAATACTAACAATTGGAATAGTTAATTATTAGATCCTTTTTGTCCGAGAAATAAATTTGCAGTAGTTCTTAAGATATGGCCAGGGATCTTTACACTCTTGAAACTCTATACCCTGGTCCATAGCACTTTTTCTTGACTCGTTCCACACCTGTTCCAGGGCCACAGGGAGGCCTATCTGGAGTCTCATCTATTAGTGCAGGACAAGTCCTGGTTCTACTGGGACTCGGCAGTGTGGAGGTAGGTCTGGGTGTAGCCTACAAGGGGCCGGTTCTCAACCCCCAGTGTGAAACTGATGACAAGGAAGACGATGATCCTGATGGGACTCACCTGCAAAACGAAGCGAGTCTCCATCAAGGCACTATTCCCTGAATACCACTACACCTGAAGACAACCTCAAACAGCACAGGATTCACCTGAAGGATTGTCTCCTGATGTAGGACATCGCCCGTCCTCACGCCGCTGCTGAAACAAGGGAGTTTCTTATCCCAAAGGATGTTGAACCGGCCAAACAAAGGCCCTACAGTCTAGAATCTACTGTTCCGAAAGTTGAAGCATCTGATCCGGAATGACGAGTTTTGGGGGCATGAGGAAGCTACTTCTGCCGTGCAGCAGCGAGGAAAAAAGTGAGCGAAGACGAGCTGTTCAAACCACTCAATAAGCTGCATGAGCACTGCCACGGCGTCATTGCAGCCGGATGGGATTATATTTTCTAATTTAGATGTCCTATTACGAATTTGATGAAAATCCTGAGTTATAATGGGTCTTTATTTATAATACATTTAATCAGTGCATTCCATCTAACAAATTAAAGGAACAGTAAATAAGAAAATAAAAAAAACTTTGCAATCCCAGGGCCTACTCAAAATCCGATTACCCAGCTACCCAAGCTATTACTCGTCTTAATCCGATAAAATTTTGTTCTATGGTGATAGAAGTTAACAGATGGACATATCCTTAGACAGCTATATGCCAAGCGTTTATAACTTGGCATTGATACTGCTGGCCTTCATCAAGTTTCTTCTGCTCCCTCCATACCGAAATATGATCGTTGTGCCTTTCGTTGTAAACTGGAGATGAATAATCACAGAGGATTCATTTTCCTTCATGACAAAGTTTATCGGGATACCTCCACTCTTTCTACAATTCATACAATTGAAGGTAATCTCTTCCTCACATAAAGTCTTTCGAGGTTAGAGAGATTCCTAAACCTCTATATTTTGTGTATAATATCTGAAGTGCCTTCGACTGCTCACTCCTTTTTTCCTGGGACGCAACAAGGGTTCAAATGCATCTTTAGAGACTTTTCAAAACTAATGCAACTCTTCTTTAGACCCAGGGATCCCTTTTCTCATATAATTTTGCTTGTTACCGCTAACTCAAGTCACTGACCCCTTACTTTAAGATATCTGTCAGTGTGGATAGGCCTCCTTTTCTTCCTTTCAAAGAGGGCCTCCATTAAATCCACCGATTCACCTTTGCTCAATTTCAATCATCTAGAAAGACAAAAGATTATTTTACAATATGGATGGGCACTGCAATGTGGATAAGTCTCCCTATAAGGTTCTTGATAGTGATGCCACTTTTAAGTATGAGGGCCTTTTGCTCAACTCTAAGGAAATATGCAAGCCTGATTCCATTAAAATACTTTCCATTTGTCTTGACCGCATTGGGGGTGCTCTTGTTCCAATCGTTATCAAATTTGATGTTCTGCGCACATTTTATTTCACTTACTTAATTTTCCATATAAAAAGATGCCCACTTACATCCCGTTCGTGTTGTTCATGGACTCCATAATGTCCCTGAACTTGTACCTTATGAATTCCCAAAGACAAACAAGCTTGTTTCAGAAGTAAAAAAAAATAATATTTTTGAATGCTAGGCAAAGAAAAGGGAAGATCGTACAAAAAATCTCTTACATCCAGCACAAGAAAAACAGCATTAATGGTATCAAAGGGGGTCTTAGGTTCAAATGGTGTATAAACAAGTTTGTCTAACATCAGTTTCTTCGAATAAAGACTTTGGTAAGTTATTATTGATGTATTCAAATAAAAATTTAAACAACTACTTTTTATAGTTTAAGATTACCATATTTCTAAATGTTCATAATTTTCTAGATAAGGAGTTAGAAAACTTCAGCAATGAGGGCTTGAATGGTCTCAAAAGGGGCATAGCTTCTAATGGCGTGCAAGTGGTATGTCTAACATCAGTTTCTTCAAGTATATACATGGGTATGCTTCAATGATATGTCAATATAAGTCGTTTTAAATACTGAACACATTAATTTATTTTTCTTTTCTAGCTTTACAAATTACACACAGGACGAAGAAAGAGGATTCTACATGGAATTTCAAGTATGAAAGAAAAAGACGGATTTTATTTCTACTCATAATTTGTATATTAATTTCTGTATAAAAACGACTCATTATATTTTGTCCCTAATAAGTTGCCGAATCCATTTGAAATATTTAATATTAATAACTTCAATTTCTTGTCATTTGTCATTATTAATTTGTTTCACTTTCTGTGTATAACTACTTACAATTTCTAATTAATATTTGTTGTAATAGTTCAACGTTTTTTTAGTTGTGTTTTTTTAGTATACTGTTTTAAACACAATTCCGTAAAATAATCACAAATATACGTTATTATACTCTAATTTGTTTGTTTATTATATTAGCGACTTTTATAAATATTTGTAAATAGATCTATAATAAAGAAATTTGAAAGTTTTTTCATGATTTTCACCAAGTAAATCAGGTATTACTGAATTTGAAAGTTTCAACTACTTTTTATGTCAACTCTTCCTGTATTATTTGAAATATAGAAGATTGCCATTTCTTTACGAAAACCACGTGATATTATATCCTCCAAAACCAAAGCATCAAAGGCCGTTGATTTTTTAAAATGAACTTTAATCAATAGTACCATGTGTCTCGCTCCAACACTTTTCCTTGCACTCACTCGTATACCTAGCCCTAAACATTGGCAATATTAGTGGTGTCACTAGATCCTGTTAGAGGGGGATGAAACCCTCCTCCCCCCAAACGATTAAAGCTAGCATCCTCTCTGGGTAATATTACAATTTGGAATTCACAAAATTATTTGAACGTGAATAACTCTACAGATTAATATTATAGGGAGTTCATTCAAGATATTTCTACGGTCGCAGCTTCTCTTCATAAGCTCACAAAGAGTTCGGTGGAGTTTTCCTGCGCAAATGAAGTAGAAGAAAGTTTTTCTACAATAAAGAAGAAGATAGTGAAGTCCCCATGCCTCATACAATTCGATCAAATGCTCTCTCTAGTCCTCACTACTGATGCATCTCACCTGGGGCTTAGAAGCCGTTCTCTCCCAAATGGATTTGCCTCGAGTAAATTGACTTCTGCTGAGCATAACCACACACAAATAGATAAGGAGGCGACAGGAATTATATACTGTTTAAACAAGTTTGAGCGTCGCTTCATTCGTAGATAATTCCTTTTAAGAACTGATCATCAGCTTCTTAAATATATTTTCAATCCTGCGCAAGAGTTACCAGAAATCGTATCTACTCATATCGCAAGGTATGCGATGAGACTCTCCATGTTAAATTACAAGATCGACTACATCAAAGGTTCTGAGAATTCTCAAGCAGACTCACGCTCTCGTTCACCCATTGATGATCCTGTTGAAGAAGATAACTCAATATACTCCATGTTAAGCTACTATTAAAATTCAAAATTAAAACTATTTACTATAATTATATGTTAGGTAAATTTCTATTGCAAAACCTTCTTGTATACAAAATTTTTTGTTGTTTCTGTCCATTTGATTTAAATATGGTATAATCAAAACCTGCACCCTTTTTGACATTCTTGAAAATGCAAGATATGATTGGCCTTGTACAAATACTGATTTTGGTAAATATAGAGCAGTTTTTCAAATGTTTTACCCTGTGATTGATTTATTGCCATTACCACTGCTAACTTGACATATTCCTTCTTCAACCATAATGAAGCTCAAAGATACATACTAGTCCTAATTCCCTTTTTTAATTCGTATTTAATATACGTTCTCCCTTTTTCTGTATGTATAATAATTCGTTTTTTGATTTTTATGATACATTTTCGAACCGACAACTTATACTTTAAAAAAAACTTTGATCAACTTATTAGCGAAAAATAAAACTTGCACTTCAGAGCCCAAGAATCTGATCTGATCTGGATGAAACATAGCTGTACGTACGTAATTGAAAATTGTGAACAACTTCTAAAGCCTGCATTTGTCTCCGTTTTTGAAATAAATACGTTTTTATCATTGTTTTTCTAAGCAGGACGTACATCACACTCACATAAATTATTTTAATACTATATAGGTTATATATACAAATCTTATTTTAGAAGAGTAATGAACTAGACATTTAAAGGTGTTGAATATTTTTATAAAATCGAACTTGAAATTAAGAAAATTATACTATATAATATTTTTGATGAATAAATAACTAGACATTTCAAGGTGATGAATTGTATATAGTAAGGCAATTTAAATTATAATAAATTTTATACCCTTATTAATAAATTTAGTCCACTTTTAAGAAAAAAAAATCTGTAAGTAGTTAATTTATTATTTTGCAAAATTTTATTTCGTTTTCAAATATTTGATTATCTGTTATCTGGGATCATGCAATCCTAAGAAAATGCATTTTAAAGGTTAAAAAAACCATTATAGTTTAAGGATTGCAACCGAACATCAATTTAAAAAAAAATTATTTATATATCAGGGCGAAATATCCTTAAGGTTTTTAAAGAAATAAGTTCAAATGAAAAATGCTCTCAGAAAAAATTATCTAGCACGCTGTACTTCATTTTGTATAAATACTCTCAAACACAAATTAAAAAACTGTCTGTAATTTTACAAAATATTGATCCTCCCAAAAATTGTTTTTACATAATAAATGAATTTTGTGAACTATTTACAATTTTACTGAACTCTCATATTTTTTCATAAGAGGAAAGTTGATATTCAATCATTACAACCTCATAATAACAAGGGAATAACTTCGACAAGGATATATTGTTGCCTTTTGAAGACTTCGAGAGACGGATTTGCATGTAACGACTCCAGTACAGGGTATTTCTAAAAGTGATTATATCGTCATGGTTCAGGATGGATACAAGAAAGAGCTGTGGCACATTATATGATGAGAACAAGCCCTCAGTCCACAGATCTACGCTGAGTCCCCATCCACGATTCTAAATAAGAGACGAACCAGTTATGTTTGCACGATTTTTATAGTTTATTATTTTTTTCTTGTGAATTTCTTTACTAATTTTTGACTTGAATCTTCCAATTTTTTTTTTCAAGTGGTTATAACCCCTAGCTCCCTTGTCCATGAGAAACTGCAAATTCTGAACTTCTCCAGTCCATATAATGAGACCTCCAATTCACTTTCAAGATCCTCCTAAGTGCTTATTATCCGAATAACTCAAAATAATGGAGATCCTAAAAGCAGATTTTCTGATAAAAAAAAATATTGTGTAAAATTTATCTAAACAATCACAGGTCCATTCACAAGAACGTCTGACCACGATGACTTTATAAAATGAGGATTTAAAATTTGAAAGTCGCTAAAAGAAAAAATACCCGGGTGCTTCCATAATTATGTGGATGTTCTTTCTCAAAAATAGCAAATATTTTATGAAGACGTCCAATGTATTTTCAAAGATGAAACCCATCCCTGCTCTCCACTTAGATTATGTCCAAATATAATAATAACTGCAAAAAATATGCAGATTCTTCAATTGTTTAGCTAAAATAACATTACAATGGATAAATTATAAAAAAACAAAAACAAAAAAAAAAGGTATATGGAGAATAAAACATCGATTCACGATCATACTTTTTTCTATTCTTAGTTAAGTCAGATAAATAATATGAACACAAAAAATCAATCTTTGAAACTTCGATAATAATTTATTTCAGAATTTGTTAATAAGACAGAAACTAATGAAGTATATTATAAATCAAGAATTTACTAATTGTAGAAGGCGGCACTAAAATATGATACCCATAAGGCATTACAAGACTATTTCACGCTTTGGGATGAATACACAGAGTGTTAAAATAAGGATTTTTGGATTATTTAAAAATGGAAATACTTTAATCACCATAAAAATCAACATACGCTTTATGAAACACTAATTACATTTATCTTAAACATGATAATTTTGATAATTTTCCACACATTTTTCCACCATATGTTTGCTAATTTCGCATAATTTCAAATACAAAAAGAATTGAATTAAAACAATTACGTTCAAGGAGGTGAAATTAAAGTTTGCAAACAAAAATAAAAGTGAAAAACATATGTATTAAATAAATTCTTTATTTTTAGAAAAAGCAATTATGAAGGGGAAGTAGTCAAGTCTTTGTATAAATGAATGATCATCGTCAAAGAGAGCAAAACTAATGTACTCTAAAACATTTTAAATACACATCAGTAGTACATAATTAGTCTATGAATCCATGCAGGAAAAATCACAAAACCTCTGTTTTTTAATTACATAATTAGCATTTATTAACAGTTCACGTTTTGCTTCCAACCCCTGTATATATTTTTTTAACCCCTATTTCTTTATAAATATTTACTAGTCTAAAATAAAAATTCCTTCATTTGGGGTAGGGGTCAGCCCCTACAGTCCTGACTATAGTTTAGGATATGATAAGAACTTCTTATATGACTCCTCCAGGGATACGAAGACGGGTTCCTTACTTGATTTTCCCTTAAACTTTGATAGTCCATAACATAAAAAATGCTAGAAAGATTGAGGTGTAATTCTTGTTTTTATCATTGCTAGATACGGAGTAAGGTTTGTTTATTTCTTTCATCTAATAGCTGTTTTCAGCTAATTTAATGACACGTTATTACAGCTATGCTGTTTTTTTGTAATCATTCTCCAAATTGTTAGGTTGACGACGTTAATTTTATGGTTTTTTAAACATATCAATGGATAGTATTATTTTCATCTATGAAAATGACCTCATATCTTAGCCATTTCAAAAAATAATTAATTGATTTTATAGAAAATTTAACGACTAAACCATGATAATTTTAATGACATAAAATATGTATTATATATTATTAATTTATTATTATGTACAATATACGTAAACTATTACACAAGGTGTATCCAAGCCAATTTCTTCAAATATGTGAGAGCAAATCAATTTCCTGACAAAGTAACATAGTTTTAAAAATCGTCATACAGAAATAACAACCTACTCAGTACTTTTTTCAATCCAGTTGCATCAAAAATTAATAAATATGTAAGCTAAATGTTATGCTTCTGGTGCAAACAGCCAACTTAATGCAGATAAAAATGATAAATGTAAAAAAAAAAAATTGAAACTGGTCTTTTTCCCCGAAAGTTTGATCAAATTGTGAATTAACTCCATTTTATCTTCAGTTTTAAAGTGTACCGAGCCAACCGTTATTATTCACCCATTTTAACAAACAAATTATTAAAGTTCATCGAAGGATCCTGGTTGAATTAGGAAACTGGTTTATTAACTATTAATTGAAACGCTAATAACATGTTTTAGTCAATGTATCCGCCCTCAGAATTGATGGTGAGCTCCAGGAGGTGGTGGAGGGTACTGAATACTCTCTGAATCAGCGCTTATGGAGGTGGATTCCTTGTATATGGAGGGCTTTTGAGCACAGGTACTGCTGTGGCGTCTCCTGCATGTATGGACTCTGAAGCGGTCAGAAGTACTTTGACCAGAAGTGCATGTTGGCCTGGAGCCACTCTTTGGTTTTTGTTGTGGTGTGCGCAGGAGCTCCACCTTGTAAGAATACGCAGGAAGAATTGCCAATGATGGATTTGTCCCATGGAAGAACTTTTGTGTCCAGAATTATGACGTATTCATCTGCCTTCAGCCTGTATCCTAAAGAGAACCACACAGGATTCATACCCTTCCTGTTGTATGCAACCAGCCCTAAAATCATCACTGAAACAGAGTGTTTGGTGGTAGAGA
This sequence comes from Lepeophtheirus salmonis, assembly GCF_016086655.4. NCBI lineage: Eukaryota > Metazoa > Arthropoda > Copepoda > Siphonostomatoida > Caligidae > Lepeophtheirus > Lepeophtheirus salmonis. The sequence goes on from NC_052136.2 coordinate 18,823,423, forward strand.
CATATCGGTGCGCCTCTGCTACATCCCAAATGTCTCTACAAGATCATTCTGCATCTGTAAGACAGGGTTAACAGTATAGGTCTTCTCATCAGAAAAGATCACATGATCCCTGTCTCCTCCTACCCTTTTGACCTCTGGACAACTCCGATGGGGACTTGTTCATCTTCATAGCCATGTCAGCAATGGAGGAATTTGGTTGTTTTTTTTGAAGACCGAGTTAAGGCGGTTAACGGACAAGGAGGCTTTCTCATCTCCTCCTGGATAATGTCTGAGGTCCTCACCGACCTTCAACCACATGGAGACATTGTAAATCGTCTTCCTTGTGGCCCCAATCTGCTCCCAGTTGGTCTTCTAAGACCATCCCGGCAAAAGTATCACTACGATCTCAATCCTTTTCACGTACTATGTGGTCATGGTGGCAACTAGGATAATAATCGGTAACTAATTAAGTTTTTTTACAATATTGCTCAGGGGAGCATTCTAAAAAATGACTCTAAACTTCTCAAAATATATATTGTACTTAATGTATGTATTTAATTATAAAAATTGAGTGAAATTCCAAATATGTCGCATATTTTCTATGTCATTGAAATTATATTTGTTTAATGGTTAACTTTCCTCTAAAACAGAAATTCAATTATTTTTTGAAATAGATAAGATATGAGCTGTTAAAGTTTATATTTACTTAGTTAACTTTCATGTGATATGTAATAAGATTTTTTTATACAGCCTGGAGTCACGTTATAAATGCTCTGCATGATTCACAGATTGATTTCTCAGGAAGATATGCCCATTCCCGGAGAATGCTTGCATTGAGAGACTCAATATTTTTATAACAAATTTTACTACCTTAGGCTCCAGATATTCCTAAACAAATTTATCGAGGGGATTCAAATCTATCTCGAAGAAGACCAAAAGATTTTTGGCAAAATCCATATTTGATTTTGAGTCTTTTTCAAGTATGACAAGGAGTTCCATTTTGTTGAAATACAATTTTTCGGTTTCTAACTTTGTTTTTCCGGTAGCAAGGAGGACCATAATTTCTAAAATCTCGGAGATATGGCTATCCTGATTCAAGTTGAGTTTCTTTTCGAGGAAAATTAGTGGAAGTTAGTAGATCATCATTAAACCCAGTATCCTGAATCTCGGAATGGCTTTATAGATGAAGTCTAGGGAAACAGCTGATCAAAAGGATTTACAAGAATCTTTGATTTAATGTCTTTATAATGAAGATTTACGACCTTCTCTCTTTGTTCCTTCATTTTGACTGTACTTATTCATATATACCTAAGCAATCATTTATTTAAAGGGCTTAGTTCTTTCCTTTTAAAGGATGAATTGTAAGAACATCTTATTTTAAGATCCTTATGGATTATTGACTTCGAGAATAAATTATTTTACGGATATAATGGTAAATGACAAACTTTTATATACAAAATTAAACAAATTATGAATCGCAAATTTAAATACAAATATATAATTTACATACTTTATTACTTCATTCAGAAATCTAGAATTAAACAACATATTAATGACAAAATATACAAATCATATGTTAGATACACATACAAAATTAATCATCAGCCTTCAAAAACAATATTCCAATTTAATGTACGGAAATAAAATCCGTTCCTCCTCTTATTTCTATCGATTTATAGACATCTACTTTTTCATTGCTAAGTCCAAGATGAGATATTTAATCAATGTACTCAAATTTATAACCAAGAATACTTAATTATAATATATTTTATTATGTTAATCAAATTGAACTTTACTAATAAATACTTTACCAATAAATTGATATTTCCATTTAATAAATCGAACACTTTTTACTGAGATCTTGTTTTAGTATGAATTGTTTTTTTTTTTTTTTTTTTTAATCCTGTAGAGTCTTTCAGGGTCAAAATTTACAATTCAAGTATTCCTTTAATAGTTTCTTCAACACATTATCACCATTCAATTTCTGTCAATAGCTGCTCTACAATAGTCAAACTTGGCAATATTTCTTGTAATGCTTTGATGGCCTCAGAAATTGGTAGGAAATTATTATGCATTTAGGTTAGTTCTTCATAAATAAATTCATCGGTAATAAACTCAATTTTGTATAATGCGTTGTAACTAGTGGTGAGGAAATACGTCAGAATTTAACTGTTCTCTTCTATGACGCACCTATTAGCTTCTGGGAATCTCAAATAAGTGTAAGTGGATTATGAGCTATGACTATCCTATCTGTGGCTGGTTTTGCTTTCAAAACAATGAAATCCCTCAGAGCGAGTAGAAACCCCTAGAGATTTAGTAATTGTTATGAACAAAAAATATATCAAAAATAGACCAAACAATAGTAGGCATGAAGACTGATTTGTGATCAGCCAACAGTACTAAGCTTGACAAGTATCGTTGGACAGAGGTATTGGAAGCAATCAAACTAAAAAACTCCCTTGTCAATGCTGAACTTGATGATGTTGGGGGAATAGTCATGAAAAGAAAAAGAATATTGTACTAAATAAGTCAATAGAAGTAATTAAAAAAATTATGACTAACAAAGCAGGATATCGATATAATGGTTGTTAGCCTTACCCGATTAAAAAAAAAAGTATCCCTATTTTCCCGTACAATTTTTGCATCCTCACAAAAAAAAATCTGGTTAAAAGCAAAATTTCCTTAATTTGGTGGGGGTCCCTCGAGCCCACCCCCTTCATACGCCCCTTAAAGTAATTTGAGACAAGAAAGGGCTATGATTGTACAGAAAGTCTAGAAATCAAAGATTTGATAATTCACTGGGATATTTATTAATTATTATTAGCATTATCCATTCTATGTAACTTCATTTTAGTAAAAAAAAAAATGACTAATTTTATTACTGATTTGTTAATCTTATGAACTAAAATGTAGGTATGTAAAAAAATGCTGATTTATGGTGTGAATTTTTTTGCAGAAGTCTGGAAGTTTTTTTGGTTGTTCCTATATAAATGCTCTATCTTCATTTCTCAAATGGGATAAATTAATTTGACGCCACTTATATTTCATATTGATAAATTCTTAATCTTTCACCCAATATAAAAAAAAATCATTACGTTGCTTCGTTTAATCGCACCATTATGCTGAAAAATAATTCACTTGAAGATAGTCTTCAAAATCACAAATGAGGTGTAATCGATAAAAGTAATAATGAACATTAACACATTTGTTTATTCAGTGTTTTGGGAAGGTTATAGTTAATCTGTTGATGCGAAATGCATAAATTTCAACCCGATATTATCAGTTGCAATCTTTATTACTGAGCAATACGAAAGTACTTAGTCTTTATTCGATTTTTTTTTTAATCGTAGGTATTTAAAAGTATCATCTTTTACATAGTACTGTACTTTATCATGCCTAAAAATTTCATTCAATTCTCTGGATGTTTGTTCCAACATGATATTTCAATAAAAAAACAAAATTTTATTAAAAATCCAGAGAACTGAATGAAATTTGTAGGCATTATATCAAATATTTGAAAAATTGCTTTATGCTTAGCGAAATTAGTATTTTGACATGGTCACATGTTGAATTTTCAAGAAAAAGGGCAGGTTTGATCATATTTACATCAAATGGACAGAAGCAACAAAAAATGTCGTATACAAGGAGGTTTTACAATAGAAATTTACCTATTATACAATTATAGTTTATAGTAAATCGTTTTAGTATAAAATTATAACATAAATAAGCTATTTTTCATTTGGCTATCTTTAAGAGATCGTGTTCGTTCTTGTATGAATATATTAATATTAAATTATTATGAATAATACTTTAGCATTAAGTAGGAAGCGTGCTATTTTAACTTAAACACAATGTTTGGATTGTTTTAGTATAGAATCATGTGCAATATATGCATTGCACCAGGTTACCGTAGTAACCACAGAGCAATTAAGTCCGAAAGTATCAAAACTGATCCCGAAAACATAATAGACATTCATACTGTCCGATGGCATAAATGACTCACAAGTAGTAAGGAACTCGAGAGTAAGTCTTGAAGAGTCTAGGATGTATAGTAATTAATTGTCCGTACGTACTGTACAGCACGAATTCATTATTATAAAATGAATTGCAATCAGATAAGTGTGCAAGAGGTGATAAATATGTTGGTCAAGGACACTAAAGAACTCGAATCAATAAAATATTCCTTATACAATGAATGAACCTTCCATAATTGGAGGTGAGATCCACTGAGTAAGGCATGTGATCCTCTTCATAAAAGAACGATATCCCTGAATCTCAAGTTCAAGGCTAGAGGTGTGTGGCTAGGATATAGAAATGAATATACATGCATTCAAAGGAACAATGGGTGGATGCGGGTCCATATACCAGGAGTTTCATCTAATTAATCAATAAATTAGAGGGCCAACTCCCAAAGATATTAATTTACAGTTCACACACTGACCCGGGAGTACTTTAGTACTAGAGTTTACATTATATTTTACACGCCCTAATATCCAAGAAGTTGTGTTACAATCTTTTAGTATGTGTATTGACTATTTTATTTGAGTGGGAATAATTCTTAATTTATCTGATAAATTATTTATTTTCTAGCAGAATGATTTTGGCTGTTCATTTTACAAACAAATTGGCCATATCATTTTAAGATCTACTTGAAATGAAAAATTATACTTGAATATTAATAATGAGGACATAGATTTATGAGCTCCTCAAAGTTTCGTAGTAAACAATCAACTGAAAATTATGTTTAATCCACAAAACAAAGCACAATGAAATATGTTACGGGCTCTTTTTTGTTCCGGATGGGAGTGGCAAAGAAGTTTTTCATAAGGTAAATAGTTTAAATTCAAACTTAAACGCCTCATATCGTACCCATTTTTACTTAAAAATGAGTATGATATGATGCGTTTAAGTTTGAATAAGAATAAATTAACACTAAACAATTATCATTTCAACAACATAAAATATGTTTGATATTTAACCCAATCATTACTTTTATGGATAATATGACATACAGAGCTTATACAAATTTGCATGTTGGTACACAAAATTTACTTAAAAGTAACAATTTAGAAATAACCACATTTTTAGTGCCCTTCATTAGTTGTATCATGAGTCATTCAGAAATGCCGTAACGGTAGGTGTTGGGTTGAGCAGTTTACTTTTAGACTATATTGTAACATTTTCAATAAATATTTTCGTTTTGTATGTTTCTTGAAAAATATTGTTTATAACAGAAATGAAGTCGAGTACTGTCTATATTTTCTGAGTAAAGTTTGAGTCATCAGTATCTGTCCCTGGTCCATTAAAAAAGATATGAGTCTGTATTTGAGAACTGGGTTAGACATATAAAACTTGTAAGAAACTGAACACTGTTCAAGACCATTCGATCTCATGTGGGCCAAACCAGTAAAATAATAGAAAATAACCTTTTGTTAGTGTCGCAAGTATATTTTTTTTTACCAAAGAAGCAGTTGAAATTAGATTAGAGACGGAGGGGCAAGGAGACTGACTTTGAATATTTAACAAAGGATACATAATAAGAGCCAAACAGAAATTAATTGACTCATGAGCACAGAGACTAATTAACTGTTTAAAATTTAAATTTTGTAACAACTAATTATGATTGATAAATAGAGGTATTTCCCCCCCCCCTCTGTAATTAATAAAATGTTTTCACCAAATTAGTAGATATTGATGATGAAGCACATACTTCAGTCGATGATGATGATGAAGAAGATACAGATGCAAATTCACACCATTGGGGTCATTGTTTGGTCAACCTTTTCTGTATAGTCAACCTGAATTGAATGACCTGATTCGAGATTTGAATTTACCTAAGCAATCTGCTGAGTTGTTGGCTTCCAGACTGCAAGAGCGAAACATGCCTGCTCAGGGCACCAGTGTCACATTTTATTGTAACAGAGATGCAGAACTAAGGAAGTTCTTTGATTCCGACAATCACTTTGTATACTGCAGTGACATTGAAGGGGTTTTTGTGGCTATGGGATTATCTGCGTATCATTCAAGGGAGTAGAGACTCTTTATTGATAGCTCAAAAAGAAGTTTAAAGTGTGTTTTACTTCACAATGGTAACATATATGGATGAACCCCTTATTGGACACTCAGTCTCCATGAAGGAGGAGTGTGGAAATACCAAAATAATACTTGAACGATTGAAATACCTCGATCACCAGCGGTCAATCTATGTGGATTTAAAATTGGTGAACTTCCTTTTGGTTCAACAAGGAGGTTACACAAAATACCCTTGTTTCCTGTGGTCTTTAATGGCTTATTCAATGAGGTTTTCGAGCTCAGGAAACCAGAAGCGGTTGTATTTTAACTTTTATGAAGCCCAGCAGTTTACTTGCATAACCCGTGGTGAGGATGTATTATATGCATTCGATGAGGACTTCCTCTGGGAAGCAGCAGCAGTTGAATTTCAATTGCTTGGAAGTCCAGCAGTGTACATTCTTTATCCTAGTGTTTACTTGTCCGAGTATAATAAAATAGCAATCAAATTGCATTCGATAATAAGGTCTTACAATAAGGTTACTCACAATGATCTTTGTCACAATAATTTGGCTTCTTGTCTCATAATCATGTTACCCATAATTTTTTTGTCTCATAATCAAAAGATGAACGATGGTATTACCATGCATTCATATAACCATAATCATTTTGTCTCCATCCTTTTTACTGCAATCATTTTACAGTTAAACACAAATTTGTATATAAATATATAATTTTGTATATGTGTATGTAAAGTACCTCTCAGACATCTTCTTGTTTGTACACTGCTAATATGTCTTATAGAACTACTCTAATAAAGATTAGTTGAAATAAGATTACCCAACTTGTGTAGATTTTTCAGTCGTGATCCCAAAATTTGAACACAATGCCAATTTCTAGGTAAAAGGAATTTCCTTCAGAGCTCTCTACTGCAGACGATCCAAAAGTTCCAAATCCTCCAACGTGGCTGTCCCAGATGTACCAGCGTCAGTACAATCTGGATTCACCGAGGTACGTCGTCCTCAGTTCGGTGAAGTTAACGTGGAAATCGGGTTCGCTAGAGTGGATTCAATCTTCAGGCCATACAGGATTGTAAAGGACAAAGAGAAGGCAAATATAATGATAGCGACGCTACAATGCCACATCCTCTGAAACTTTCATCCAAAAGATTTTTGGGGCTCTTACAAATAATCTAATACTACTTCATTAAGAAGTACGACACTTGTCCGAAAAACCGGATTCGGAGTTTCATTGTAATCTCTTTCCAAAAGTAGGGTAATGGTGAAGGTTTTGCCAATTCGTTGACCCAGTATTCATACAAGACTTAATGGATTCTTTATGCAGGGAGATGGTGATACGATCGATTCAAGAGCTCCAGTCTCTGTTTTACCACAAAACAGCACACTTCAGGGTTTTAAAATGCTACCGTCTTTCGCTGCCTTCGGAAAACAAAAGTTATTCCTTTGTAGCTTTCGTAGCTGGATGTCGTGCTTGATGGGAAGAACTACTCCTTGATTCTAAATATTGTAGACAAGATTCCTCCAATTTTGAGAATTGATTTTTTTACGACGTCATGAGTGGATCCCTCATCAAAAGACCGCCGTGCCTTCAACTGAACATTTTCACCCTTGAGCAAGAGTCCACGGGGCAGTTCTCTTTCCTTTTCTCTTTCTGGGATTCTCATATACCTGTTTGGCACTGAATGAAACATCCGATAATTAATTCAGGGCCACTCTGTATTGCTGGGGCTTTGAGACTCAGTCACCCAAAATGATTTTTGATATGGAATAAGTGGGCGAGATCCTAGAGCTTGGAGTTCTCCGAGTGCCTTGATCCTCCTTTTCACCGGCCGCTCACATCGTACTGAAGCCTAGTGGAGGATCCCGCCTCTGTGGGAACTATAGTCGCCTTAATTGCATGTTTGAGCTGGATCACTATCCCATTCCCTAAATGAGATACTTTTCTCAAAGTCTGGGAGGATCCAAAGTGTTCAGTAAGTAGGATTTATGCAAAGCATACCATCAGATCCGTGTAGAGGATCAAGAAGATCACAAGTCGGTAATTATTACTCCAGTTTTTTTCTTCAAATATACTTGCCAGCCTTTTAGGAAGTGAAGCAGAAGGAACCCTTTAAAAAAAATTATAAATACTCTTTCTAAACGGACTTTCTTGGCCTTTTGAGAGGAAAGAAGCCCCTTTGGGACTGAAAAAGGATGCATCGTTGATTATGGTGGGAGCTCATTTACAGCAATGGATAGGAACTACTTTGGCACCATTGGCTATTTGGTGACTTCCAGCACAACAAAAGTTTTTGACATTTGATAGGTGATCTATCCCCATTTGATGAAGTCCTGGTACCTTTTTGCTGGTCATTGGAAGGGGTTGACTTGACAATTAACCACAAGCCCTTGAGTTCGGCATTGGATTTGAGGAACCCCTTATGGATTATTGAGCAATCTAAACAAAAGTCGGAAAAGGGAACGATTTTGGTGACATAACAGTATTTCAGAGCTATATATGTTTTCAAACAAGTTGTTTATTTTTATTTAACTCACGGTCATTTCTACACACAGGGTTTAAATTCAATTTAAATGATAGACGGAAGTTATTCATATTCTAAAAATGCAACCAGAATAGGTGATCTATCCCCCATTTGATGAAGAGCTACCTTATCACCATCCTGCAAAGCGTATGCAATTAAATGAAAAATTTGGATGATGGATTTAAGAATAAAAGTCCTGATTATTTTTTAAAGGTTAGTTTGATTGTATTAAAGGAGTTTTTTTGCACTTTGTAACCAACCATTCCAGAAACCTACGAAGAGCTTTGGGGTCCTCTGTTGTACGAAAATTTCCAATGTAGATATTTTTGAATGATGAGGTTTGATTCTTTCATTCAAATTTTTAGCCTAAAGAATTCCATTTCTACCGAATAAAATTCAATTTTATGTTATGTAGCTTGTACATGAGTTCTTGCATGAATTCAAGTGGATATTTATCGAGGACAGTTTTAGAATTAAGTGCCCAAATTTACCTACCATTCTCTACTCCCCAGGCTTCTATTTTTTAACAAAATGAATAGCTATTAGTAATGGAAGTACTGTTTTCTTACAGATATCGAGCTTCTCTATAGGCCCATGTCTAACTTTAGAAGACACAAAAGGAGCTTCTCCTGTAAGAATTGAGTGGTGGACATCCTCAGGTATATTGATTGAATTATGGACTTGTTTTGCAGAGATCAAATACGGTAATTATTCTAAAACGTTCTTGGCAACAGGAGGCACTGCATCAATTATGCATTTAACAGAATACATTCCCTACGTTTAGTGAGTTCCCCTTAGATTTTATATTGGTTTGGGGATAGAAAATCTCTCCAGACGGGTAATCTGTAACAAAACCATATAAATTCAGAAAATCTATCCTAGTATAGGTAAAGATACTGAAGCCTTTTTGATAAATGAGGGTTATAGGTTGTAATTGTTTATTTTAGTTTAAATTGATGTCTTTTGTACTTTTTAATCAAAATATCTAATGTTTATTTCTATAAAAACATTTGTTTCTGTTTGAACAATTATGGGATTCTGCCCCAAAATTACAATACACAGTAGTGGGGAGAGGGTGCAAAAAACTCACTATTTAATAACTTGAAATAGAAACAAAACATGTAATAACCTTTAAATAATAAAAAAAATAATGAAGATGTCGTTGGATATTCATTTATAATATATTGAGTATTATTGTACCTCCCAATAATATATAATGATTTTTTGATAGTGAGTAGTTGATATAGAGGGATAGCTACTAAAGTATTTTTAAAGACAAAGTACTAACTTAAAATACTTCTCTTATTGTAAGTGGTGCATATTTTATTATGATTTAAAAATAAATTTACAGCTTTATCCTCAAAACAGTAAATATGTAAATATTTATTGATCATACTAAAATTTAACAGATTTTCAATATTTTACATGATAACTTAAACAATTTCTATTTAGCCTTTTAATGTTTTCTAAAAATTTCAATATCTATGGCTACACATCGATAATTAATTTTTTGGAAAAAAATTATAAATAATAAATTTTTTGCCTTGCTACATAATTTGACAAAATAACGAAAACATATTTCTAATATCTTATCCTTAAACTCCTTAATTTGGGTAAGGCTACAGATCCTCCAGCCCACACCTTTGGGATGCACCTGTGACCTCATTTGCAAACCCAGTAGGAATTAAAATGGATCATAATTTTAAAAAAATGATTATACTCCAGAAGTCAAATAAAAAAAAGTGAATTGGCGTTGGGTTATGCGCCCACTAAGTGCCCCGGTGGTATTTTGCAGAACTTGTGGGTAGAAAAGATAAAATAGTCTCGAATAAGGGTTATGAGTCTACTTTGGGCTATATTTTTTTGTACTTTAAAACCCTATTTTTCAAACCTTATTTATTACTAAGAAAATACAAATCAAACAAGAAATGTTTTCCAATTCAGTGGAAACTCTTACGAAGACGAAAGCTGACGAAATGATGACGAAGAATAAAGATTGATGAAGACTAACATCAATAATTGAAGAGGAATTTATATTTTTTTATGTCATTAAAGTATTGGGTATAATCTTCTGTTTCAATATCAGCTCCTCAAAAAATATAAGAGGATGGAAAAATTTATACTTACACTCAAAAGTAAAAAAAAAAAAAAAGAAAAGGGGACCCTTCAGTGGGGTCAACAAATAGAGAGGATGAAGTTCGTCCATGCCCCCAATTGATCGAAAAACATATGTATTTAAATGCGGAATTTTTTTAGAAAATCCTTTCAAGAACAGACGTTCAGGAGTTTTTCTTTCTTATGTAGACAGCCTCATGGATTTTTCAATTTAAAAAGAAGTCAAAGGGGTTTATATTTCTCAATGCAAGACGAAGTACAAAAAATGTTGTTGAAAAAGAAGTATATATTTGTTCGCAATTTTTAATATTTTCTTAGAATTTTAATAAATTATATTTTTATTCCTAGTAAAATAATTTTAATTTTTAAATAACCATAAGTTAAAGTAAAAGTAAAATATTTTCATTTTACCAAACTAAGAATGGATTTGAAAAACATTGTGATATATTTGAAGAAATAAGTCCAAGTAATGCCTTCATTCTGGTTGTCAACTATAAATTTTATTCATACAATGTCTCGTATTTACTTATGGCATTTGATTTTAAAACGTCAGTCATACTGATTACTATATTGTACAAATTATACTTATTTATATCAAAGATGAACACAAGCAAAGAGGAAATCAGCTAAATTTTTATTGTTTTCCTTTAATAAAGGTGCAAAAACAAGTCAGGCGGTTAAAATATAAATTATGTTAATGTTTCGTCAATTGTGGTCCAGTAGTTTGATGTCAAACCTCGCTCTGGAAGACCAATTATCGAAAATATAGATAACGTTATAGAAATAGTCGAAGCATGTCGTCATGAAAACACTGTTTCAATTGCTTCAAGAGCTAAACTTTTCAAAAAATAGTTTGGAACCCCTTAAATAAGGCTGGATTAAAAAAGAAGCTCAATATATAGGTGCCAAACGAATTAACTAAAACAAGCAACTCATGGAACCGAATTTCCAACTTCAAATCCATTCTTAATAGCTAAAAAATCGATTGTTTGGGAATCATCTACAATAAGCTGCTTTTCCATAGACCAAACTCTTAATTCAGATATGTATTGTCAACGATTAGACTGTCTGAAGGAAGCCATAGTCCAAAAGCAATATGAATATAATATGACAATTGGGATTTTTCTTATCTTTAGAACTTAAACAGAAATATGAAATATGTCTTTGAATACTCATGAATTTATAAGTAGTTTAGTTTTTCAATGGTTTTCTTTTGACTAGTAGATATGTGCTCGGTCATACTAGAAGTTCCATTATAGTATAGAAGACTGTGATTAGACTACAAAACCAGTAACGCCGAATATGAAGAATGTCTCACTGGAATGACAAATACAATTTTTCTAGAAGTGACAGTCTCTTCTGGATGAACTTTAAGTTGAGAGAAAAAGTCAAAACAACATTTAATTAGCACGGATAGTCAAAAGATAATACAAATACTCTGTAGTAGTTTATCACATTTCATAAAAATCTTCAATAAAATATTGATATCTTACCTATTACTTACATATGTATATACAAAAATAGTTCATTGGAACTGTTATATGATAAATATGCTAATAAATTATCGATGAATAATTCTAGACGTAGAATGTGATGAAGAGCATCATTTTTATCGTTTTATATTTTGATCAAATTTTCAAGGGCATGACAAAACAGCTAGTTTCTGAAGTAAATGAAAATTTTGAAAAATATATAAAAATAACTTTAATTAAAAAAATTAAGTGTAAAAAAGGATTCAAAAATTGAATACTGATTTATTCTATTAGAAATATTGATAATGTTCTTCAATTTTCATAAACTTTTGCTTGTCTATTTGAATTGTACAATATTATTTTAAGATTGAATAAACTCATAATATCTACTCTTATTTACAATAATATACCTCTCAATGAAGTAAAAACATAAGAATACATCACACCGTATCTTATCTCTCACGCTTTCTCTTCCTTTAGGGTAAGTATTCATTGGAATAGTCTATTTATTGGTTCACTATCAAATGATTGTGGTGAAAAAGTTGTGGACAAAAACGTTGAGGTAATATCGTTGCGTGGTTATATCACTGAGTGCATTATCATGGTGAGACAATAACGTTATGAGTATCATAATATCATAGCGAAGCAATATTATTGTGAGCAATATCATTGTGAGTAATTTCATTGCAAGACAATATTATCATTTGCAATTTCGTTACAATTTATATTATATTTGGACAATAAAACTATTGAATGATGAAGAAAGATGCCATGATCGAGCCCTTCTAATCTATAACACAGCCTGACCCACAGGTTGTCTATGTGAACAACTAGGCCCCATTTTGAAAGTTCAGAATTTATCCACCGCTGCTTCCCAATTATCAAGGTATTTTAAAATATCCACAAAATACTTTACAGCCCACAGGTTTTATTCAAAAGTGCTGGGCCTCGAGGCAGTTTAAACTTTTTTGCCCTTCGTTTCTAAGCACCAATAAACCAGGCCAATATTCTATAATATGGCCTAAACCACAAGTTGTCTTAGGTTGAAAACTGTTGGACCCCAAGCAAGTTGAATTTATCCTTCACCGGTTCATTGGACATCAAGGCACCATTCTAATATCCCAAAATAAACCTCGGCCCACAGGTTGCAGAGGTGAAGTCTGGCCTCCGAGGCAGTTTAAACTTCACCGCCGGCGAAATTTGAAGCACCAGGGAACCCTTCTAACATGCTATAATACACCCTGGTCCATCGGTTGTGTAGTTGAATTGTTGGGCTCCGAAGCATTGTTGGGCTTAGGAAGGTTGAATTTATCCGCCGCCTCTTCCCTGAGCATCAAGGTACCATTCTAGTATCTCAAAATAATCCTCGGCCCACAGGTTGCACAGGTGAAGTGATTGGCCTCAAGGCAGTTTAAACTCCACTGTCACCGCGTTTTACACCAAAGGACCCTTCTAACATCTATAATACACTCTGGTCTAAGGGTTGTACATGCCAAATCAATTTGATATGTTCATGTTTAACGTTATAATAAAAACAATGGAAAACTATGTAAACTCTTTGGTAGTCCTACATAAAAACATTTTATCAATTTTTAAACACTGTAGTGAGCTCAGAGTCTTACATTGAAATGCATTGGATTTAAAAAATTATTTTAGATATTATTACATTAATATAAATATAGACTGGCCGTGACCATAATGATTAGAGACACATATACTCAGCATTTGAGCAACATTTACTTTAGCAAAGGTCATTTTAGCAACATTCATTTGAGCAAGTATTCATTTCGGCAAGGTTCACGACATTATCATATGGTGAATATTATTAAATAAATTACGTCATTATTTGACGTCATCACTCATTGCCCACCAGAGCGGTGTTCAAATTCAAATTGGAGAAGTCTGGAAGGAGCAACTGAGGTTCTTATTGGATTTCGTCTCAACTCTGTAAGCTTATTTGGAGGGATGAGTTTAAAAAATCCATTGAGTGGGAGTGCGTTTAAACACTTCGATCTATGGGTCCTCTTGGAGTAGGATGTGTATTGTCTGATCATTTTTGTTGTCTAATGTTCTGACAGTAAACCTTTAATTCATGAGCCATTTTTGACTTGATTCCAAACTATATTACTTGTATTTTGTTCTTTTTAGGAGAAGGCTTCACGGGAGTTGGGACGAATCTTTTTGGGAGCTCTTTCAACACTCGGCTAGCTTCATTGAATATAGAAATTCTTAAAGTACAAAATAAACTATAGAGTCTCCATATGATTAATGTTAAATATATAAACTTAAGGATTATTCTCATTTAGAATATGGATCGGAAACCTGTGATAGACCTTGATGGAATTATCTTTGTAGAATTGTTTTAATAATTTATTTAGTTTTTGGAAAAATCTCGATTAATCGTGAATGATAGTTAAATTACTGTGCCACATGCTGATCTTCTTTATTTGACTATTATCATATTAGTAATAATTATTAAATTCACAAATCAATAAGGGTGATTTGACTCATCATTCATTGAATTTTTAGTTGAATAATTCAAATTATTAGTAAAGAAATGTGTTCTTTATTTATAAAACGTAAGTTAATTGGAGGGATGAGTTTTAAAAAACCATTAAGATAGATGCTACCTTAAAGACATATCTTTTTTAATGTGCTATTAATATAATTTTTTTTTTTAAAATTTCATCAAAAACTCAAATCAATTATATTTCATTTCATAGCTATTGATTCCATTATTTTTATATTTTCTGTTTTACAATGATGGAATCGGCAGCAGAATGCAATAATATTTCAATGAGTAGAAGATTGCAGCGGTAGAGTTTAAACTGCCTCGGGGCCCAGCACATCACCTGTACAACTTGTGGGATAGGGTTTACTTTGGGATATTAGAAGGTTAACAATTTTTGGTAAGATTTTTTTATTAATATTAATTTATTTCTTCTTTATGAAACGTGTACCTTGTTGTTTATTAAAAAAATGATGAAGAATCAAAGTTGTGACGATTCATCGTATGAATGATAAATGTAATATTTGCATGTGTGTAAATGAAAAAAAATAATCAATATATATGTTTTTGACGAATAAAGTGACAAGCGATGGTATTAATAATTAATAGTCCTTTGTTCAAAAGGTATTTCACGTGGAACATAGTTTTTTTATAACAATAATAACTAGCTCAGCGAGAGAATATATAGGATTGCATTTTTTTTACTAGATATTGAAAAACATAGAAGGACAATTTAATATTTAGAATTATTTAGAGGCTATAGCAAAAGCCTATTAAAGGTCGATTTATAGATGGTATAAGTAAAAATATGAAATGAAATATATAATTAGAAATATTGAAGTTGGTACTCCATGTCTCAAAGGTTGCCTTCCCCTGTCATAGAGGTATGGAATTCCAAAGACTAGTCGTTCTATAGTAGAAACTATGCTTGAAAATTTATTAGTTGGTTTCGGGAGGTGAAGAGGAATATTTTTACACAGAAAAATATACAAAAATACAGAGAGGAGACTCCAAGCAGTATTCCTGGAAAGGTTATAAAATTTATTTTTAAAATTTTGGCTTAATCAATATTTTTTTTATTTTTTTTTTTCAAAGGATTATATTTTGAGAAAAAATCATTTGCTGCATAATTTTCCCGAATGATCTTTCCTAGAAAAGAAATCGTTTAAAAAGCATTCCTGATGTTTTTGCTTCAAATTTTGTCATCCTGACGAAAATATATTGTTTATTAAAAATGAAAAATTCCTTCATTTTACCGGTCTCAAGTTGATTGGGAGTTGGCTCCCGTCATTCACTTCAAGAAGTAGGATCTTAGAACGGTCACGTTTGTGAACGACATATCACTATGTTTATAGCCAGTACAAATAAGGTTTGGATATGGTTCGGTCTAATATTTTTTTTTACTTTAAATAGGACGAAGAACAAGATGCTGTGACGAATTGGCTGAAGAGTATAGTACAATGCATAAACTCTTAAGATATGTTTTGGCCAGTTTTATTTTGGTATAGATGGTCATCCCCGTATTTATACTTATTTTAATCTAAATAGTTTGAAAGATGCTAATTAATTTTTCCAACAGAAAGGACCATCTTCTGGACAAAAAAATTATCATCAAGTATTTATAAATGTTCTTCCAGAAACAGTTGTAGCAACAACTATTAAAACAAACCCCGTTGGAGAACTTGCAACTTATCAAACAAATAATTATCGTAATTACTGTTGGATCAAATCTACAGCATCTACGGATTACACCATGCAACAGCATTTTGGCACAATAAGAAAAATAAGACTTAAAAAAACCATAATATTCTAAAAAACAATTCTAAAATTTAAATAATATATATTAATAAGTTAATTTAAAAAATATTAACTAAAAATTGCTTTAGGTCAGCCTCATTACCCTGAAAAATGCATAGAGGTATGGAATTCCAAAGACTAGTCGTTCTATAATAAAAACTATGCTTGAAAATTTATTAGTTGATTTTGGGAGGTGAATATGAATATTTCTACATAGAAAAATATGCAAAAAAAACAAAGATCACACACTCCAAGGAATAATCCTGGATAGGGTAAAAAAGAATAGTCATTTTCTGAAATGCAGCATGTTTTAAATGCTTGAAATTTGATGATACAAAATCAAAGTGCCTAGCCCTTAACAAGTCAAGATATGCTGAATTTGAAACCTATTTTTGCACAGACTACCACTACGCATTAGAAGGGTTAAGGAAATTAAGGGAACAAAGATACTGTTCTTAAAGAGGAGTTAGAAAATGATGAGTACAAACAGGACAGGATCTTAAAAAATAAAAGGTTCTTTTCGGAGCCCTCATCCCTCTGTATGGTCTCGTTGTGTTCTAGCCTCTTCTTAAGATTGTAGATGGTCGTACGTGCCATTCTTCAGCCTGGCTACTTCTGTTGGAGTGTGCCTGCACGAAGAAGAGTTGATACCCTAACCTTTGAATCTCGTTGCTAATACAAGCTCGTAAGTTTCAAGTTTCCAGCCGGTATCTCATCCGTTTATATCCTTATTTTAGCGAAGTAGTTGAACGCTAAACTGGAACATGCTTTTTTTTACTGGAGTTTGGCTAGGTCCAAATACATATAAATTGTAATATATGAAATTAAGTTATGTTAAAATCAATATTATCAATCAACCTTAAAACTAGAAGCCTAATTAATCTTAATCCATAACAATCATATTTGAACCAAATAAATCTCAGAAGCTAACGACCCAGACGGTATTGACATGCTACATGCTCATTGGTCGTAGGCAGATCATTAGTCTGCTCAAAAGCTTTAAACCAAGTAGCGAAACACGACCGTTACCCTGAAGAAATAGTATGGTCAGTATTTTTTTTTCCCCCGCTAGATGCTGCTTTTTCTACGACGTCATTCATTTATTTATACTAATAATGATAGCAAATGTTTATCTATATATTCTTGTCTTTATAAATATTTATGCTGTAAAGTTGAGTCAATTATTTTACTTTTTAGTTATAAATTAATTATGTCAAGATTAAAGATTGATCAATCGGTTTCTTCAGATAATGATTTAGTCTTTAAGCTCTGCAACCTGTCCTTTAAGGGAGCAGACGAACTTTTTTGATAACGCTAAGACTTATTTTTGAATACAACGGATTGGAACCTAATTGTAAGACTTTACTGACGACTGTCGGGGACATAGTTGAACATTCTCGTCTTTATGTTTTGCAGGAGTTTGTTTTCCCATGAATGAGGAAATGTCCTGAGGAATTAGGTCTGTCCATAGCCTCTTTTCCTTCCAAGTCGAATTATTTAGCAAATTTGCGTGTAGCATTGAAGAATACTATTGTATACCTATGGGGATGAAATTAGGAGAGCTGAAGTCACCATTTCAATGCAGTTCAAAATATAATTTATATTATTAGACCCCAATTCCTTAGATAGGTGAATTTTGACCACCGTGTTTCATTAAAGTGATCCACTCGCTCCCATAATCTGTCAATATATCTTCTGAATCTTCACTTTCGGTATTAACTTTTTCCATGGAATTTGATAAGTGGTTATACACGAAGATCCTCTTACAAGCAAGAAATAAATAAAATTTCCTTGAAAATTGACCTTAAATGTGCTCTTATACCAGGAGCTTGCAATACATGTGAGCTTATAATGTTTTAATATGAATTTAAAATACTAATAGATACAGAATATAGTATTGAACGAGATATCCATGTTTATAAAAACTAAAGAAATACACCATCAATATCAAACCAATTAATTAAGAAATAAATTAAAATTGCCAATTGTCGATATATTGTTACAATTATTTTAAATTTTCATTAGACCAAGTTAGTGGCTCACTTTTGTAGCCGAGCAGCAATAGTTGCTCCAAGGGGTTTGAGAAAATTTTTCGGCTTTTTATAATATTTTTAGCACAATTTCTTGGAGCTTATCAACTCTTTAGCTAATCTTTAAATGATAAATAAGTAATATTTTTAATTGACTATATAATATTAGATAACCTAATGATCATACCCAAGTCTTTAAGTGAAGAAACTAATTCAGACAAACTAGTTGCGAACCATCCAAGGCTACTACTCCCATTGTTGTGACCATTTAAGCACTTGTTTTTGCTATTTGATGTGTTGTGTATAATAATTCTTTATAGTTTTTAGCTAAAATAGAATCATATTTTATGATATATAAAAAAAATGAATACTTACTGTTAGATGGTACAAAATTCAGAGTTCCATTTTGCAATTTGGTGTGGATGACACTAAACAGGCTGAAAATTATATTAACTTCACAATTTACAATGGAGGTATTTCTATAAATGACATCATTACCAACATCCTCCATTAATTAATGATGGTTCCTCAGGAAGGGACGAATTTACCCGTGTATTTCTCGATAAATTTTTTGAACGTAGGAGGATTAGCAATGGATAAGGTTATATTGCATGCAATAAGGATCTTTGTGGGATCAAAGTTAAAGTCTGACTTGATGTATTCATCGTTAACTTAATTTTATAGATGAATATCCATACTCTTGTTATATGAGGATAATGAGGGGCGTGTAATTCTAGATAGGGGACTAAAGGCACATTTATATCGATAAATCTGACAAGCCATCTGTTTCTCATCTGGTAAGTATTTTCCAAATTCCTGGGCCTCCAGAATTTTCAGAAATCCAGACAGAAGGCGACGTTATTATAGGCATTTTATTCAGTTCTCTATGGACTATCAGCATCAAGTATTATATTAATATTGAATAATATAGGTGGGAATAATAACTTTCTTGATAGAAGAAGATGTCTATTATTTAATCAATGATGCCATTTTCTCTTGTCCTCGCACACTTTTGTATTCTTACCAAAATTATCAGCCTTACTTATAATGTAATAAAAGATATTCTCAAATTCCATGGAATGGTTATCATGTGATTGTCTGTGGCTCTCTGTAGTGAATAAAAAAAATCCCACAGTTAAACATGGATTCGTTGCTCAAATCGTGAAAGTGTCGCACCACATCAATGGTGGAGGTGCATGAAAATGACGGCGTTCCTTTCCAAATAGTCCTATATGCTGACGCTAAATATGGAGATGATTCCACCAAGTGATCATTTATAAAAATCTGTTCTAGTATAACCCATGTGTAGACCGGGTATAAGGAAATACTAGCTCGCCACTATGTCTCTGAATGTCTTGAAAGGTTAATTAGAAAATTTTGATAGACTTTTTGCAGTATTCTTTAGAGCAGAGATAATCCTTCCTCCACAAGATATTTTGGTTGTTTAATTGAGGGTAAATATATCCTATGAAGTAACTTATTAAGCCAGGACTCTTCTTTTGTAATTGCCCTATCAGCGAGCCAGGGAATAGCTGTTGCCTTATATAGTATATTAGGAATAATTAGGAAATTATAGAGGGCAATCCTCTTTTAAAGATTGAAACTTCTCCATAGATAAACGGAAGAACACACATACTTTTTTAGGAATGTCCAGTTTGAATAAGAGGCACCTTTTGTATCTTACATAATTCCCAATATTTCAACTGTGTCCTTAATTGAACATCACACAATTTGAATATCCTTTCTTTAACTCAATTTACCAATAGGAAGAATAAAAGTTTTTTTATACTTGATTTTTAAACCGTACTTCATTTCAGTCTTATTGAAGTAATTTAAAATCACTTAAATTGGTTCAATTAATTGAGCCTCATGCTTAGCTTCAAACATCAATTTGTCGTCGTTGGCATACCTATTAATTATATGTCTCGAGGTCCCAAAATTCACTACAAACCCCTTGAATTTTTTTACAATCGAATTTCCAAGATATTTTAGTACAGCAACGAAAAATAGGGGGCTGAAGGACAACTTTGATGGGAACTATTATTTGAAGATATTGCGTAGCTTTCTCCATCTCCAATCGAGATAGTTGACGTGCCATTGAAGAGAAGAGTTTTGATGGGATTATAGTATTCTTTTTAAAGAAATAGTTTAACTGCTTTCAAAATATGACTGTGTAGCACAGAATCAAATGCTTTGCTGAAGTCCACAGCTATAAATGAACAAAACGTTCCGTTTTCACGTACAATTTCAACAGAACAACTTACATTTCGGGAATTGTCTGAAATCTTTCTGCCCTTTAGGAAGCCTTTTTTATCTTTGTTATGTTTGGAGTTTAAAATTGGCTTTATTTTACTGGCAAAATTAAAAAACCGAAAGAATACTGCATCTCTTCCATTGAAACTCCTTCCAAAGTCTACTTTATTACGTCTCCTAATATTCTTATAAAACTCTTTCATTGATTTGAATCCTTAACAAACAAACAACTCATATCTAGGACACTGAGCGCATTTATAAGGCTGTATTATTTCTGTAATTCTAGGCACTTCATCTTTGCTTACAATTCCATTATTACTTGTGAGTCTCTTCTGTCATTGGAAAAAGTAGAAAACGATCCTGGAGCATGAATTTAATGGGGTCCTATTTCCTAGATATCTTTATCAGCAAAGCCGCCAAACATATTCAACTCTCCTATTACCTACATATGTAATTACATAAATAGTTCATTGGAACTCTTATATGATAAATATGCTAATAAATTATCGATGAATTTAGTAGAGTTATATTGGAAAAAAATGAATTTCGTTCAACATATTTTAAAAGTTAGTGAGTCGGAAGTTATTTTCTGAATTACTAAATGACTTGTCATTATATTTAAATATCACTTGCTCGTGAGGATTTAGAATCTCCACATCAATATTCAAAAAATAAATTACGTATTACACTAAATGCTTAAGATATAACAAAACTGTATATAAGAACGATTATTTCAGTATTCGTAGACACTAAGTAATAGATTAAGTTCCTTGACAATTGTAAAACATATTAATATGAAATTAACAATTGAAATTATTTTCTTATTTATCAATTATAAATAATGTTGTTATGAAAATATGTTTTTATTTATGTGCTTCATTGATTTAAGTTTATATTTTTATTTTGTCTTAATTGTTTAGCCTTATAATATATTCAATAATGGATTAATTTACTACGATTTACACTTATTATAATTATATACTTCTAAATATCTAGGTATGTAGTAAAAACTTAAGATTTTTTTGACTATTCTCATTGGTCAAGTATTTTTGCTTTTTTTCTAGAATACCAAAGTAGTTAAAAGGCATTAAAATATATCAGTATAGTGCTTACTTTTCTTTATGTGTACATTTTGATATTAGATATTTTGATAAATTACAAAAAATATATCTTCAACAAAAAAATCCAAAAGAATATTTTCAATTATTATAATACTTCAAAACTAATAGCAGAAGACCTATATTTGCTAAAAATTCTAGATGTAGAATGTGATGAAGAGCCTCATTTTGATTGTTTTATGTTTTGGGTCAAATTTTCAAGTGCATGACAAAACAACAAGTTTCTGAAGTAAATGATCATTTTCAAAAAGATATAAAAATAACTTATGCATATATATATATATATATAATAAAAAAGGATTCAAAAATTGATTACTGATTTATTCTATTAGAAATATTGATAATGCCCTTCAATCTTTATAAAACTTTTACTTGTTTAATTGAATTGTACAATATTATTATTTGTATTTAATAAATTCATACCAACCTACTCTTTTTAACAATAATAAAGTAAAAACATAAGAATACCTCCTACCGTATGTCATCTCCCGCAATTTATCTTCCTTTAAGGGAAGTATTCATCGTTATAATCTATTGGTTCACTATAAAATGATTGTGGTGAAAAAGTTGTTGACCAAAACGTTGGGGCAATATCGAGGCGTGGTTATATCGTTGAGTACATTATCATCGTGAGATAAAAACATTGTGGGTAATATGATCGTAAAGCAATAATATTTTGAGCAATATCATTGAAAGACAATATTATCGTTTGCAATTTCATTACAATTTATATTATATTTGGACAATAAAACTATTGAATGATGAAGAAAGATTCCATGATAGAACCCTTCTAATCTATAATACAGCCTGACCCACAGTTTTTTTTTAATGTGCCCTAACTTTATGGATGTTCAGTTGTCAAACCCAAATTTCCAGCATTTTATTGATATTTTTTAAAAGGAAAAGGACAAGACTATTAAAATTGCATATAAGCTCACGACAAAATCTTTGTATCCCACGTCTATTGAAAAAACCAATGTATTTTTAGCAGATTTAGCACAATTGCAGCCTAAATTATTATTCTAATCAAAACCTTAATTGGAAAATAACTGCAAATATTTTGTCCATCATTAGAAAATACTGTAATATTCTAAATTGTAAAACGCCTTCCGCAGGACGGAGAAAGAGAGACACACCGAGGGAGCCTCTGTCATTAAATCACGAAAATTTTCAATTTCTTCAAGATTTCTATGTGTGGTTAAAATAACCTAAATATTAATAATCGAATTTATTTCATAGTGTTTCTCAAAAATAGAGTATGGATCACATAGACATTTCTCCCAAATTTCTATCAATAAATTATTATTCTGTGGCGCCTCAAATTGCACTTCAAGTACCCTCAATTAATTAACACCATAAAAGAATTAAAAAGTGACATATTTTATTTTAAAATCATGTAAGGATCAAATTTAAGTTCATAAATCATGTAAGGATCAAATTAAGGTACATAAATCAAGTAAAGGTTGTAAACTATAGCTAAAATATTTGGCTATCTCCACTTAAAACAGAAATGTGAATTAAATAAATTATTGAACTGTATAATTAATGTAGAATAAATATGGAACTTTCTCTATTTTTATTGATTCCTGTTCTAGATTGTTTTATATTAATTCCCCGTATATTTATCAGTAATGAAGTTTAATCAAAACTAATTCATCAGACTTAAAAAGTTTATTTTGTTGTCAAAATCTTTTACTTTACTTTTATGTGGATTACTTTTTTTCATTCTATTGTTCCTTCAATTGGTCAGATGGAGTTCAACTGATTAAGTACTGCTAATTTTACATAGGGATTGTCTTTTAAGTCAACATACAAAAGCTATATTTCCTTATCTAGGAACGACCAACACTCAAATCTGCGCAAATGGAACTCAAAGAAATAATTTCTTCTGAGTGATTTGTCAATCGAGCTACGTAGTAAAAAGAAATCCTTTATTTTTAGTGGGGGTTTTTTTCCTTTCATGTTTATCACTTTGCCCATCAAAACAGTGCTTATTTGATCGTCGGACTCTGCTTTGCCCCTTATTTTAACCTCATATTAACCATGATTAAAGAACATATACCTGGAAATCTTCAGGATTTATATAATAATACTCTTGAAAGAGATAATGAAGATAGTCATATCCTTGAGCCAATTCTTAATATTTTATATGAATGTGAAGGTCCATCCTTCAATCAACTTATGAGAGCCACACATAATATTTTAGGAAAGACTGTTTCTTCTATATCACCCCTTAGATCTCTTAATAGACTAGAAATTTTTATGGAGCTCTCACTTAAAAAAGGTTTTTCCCTCAAAGTTTCTTTTAAAAACTATCTTAATGAAGATAAATATCGAATTTTATTGTTCAAGTACTATATGATGGAGTTTGCAGAGAATATCAAGAATTCTGATTGTATTCATCAATATTTATTGAATTATCTTCTTCAATTATGTATTTCCATGGGTAATCATTTATTTTTGAGGGATTTGTTTTTTATTTATTATTGGGCGAAAAATGGAATTGAATCTATGGAGTATTTTTATCATTTTTATCAAATTTGAAATGACTGGTAAATTTTCTCACTCACTACCCATATCCTGTGGTACTCCAGTCAATGAATCCTCAATTTTAGTGGGAACATGGGGAGGCGAATTGTTGCGCATAAATATTATTGATAATGAGGTATCCCAAAAAGGGATTTGTTGTAAAAGTGACATATGTGATATTGCTGTCAATTGAATGTAAATAATGAGATACTTGTCAGTTGCTCTGATACTTAGGGCTACGTTTATATTGCTGATATGAATTTAATGCTGAAAAAGTGCTGGAAACTTGGTTCACCCTCATTAACTCTTGCAGGAAATAAATGATCATTTTTGTCAGAATCTGAAATGTTAATTGGATGCTCAGATGGTTGTATTCGATGCCTTGAATTTAAATCATTTAATTCAAATTTCTATGACCATTTTAATGATGTTGTCAATCATCGATACCACAAAATTTCAGGGCAATATAAATGCCAACTTTTGAAAATGATGTATTGGTTTGTATGGATTCATATGAAGGCCAAATAGTTTTGGGATATAATTCAGGTTGGATTCGTTTTATAAATAAAGCCCAGGTATCTTTTTCCATAAAATTGATCAACAAAGAAGGAGAACGTTGTCAGGCTCTCATGTTTCAAGTATTTCATGTATTCATATTAATTACAAATAAAACAGGCTATTAAGCTTAAGATTTAATGAGGAACTTAGAGAAATATATGATTTGAGGGAAATCACCCATGTCACATCTGACTTTGAATATTTGAATTTCATGGTTCCAATATCAAGAACCAAAGGAATACTCATCTATCCGAGAGAAGATAACAAGTTTGAGATATGGCAAATACCTCTAGAGACAATTAATAAAATAAGAAAGCGGCGAAGAATAGACTCAGACATAAAAACTTACACCCCAATATTGACTTCTGAAAAGTATTTTGATCGAAACAATGACTTCAGGTCACCTGTAAAATTTATTGATTATAATAATGGATATATTTTTGCGGGTGGCAGAATTCTATTGGCATTATGTAAATATTCTTTGGATACTAATTTATCGGGAAAAATATTTCAAGATTACAGCAGTAATACCATAGTTGACTTGGTTTTGAAATCATTGCCAAACAAAGGTGATACATTCAGATGTTATGGAAGCTAGGATGAAAAAGGTCTTGTAACTTTTGACCTTCGGTTAAATAGCAAAGGAGTTTAAAAAAATGATAAAATTTAGTTATTGACTACAAGCTAGATGGTGCTGACCAAAAGAACTTAATTTTCTATAAAAAAGGAGACTTTCACAAGTATTTATCAAAGGTAGAGTTTTTTCAGATCATGCTGGATTCAAATTTGAATATTCAATATCCCCGTAACTCAAGAATTGTAAGAAATAATTCTCATGACGAGGAATACTTTATTCCTTCAAACGAAATCATCGAACATATGGTTGTTAAATCCCATGACATGCCATATAAAACCTGATATATTGTCTTATGGATTTAAATCTATAAATTATCTTGACGAAAGCTTAAACTTTTGCACACCAAATTCAAGATTACAGTTAATCCTAAAAAAAGAAACGAAAATCGAAGAAAAAAATCAAATCTCGTCCATATTTATTATTCCAGGAGGGGATGATCGAAATTGGATCATTTATCGGCTCCTCACGTTTATTTATATGTAATCTCCGATAATGAAGAAAAATCAATTTGATATTTAAAACAAAAATGGAATTTCGAGATTAATTCCGTGTGGAGAGACAATGATGATTCAATTATCCTATCTTGTTTCAGCAAAGTAGAACTATTTTCTGTAATTTGTATTCAAATGGATCACAAGAAAATAAAATAATTTGGTTTAACAATTCTAAATTGCTATCAGCCAATCCCTTTTCTGAAGACATCGATGAACCTGAAGACGAAAATACATAAGATAAGGACGAAAATATGTCAAATTCAACCAGCAATGAGGATAATTAGAAAAGTTCCTCCTCATCAAGTGATAATAGTTCCTCTTCGTCAAGTATGTATGCACAAAATAGTTTAATTGGGATTGATTGGAACTCAGGGTACAAACATGGCATTGTAACTCTTGCATTTGAAGATGGAAGCAACCCGAAAGTGGATATAAACGAAAATAATCAGCTCGATTCATATCCATATCTTCGAGTAATTGATTCTCTCGAATATTTCTTCCACGTAAACAAGAGTAATTTCAAGGTTAATTTACGCATTGTTACATCTCATGTTCAAATGAGTGAATCTGTTGATATTTTTGGCTCATTTGACAGGCATCTCTTAATACAATCTGGAAGTATTATTGATGAGCATTTCAGCCATAAAGATACTGTTACTTCAGTGATTAAAATTGATGAGTTCACATTTGCTTCTATTTCCCTGGATAAATATCGCATACTTTGAGATTGGCGTGTATTGCGTCTGATATCGGATTTCAAATTTGTTTTGGGATTAGGAAAAAAAAAAAACACTCACAAATTGTTTATTCAAAAAATTAGATGTATCTCAGAATTGAGTGTACTCAGTAGTTTTGCGTTAGTCATATTTAGGACTGCTACCCAGTTTATTCCTGTCTAGTCTTACTTTTTAGTTCTAAAAAAAAGAGAAAACTAAATCCCTTGTACCATCATTGAGGTGTCACTTCCTTATGAATTAATATTATTAAGTTGTATTTAATGACAGGTCCTTGGGCCCGATCCTAGATTGGACTGGACTGAAGAAGTTAGACCAACACACCACTAGCCGATGATAATGCAGCAATAATAGAGGATTATCACACAAAAGTTTCGAAAAAACTTGTTCGAAACTAAAGAACACCAATTTCCAAGTGTGTCATCTATCACTTTTATTAAAATTATACATGTAATCTAATAGATTTTTATTTTGCGTCCTTGTCTTATAGCTTTTTCATAATGTTAAAAAATCAACAATCTCGACCACAACTTTCTTGTTGCATTAAATGAATTAAAAGTCCGGCATATTTGTGTTAATTTAACCTCGTCGAGAGACTTCCCCGATTTTCTTGGTGAAGGGTAGACACCTCTGAAACGTGCTGCAGAGATAAGAATAGAGCTTACATATCACTTACGAGGCTACTCGCTCGAGATTGGTAGCTCCCCAAAACCATATAAGAGTTTGTGGTTCGATGAATTCCTACCCAATTTGGGCTCCACACTCTGGCTAATTTCTTGTATTATATACTTCATAGAGCTGGAGTCCCTGAAATTATGAGATATTGGTTTGTTATCACATTCCTTGCAGATTACCCGGTCCTCCTTGAAGAGCCCTTCCGGGAAAAAGATACGAGACGAGATACAATATTTCAAATACATCTGTTTTGGAGTGAGGATACGCTTGATGAAATCCTTACGTACAAGTCGGAAAAGGACACTTGAACGTGATCGACGAATTTCCATTCGTGCACTCCAAGCAGTTGGGCGTCTCCAGGACAACCCTATACGAGGTCAGCACATTCAAAATGTTGTAGAAGAAGAAGAGCTCTGTCAAAGAGGTAGCACTGAACCTGAAGGAGTAAAAGAAAACAAGCCAGGCTAATCTTCTCAATTCCATAGCGGCTCATGCTAAAAATCTGTGAGTTAAACTCCAGACTGTTGTAAGAGCTACAAAAAAGGTGATAGAAAGTTTTTGTTAAGGTGGAGAGGTTACTTTTGACACCAGCAATGATAGAAAATCCCTCTTCCGTTGCAAGACTGTTTTGAGTTCTTTTGAACTCATTTTTGGCAACCCTACACCACTGATGCCAACACCCTCGGCTATACCTTTTGAGTACATGTCAAGAAAAAGGCATGTCGTGTCCATTATCCAAAAACTGGGACCCAAATAGCCATTATCAGCCTGCAATGGTACACAATGACAGAATATTACATGTGAAGTAGATGCCAGCCCTTCCACAGTCTGTAAACCAACATAGCCGGTAAGGCGGCTACATGAATGATTAATATAAGAATATATTGTACATTTGTTTTCATACATAAAGACTTTATTGATAGAGGGAGGCATAAAGAAAATAAAAATATTGGTCAACTGACTAGAGGAGAGGAACATGTTCACTATTCATTGTATTATGCGAGCGGTGCCATCCTTTGCACGAGTTGTTCGTTTTGGAACCACCTTCCCTACTTCCATCATATCCAATGATCTATATCTGGTTTGTTTTTTAGCAGGCCCGTTAAATTGTATTCGTTAGTATAACGAAGGAATTTTATTTTTCTTAGCAATTATCATTATTATTTCATTCCTGAATAGCGAACATGTTTTCTTAAAAAGATTCAATGATATTCCAAACTTGTTGGAACGTTCCTGTGTGCTCATAAAAGACAGAGTGTAAACCTGAGGATTATGTAGAAGAATTATAATTATAAGTCCTTGTTGGACTCAGAGTAGAATTAGAGATCGACATTGGAGTAATTCCACCAAATGCCTTTGTTTATATCCTTTTTTCTTTGTTCTCTTGTCACAGCTGATGGTAGTTGATCTAATGAAACGTCATGAGCATTATTATTTCTCTCCTCCAAAATGTTCTTCGAATTGTTAGGATCAGCATGTTAATCTTCGGTTTCTTTTTTTTTTAACATATCCATTTCTTACTGGATTTTCACCTTTGATGCCTAAAGGCATGACTGTAGTGCTTGGTCCGTGTTGTAATTTTGGGTGTCGGCCTTCCAATCGAAGTATCTTCAAGATAGTCTAGAACTGACAACGATTTGTCTTGTTAATCATTGTAATTGATGAGATATTCAAAGTATTGTTCTACAAACATTGGGGGAGCCAGAGATGTAAGCATTGGCATTTTTAAAGCAAACTTAGGATCATTTTCGTAAACAGATTGAATACCATTAGACTTTATCGTTATCATTTTTCCTTAACGTTGACGAAGGAATTGATTGCTCCACGTTCAAAATCAGTCATAATTTAAAGACTCGGCTCCTACACCTTCATTTTGTTGAGAAGTCCTGTGTGAATTATGTCAGATTTTGCGGCCATTAAAATATCACTAAAGGTATCACGTCTCCGTACACCAAACCATGGATGGTATAAATATGGTGAAATAACAAGGGCAAAACTTTAAGCGTTCCATCTGCGTACCAAGTCGAAGACTAAGTCAAAAGTTGGAGACTGTTAAGCGTCGAAAAAATTATTATTCTTGCAGGATCATTTTTATCGTCGTAGAGTAAAAATTGTGCAACTGAATACGCTAAAGCAATGCTTTTCCAACTTTTTCCTAACGACCCAGTGGAGGAAAAAACTTCACCCTGCGTACCTAAACAATAATATCTTCGATTAGTCTTCATAAAATCACAATAAAGCCTATGCAATTGATACATGCTAGCTTTAACGCTTAAACAGCTTCCCTTTAAGTAGTAATTTAAATGACACATTGACGTTACTTGTACAACATTTTTAAATTAAATAACATTTTAAAAAAGACAACCATATATGTTTTACTTACCTAATATGACGGGTGGGCCTGCCTGCTGTTTATGATCTCACTCCAATAAGGATCACGGGATGAAAGTGCTACACGTATGTTACTTGTCCTGTTGAGTCGGTTTCTTTCTTTTGTATTTGTAGCGTGATTTCAGTGTGCTATCACATGCGAGTTGCAGCAACTTGTTTTATTGCACAGGCATCAAGTTCAGCTCTGTTATTGATTCAGTATTTTCGAAAGAAAACGCTTTGCTTCACATTTTCAAACCCCTTTCCAGGAAAGTGGCGACTGAAACTGTCCGACAGAGTAGTGAGATCAAACTTTATGACACGTTTAATGTCATTCACTTTTTCTTCGCTGATTCTGTTCTCCTCAGTGTGTTG
This sequence comes from Lepeophtheirus salmonis, assembly GCF_016086655.4. NCBI lineage: Eukaryota > Metazoa > Arthropoda > Copepoda > Siphonostomatoida > Caligidae > Lepeophtheirus > Lepeophtheirus salmonis. The sequence goes on from NC_052136.2 coordinate 18,853,619, forward strand.
TAACAGTGATGGCAATATGTAATAGCTGGGACGATTACTTTTTAGTCGTACTTGCCACAGTATTGACGACTGGCAATTTTATGCTTGTTAATGTTTTAATAACTTTATATAGTAGACTAATTACAATTGATGTATTAAAGTAAAAAGTACAGAAGGAATATATGTATAATCAACTTACTAATGATACATAACAATGATTTGATGAAAAAAAATGATTTGAAAGAATTATAAATATAAATACTGGATTCGAGTACTTTAACTCAACAAAACACCTAACTTAATATATCAATGATTTAAAAGGTTTTCCGTGATGTATCTGCAATCTATCTAAAAATATCAAAAACTAAAGACCAGTTGGGGTGTCAAATGAGATATCTTAGTAATGATAATAAAATTTATTCTATACCTACAAATCCCCAGTTTTGGTCTTTAGTTTAGTTGGACGCCATTTTCTCTATTTACAGGAACTTAGTGAGACGGCTGGAAAGATTGAGGTGCCAGATTATATTGTCCGACACATGTTTATAAATTATCGCCCATCAGAAATATTTCTGTTACGAGCATCCTGCCGAGAAGATTTTCTCTCACAATACTTTGACCATTTTGAACCACATTTATCAGTGGAAGCGTCTCCCCGTCTCGAGCTGACGAAGAAGGGTGTTGTCTTCTCGTGGTCTGAAAAAAGACAGGTGAGTTTCCAAAATATAAAGTCTGCTAAATCTAACTCACCTGTTCTCACTCATTATGCCCCGTCTCTGCCGTTGGTGTTGTCAAACAATGCCTCGCCTGTTTGACTTGGGACTATTTTAGAACAGTTGGAAAATGGTATGGAGTGCCCTGTGGCGTTTGCTTCAAGAAAGCTATCAAAGAGCGAAGCTAATTACTCACAAATTGACAAAGAAGCAACGGGAGTTATCAATGGGTTGAAGAAGTTTGAAAGATATAGAAGTTTGAGAGTGGGTTGTCTATTCAAGAATAAGACAGACCACAAACCACTTCAATATATTCTCAACCCATGTAAAGACTTGCCAAGTGTTGTGCCCGTCTCGCTAGTTTTTCAATGTTGTTACAGCGTTTTATTATATATCGAGCATGTGAAGGCATCGATTATTCCAATGCAGATGCTTTTTCCCGGGTACCAGTCGACGATCCTCTGTATCTGGATGACCTTGCCATCCTCTAGACCTACTCCTAAAGAAAAAAACAGTTTATCCCTCAAGAATGGATTGTTATTCTGGGGTGACGCCTTGTCGTCCCTCTTTATTGGGTACTACTACTTGAATTCACATATTATTGAATACTTGGGTTATTACAACAGATAAAAACGCAATAAGGTCACAATACGCAAGATAATTCTGTAGATAATTATAGAATCACATTGAGAATAAAGAAATAGAATTAAGCATTGTATAATTGGGCCTTGAACTTTCGAATGACACATACCTGGTGCTCTTAGAAGAGAGCTGAAACTTAAACAACGATAAACACCTAGCCTCAATACCACTTGTTCAATTCATCTGGAGCATTTTATCATTGATTGCATCGCTTCATGGTCATGAAGGCCAATACCTTAGCGCATTTCTAGATGCTTTGAGCTATGATTGGTGGAATCATTTTGTTGTTGATAATTAAAAAGCCGAAGTCGAATGTTTTCCATGTTTAATGGATTTAATAAGGAAGGTAGATACTTTAAACTTGCAGAAAAATGGCCCTCTGTTCTGTTGAGAATGGACCATCCTCACCTGCTAGGGGTTTCTGTTTTGTAGTTTTTGTCCTATTCCGGACAGGGACTTATCTTGGTCTTTTAGTTCATTTTTTGGTTCCCTAAACAAGGATCCCTTATGGGCCATTTTCCCCATAATTGCTCTGCCCCTTTGTACATTCGCTTTTCATACAAATAAAATCATTATTTGTTAATCAATATCCTTTTTAAAACGAGGCTAGTACACTTAAACTCAGGATAAACTCTTTTAAATAATTCCACAATCTTAATTGAACGACTCAACCCTACTATGATACATGATATACAATCCAAAAATACATTTTGCAAAAATAATGAGTTTTTCTATATCTAATTTATGAAATTTTCTTTTTTCTTTCTTTGCATCTACTCGGAATTAATATTTTTTCAGATTTTAAATGTAAAAAAGACAGAGACACAAACAAAAATAAACATTGAAATTGATTATTCCCTATGTAACAATATATTACAAATATTTTTAAATATTCGTGTACAGCTTTACAATGTTTAAAATCCCTCCACTGTCTTTCTCTTTCCTTCACCTTGGAGCGTACAAAATATGCTGTGCTTTTGTAAGGACATCATTAACTTTTGGACTCTCTGTCCCACTGAATGTCTGGAGCTTGCACCCAAAAGAGTTATCTTAAACCAAAATAATGTCTCTATATCTTAAATTTGTGGGAGGACATTCCCACAAGAAATGATTGGTAGTCTCTAATAAACAGCAAAAAGGCATTCTCCACGTTTGTCCTTCTAAAATTTACTTCAAACTTCCAGAGTACAGCATGATTTAGGATATGTAAAACCTTTTTGTAGCCTTAGTCAGAAGCTTACAACTAAAAGTTCCGATAACTTTATGTATGTTTATCTTGTGATTTCTTCGATTCAGACATTAATTAAAGGGTTTAGTTTATGGGATTATGTACACTTTCTTAACAATTATACCAAAACCGTAGCTTACCTCAATCTGAATGGCACAATTGGTCTTTGGACTTTAATTATCTTGGGAAATGTACAATAATATGGCGTAATGCTATTTTGTTTAATAAAGATGGTTATATGACAGCGTCAGCAACAATACACATTTCATAGGCTCTAACTTCTTTTAGATATAAACATTCCCTCACTGGCATCTCCCATTCCAAAAGATAGTTCATACCCCTTGATAATCGCTTTTGATCCTTTGCAGAATCTCTCTAGTCTTGATAAAAAGTATTTAAGGCTTTAAATTTGGTGCAAATTTATCTGGAACACCCCGTATATTATACTTGGATGGACATACGTCATACAGATTTTTCCTTATTTTGTATCAGATGTTAAAAAAATATATGCATTATTTCTAGAAGCCAATTATATAGGGTATTTACATAATAATCTAAGTCAATTCTATTTAACTATGAGTAACAAATAAGTACATAATGAGATTTGCTAGCATTGGGGCTTTGACACAATATTGTATCAAAAGTCAATATTGGATCTATATCTTTGTTCCATCAATACAAAAGCAAGCTAGAATGAATTTTTTTAAAAATGGCATTTGTATTATCGGACAAATTATCAAGTTTAATCAACACATAATTACGATGAAATGTGTCGCAAATTCTACTGGAGTTACCAAAATTGATTGTCACAACATAAAATGACAGATTGTATTTGAAAGGGCCCACAGGGTGGGAGGGGTAGCAATATACGTATCTTAAATCAATTAAGGATTTTAAACTCGATACATTATGTCAAAAAAGATACAACATTGGATACAACACATATATATATGTAAGTTTTTTTCTAGTCCTCAAAACATATTTTTAGTCACTTTTTGGCTCCTTCCAATTAATGGCTCAGTGTAGGGAATTTATCTGTAAAAATTTTACAGGCTTGTCGATGAACGTTGACTGATGGCTCTGAGAATAATCTAGGATTTTTAAAGCTCTCAACAGAAATTTAAAATTTAACATCAACTTTGGACTTATTTTTATGGGACACCCACTACACTTGGCTACAGTGGTATTACCAATAAAGTTATGCAGATCCTGGAAGCTGACATGAAAATGAAGTAGATTCTACAAAATTTTATGGTAGATAGAAAGAACACTAGTTAGGCAGGACAATCTATATTGGTGGCTCCCGAATATGATTAAAAACCCTGCAACTGATTTAAAAAATTGTAATATTCCTCAAGCAAAGTTACATTTACATATGTAAAGATTGCAGTTTTGGTTCAGCACACACAGTTATTTACTATTAGTTTATTCGTCTTATTTATTTCTAAGTCAGAGCCCTTAAGCTTACAGCCGCCTACCTTGCCTCGTTAGAGTGTTGAGGCTCCCCCTTGAAAGTATACCTTGTGGTATTTACAAGTCTATGTATACACTTTATTGAGCTCTTTCATACTAGAACCATAGAAAATAACATAAATCATACTCAATTCAAGATTTTCTGTAATCAAGATAAACATCTAATCAGTATCTTCTATTTATCCTTTAATATTTCTGAATATTCAATTATATATCTGAATCTTTTTTATAGTATGAAAAAAAACTTACATAAATGACGTTCTAAGGTCTGTGACAGAGATGGGAGGACAGACTTTTCTACAACCTGAGATTGAAGGCAAAACAAGACCTCCTTTATAGTTTTTTGCTTCACAATATTATCCCATAAAGTCCAACTCGTTCACCTCTGATGGGTATTTTGGCCACCTTGTGTTGTCCCAAAAAGCTGTCCACTTCTGGATATATTGCTGGGTCTAGGTACTCCATCCTTTTGGAGAACCGCATTGTTGTTGGGGAAGCCGCCCTTGACCCATGGGACCATCTTGGAGCTCAACTTTGAAATTATGAGTCTTGGAGAAAAAGCAAATACACAATTCAATGTAGACACGGTGTTATCTCGCTACACAAAAATACTCTATGTATTTGTTATAAGCTGTCTATTCCCTCTTCTCATTTCATACATCGTGGTTTATATCTCATACGTATGAAAAATGGTCGTCTTTGGCATCGTAATAGGAGATTCATCCGTTTGGATTCAACAGAAGGGAATAAGCGGATTTCATTTCATATAAATTAGATTTATATTTTGTAATCATTCTCCTGGGGGAAAAGGGGATGTTATATATATGTATAGCTATAGGTTTGGTGACCTATGTATAAATGTTCCGTATGTATTTTGTGTATAATAATATATTAATATGAGAGTCATTCTGGATTCTCCGCGTGTAGAATAAAGTATATATATAAACTCCATATCCTCATATATCTCATATCCACGTATATCATATCTACTAAGTAATTGAATCAAACGATGAGAAAATAAACTATGTAATGAATGATTAAAAACAATTATAGCATAAATAGTTCTCAAAGTCACAACATAGAGTAGAAAATAGTTTTCCTAAATTATGACATTGAAAAAAATAGAGACCTTGATATTTATTTTTTGTTACAATTTGATACACCACAAATACTTCGGTGATCATATTAAAACAAAAGTTTGTTGGAGAATAGAGACCTCCTCTATTTATTTTCTCCAAGAGTTGATGTTTAGACTCTTCGAGACAAGATCCATTTTTTATAACTTTTCCACCTGGATAAGGCATAAATTTTGAGCAGAAAGCCTTGCTGATTATGAAGTGTTTGTTATTATCCTCTCACGTTATTCTGTAGATAAATATCTATAGTAGATAATGAGTTCAAGTCCAAAGACTTTAACATCTGGATTTGATGCTCTCTTAGAAGAGCCGACATGGAAAGAAGTGTCTGAGGTCTAACATCATACACCATTCGATTAAACTTTTCCACTTCAAGCCGCATTATTTCTGTTTTTTTATCTATTTCTGGATTGTTTTGTTTCTCAACATACTCGATTTTGGCATCACGAGCTTCTCCCATCCGAGTGAGTTCTGCTTCAATACCTACAGCTTCAACGTGGTGATCCTCCCCCTATTCAAATGATAGTAATACCCCCAGGACCTTATTGCGTTGTATCAAACCCTATTTTAACAAAGGATGGTGTTGTTGAGAAAGATTGCTTTGGCCAAACTAAGTTATCTCATGGAGATGAAGAAATTTGATTACGAAGAGATCCTTTTCTATTATATCTAGTAGAGAAATTGAAAGTTGAAGTAACACCTTTATCAATCGTACATTCATCAAGTGCACTTCTTTTAAAAGTTATCAGAAATTTTACTGATGAAAACAAAACTGAGCATCTTGCTAGAGATTTATACTTGTCCGGAGGTTCAGGAACTTATTTTCCTTACTTAGGACGTGCATGTAGAAAAAAAAGGAGGGATTCGAAAGAATGAAGGTACATCAATTAGATTTGACATTTTACTATGGAAATAAATAAAAAACTATTAATGAAAATTCAAAAAAGAAAGAAAATAGACCCAATAATACGTTTCCTACGATTTTTAAGCACTTACTGCCTTCTCATAAGCTCATGAGACATATTATTATTCATTACTAACAATGTTATGTATCTTAAGAATTGATGTGTTCCTGGGTTGAAGTGTATTCTATCACAATATCAGTACACCAACTCTCTAAAGACTATTAAGAATGATGCAACTCAATGTATGTACAAATATGAATGAAATGAGTTGACTTGAAAAACTCTGCAGCCTATTATGTATAAATAATCAATAGACTGATTATTCTATTTATCTAACAAATAATTGATAAACGAAACACACGCAACGTTACAAAATATGCGCAAATATAATAATCTTAACACAATTTCTCCTTGCAACGGATAACGTACGTGCATTAACCTAGTAGTAATATTCAAGTAATTTCTGTCCCTGAATAGCAGTAAAGGGTTAGCAACACTACTTCTGCCTTTTTTTTCTACGATGAGCGAGTCTCCTTGGGTTAATTCTTCATACAAATAAATTCATTGATGAGTAATTCATGATCAAAATTTTATCAGAACGAGCCCCATGCCTTAGAAATAGTTAGTTAAATTATAGCATTTTTACCTTATCGTTCCTAGTTTATTTTCTATGATTGTAAAGTGATTACTTATTAATGGATTCTTGAGAACTAAGCAGGGAACCGATAACTTATTATATTATAATTTATATGGCTTGATAATAGACCATGATAACCATTCAGATTATTTTCTATTTATACGAAATGGCAATATATCACCTCAACTTGAAAATTCCTTTCTTTCTTCCAACTCTACAAAAAATATAGTATTGACATCCATCCAGATTCCTCTACATAACGCCTTTCTTCTGGATCTTAGTCAAGGAAATACCACAGGGAATGTGGTGGACAATATCAATAGTAAGACTGACACAGATACCGAGTTCCAAGGAATGGAAATTCAAGAAACTAAATCCCTCTCCTCGAATAAAGAAACTGAAGTATTTGAGAAGATACTGGATGCACCACCTGAAATGGAGATGTACTAGGATGAATATCCAAAGATAGAGAAACCAAGTTTACACAAAGGATTTGCAGAAGTTCCAATATCCATTCAAAAATAGGATCCTACAATACAATTATATTGAAATTTTGTTAAATTTTAAAGATTTTCCTTCTTTTTCAGTTTGAACTTATGGAAATATGTACACCCTCGCTCTTATCCAAGCCGAAATTGCATGAGCCAGTAGACCTTATACGACAAAAAATACTTCATCTTTGTGAGGAAGTGGTGTTTAAGGATTCCGTCTTTTTCTTAGGGTACAAATATTGAAAGTCATATGTGTGGGTCCCTAATAAGGAATATTATTTTCTCTTTAGCTAGCTTTATACTGTCGACTGGAATGTAATTTTCGAGCAAGATCCTTATTACTTCTTTCTTTTGACAGTTTCCATGTTAATTTATAAAAAATCTATTATTATGACTACTTCCAAAAATGTATAATGACTCCAAGTGAATGGGTATCCATTGCTGATTTTGTTGCATCTTTTGAGAGGGAAAATAAATCCTCACTTCCCTCAATGCTCAGAAAAGCTATGATTAAGAAATTTTCTGATTTTGACGAATATCAACTAGCCAAATATCACAAAAAGGATGTTCAAGAGAGGTAATAATTTACTTGACTATTCATTAACAAATTGTTATGTAAAAAGTTGTTGTCTATTTAAAAAAAAAAGAAATCATCAATCAATGAAGACATAGTGCTATCAGATGACGACAACAATGATGATTTGAACCTTCCGTCATCTCGTAGTTTCAATATTAAAAGGCTCATAAGATTATTGCATATTCATCATCCTCAAGAGTTCGTAATGTTTCTTTTAGGAAAAAAGTATCCCGAGTCGGAAGACGAATTTAAGAAGCATAAATTAAGAGGGAAATTTCAACCGGAGAACGCTGGGAAAAGAATGCATTTACAAATTCCATTCACTTGCAAAACTCAAGTTTTTATGTATGTAAATTCAACTCATTTGATCAATTAATCATTGTAGATTAACAAATTTGTATTACTTTTCCTTATAATATGTAGACACGGCAACAATCCCCAAGTATGGTACGATCTGATTTTGAGCAAAAATACCTTATTTGGCTATGATTCGTAATTTAAGTAATATGGTCTTATCCGGCATTAATGAGCATCAGCTAAAGAATATCATTTACAGTGTTAATAATCTAAGTACTATAGGATCTTCCAAAGTATTTCCGCATCAGTATCTATGCGCTTATAATGCGATGAATTATATTGGAGGACTATTAGAACAAAAGTTTAGGATATTGAGGAGACGGAGAAAGGAAAAAAATGTTACTAAGGAAAATTGGACTCAATCAGATTTAGATTTTTCATCTGAATTGCAAAATGTTTTAGAGGAAACTGCTCAGCCATCAATTTTGAGAAATTTGTCACCTATTGAGGGACATTCTTTAATATTTTTAGGAAATTATAAAAGCAAAGATGATGCTTTGAAAAATTATGGATTCCTTGGATTCAATTATATCTGGTTTAGTGATTGCACAAGCCTGTAGGTCATATAAGCTGCTAAGCTGTGGCGAAATTGGAGTAGAAGAGCATTGAAAGAGAAAATTAAATAAAAATATTTTATTGATAATTATTTTCAGCATATGTGGGGAACTTGTGAAAGTATTGAAGGAGTTGGAAACTACTTGTACAGTATTAAGGACAAACAAAAATAGACAATTTGATTATAATTTTCCGAAAACCTCCGAAAAAAGATACACTTGATAAATTTATTAAGTTTATCGACTATTACCGTCGTATGTCAGTTTAGCATTATTGACGATTGATGCAAGTTTGCCATATCTGTTCCCATTAGAAAGTAATAGTTTAAATGTTTCCATCTCTGGATTTGGAAGCGCTGCATTGAAGACATTATCCAAATTAAACTCACGGAAATCCCAACTTGAAGAAGTTGAAAGCATTGATTCCAAGTATAAAATTTATACCAAAAAGCATCTCATTACTGCAATTGCTCGTCCAAAATCTCGAATAAAATGGACAAGAGTTAAAATTTTTGTGTCTTCAACTTTTTTGGGTATGTTTGGTGAAAGAAACTTATTAAACTATTGTGTATTACAAGAGCTTAGGCGTAGATTTCGGAACATTAATGTGGAAATAACACCTCTAGATTTAAGATGGGGCTTTCTTGAGGATCAAAGCTTAGAAACACGCATAGCAAGGTATTGATTAGAACGTGTTCGAGAGTCAGATATATTTATCTGCTTTCTTGGTGAGAGATATGGGTGGAAACGAAGATACTCACTACCAGTAGAATCTCACAATTTCGTGAGTCAATTAATTCAGAAGAGAATGGGGCTTTGAACCAACTTAAGGAAGACATAAGAAATTCAGGTTGTCCACTTTATGAAAATTATAGAGCTTCATCCTTAAGTAAGAGTAGCTCAAATTCTATTTTTTCTAACTTTGATGAGGATTTTGTGAGGACTGTTATTGACAGACTTTGGAAAGATATATTGGTCATCGCATCCAAAGAATTGCTCACTCGTATCGATTTCATGGGTGTCTTTATCTCAAAAGAGACTGAAGAGTTTATTGGAAGGACTAAGGAACTTGAAAAGATGACCGAAATCATTCTATCCCATAGAAATAAATTCAAATGTATTGAAGTTCAGGGTACAGGCAAAACAGCTTTTCGTTGTAAACTGGCAACTATTCTGCCCAATACGTCAGATGTAATCGTCATTCCATTTTTTCCTGATGGGGTCATGGATTCTTTTTGTATCATGGAGTATTTGGAGCATCAAATTCTGCAACTTCATTCCAAAATGAATATTGATGATTACACTCAAAGCTCTAAAGATGATAGCTACATATCCTTTATAAGAGTTGCAAAATTAATCAGTCAAATTCAAACAGGTGGAAAATTAGTTTGTATTATTGTTGACGAGCCACCGAAATATAAAGTCACTTAAATACCTTATTCTAATTTCCCTCCTGGAGTTCGAACTATTGTTTCGTCTAATAAATCAAGTCAAGGCGCAAGAAATACCCTTTGGATACATTAGCTTCATGTTTTATTATGATGTGTTTGATGTGCTTTCGTTGTTCTTGTTATTAATATTGTTAAATGTTTTTTTAATTACATAAAGAATGTATCTTAATAAAGGCCGAGAAAAAATTTAACATTATTTGTTGGTTTGGGGTTATTAGAAATAAGGCTTTGATATTTTTCATGATTATTCTAATTTAAAATTTAAGGGTTAAGAAGTTGTGGGTTTTTTATCACAGCTAATCTATTTATATGTTGAACTAATTATACTAAATTTATGGTTACACGTAAAGAAGGAGTTCAAAAACGACGGCTTTGATGTAATGAATAAATAAAACATTTCTTAACTTAAAGAACATAAATTAATTTGTTTAATGTGTCCCCTCAACATAATAGCAAGTTAAAATAGTGTTTCTCAAAAAAAGAGTATGGATCACATAGACATTTCACCCAGAATTATCGTCAAATTCTATCAATAAATTATTATTCTGTGGCGCCTCAAATTGCACTTCAAGTACCCTCAATTAATTAACACCATAAAAGAATTAAAAAGTGGCATATTTTATTTTAAAATCATGTAAGGATCAAATTAAGGTTCATAAATCATGTAAGGATCAAATTAAGGTACATAAATCAAGTAAAGGTTGTAAACTATAGCTAAAATATTTGGCTATCTCCACTTAAAACAGAAATGTGAATTAAATAAAATATTGAACTGTATAATTAATGTAGAATAAATATGGAACTTTCTCTATTTTTATTGATTCCTGTTCTAGATTGTTTTATATTAATTCCCCGTATATTTATCAGTAATGAAGTTTAATCAAAACTAATTCATCAGACTTAAAAAGTTTATTTTGTTGTCAAAATCTTTTACTTTACTTTTATGTGGATTTCTTTTTTTCATTCTATTGTTCCTTCAATTGGTCAGATGGAGTTCAACTGATTAAGTACTGCTAATTTTACATAGGGATTGTCTTTTAAGTCAACATACAAAAGCTATATTTCCTTATCTAGGAACGACCAACACTCAAATCTGCGCAAATGGAACTCAAAGAAATAATTTCTTCTGAGTGATTTGTCAATCGAGCTACGTAGTAAAAAGAAATCCTTTATTTTTAGTGGGGGTTTTTTTCCTTTCATGTTTATCACTTTGCCCATCAAAACAGTGCTTATTTGATCGTCGGACTCTGCTTTGCCCCTTATTTTAACCTCATATTAACCATGATTAAAGAACATATACCTGGGAATCTTCAGGATTTATATAATAATACTCTTGAAAGAGATAATGAAGATAGTCATATCCTTGAGCCAATTCTTAATATTTTATATGAATGTGAAGGTCCATCCTTCAATCAACTTATGAGAGCCACACATAATATTTTAGGAAAGACTGTTTCTTCTATATCACCCCTTAGATCTCTTAATAGACTAGAAATTTTTATGGAGCTCTCACTTAAAAAAGGTTTTTCCCTCAAAGTTTCTTTTAAAAACTATCTTAATGAAGATAAATATCGAATTTTATTGTTCAAGTACTATATGATGGAGTTTGCAGAGAATATCAAGAATTCTGATTGTATTCATCAATATTTATTGAATTATCTTCTTCAATTATGTATTTCCATGGGTAATCATTTATTTTTGAGGGATTTGTTTTTTATTTATTATTGGGCGAAAAATGGAATTGAATCTATGGAGTATTTTTATCATTTTTATCAAATTTGAAATGACTGGTAAATTTTCTCACTCACTACCCATATCCTGTGGTACTCCAGTCAATGAATCCTCAATTTTAGTGGGAACATGGGGAGGCGAATTGTTGCGCATAAATATTATTGATAATGAGGTATCCCAAAAAGGGATTTGTTGTAAAAGTGACATATGTGATATTGCTGTCAATTGAATGTAAATAATGAGATACTTGTCAGTTGCTCTGATACTTAGGGCTACGTTTATATTGCTGATATGAATTTAATGCTGAAAAAGTGCTGGAAACTTGGTTCACCCTCATTAACTCTTGCAGGAAATAAATGATCATTTTTGTCAGAATCTGAAATGTTAATTGGATGCTCAGATGGTTGTATTCGATGCCTTGAATTTAAATCATTTAATTCAAATTTCTATGACCATTTTAATGATGTTGTCAATCATCGATACCACAAAATTTCAGGGCAATATAAATGCCAACTTTTGAAAATGATGTATTGGTTTGTATGGATTCATATGAAGGCCAAATAGTTTTGGGATATAATTCAGGTTGGATTCGTTTTATAAATAAAGCCCAGGTATCTTTTTCCATAAAATTGATCAACAAAGAAGGAGAACGTTGTCAGGCTCTCATGTTTCAAGTATTTCATGTATTCATATTAATTACAAATAAAACAGGCTATTAAGCTTAAGATTTAATGAGGAACTTAGAGAAATATATGATTTGAGGGAAATCACCCATGTCACATCTGACTTTGAATATTTGAATTTCATGGTTCCAATATCAAGAACCAAAGGAATACTCATCTATCCGAGAGAAGATAACAAGTTTGAGATATGGCAAATACCTCTAGAGACAATTAATAAAATAAGAAAGCGGCGAAGAATAGACTCAGACATAAAAACTTACACCCCAATATTGACTTCTGAAAAGTATTTTGATCGAAACAATGACTTCAGGTCACCTGTAAAATTTATTGATTATAATAATGGATATATTTTTGCGGGTGGCAGAATTCTATTGGCATTATGTAAATATTCTTTGGATACTAATTTATCGGGAAAAATATTTCAAGATTACAGCAGTAATACCATAGTTGACTTGGTTTTGAAATCATTGCCAAACAAAGGTGATACATTCAGATGTTATGGAAGCTAGGATGAAAAAGGTCTTGTAACTTTTGACCTTCGGTTAAATAGCAAAGGAGTTTAAAAAAATGATAAAATTTAGTTATTGACTACAAGCTAGATGGTGCTGACCAAGAGAACTTGATTTTTTATAAAAAAGGAGACTTTCACAAGTATTTATCAAAGGTAGAGTTTTTTCAGATCATGCTGGATTCAAATTTGAATATTCAATATCCCCGTAACTCAAGAATTGTAAGAAATAATTCTCATGACGAGGAATACTTTATTCCTTCAAACGAAATCATCGAACATATGGTTGTTAAATCCCATGACATGCCATATAAAACCTGATATATTGTCTTATGGATTTAAACCTATAAATTATCTTGACGAAAGCTTAAACTTTTGCACACCAAATTCAAGATTACAGTTAATCCTAAAAAAAGAAACGAAAATCGAAGAAAAAAATCAAATCTCGTCCATATTTATTATTCCAGGAGGGGATGATCGAAATTGGATCATTTATCGGCTCCTCACGTTTATTTATATGTAATCTCCGATAATGAAGAAAAATCAATTTGATATTTAAAACAAAAATGGAATTTCGAGATTAATTCCGTGTGGAGAGACAATGATGATTCAATTATCCTATCTTGTTTCAGCAAAGTAGAACTATTTTCTGTAATTTGTATTCAAATGGATCACAAGAAAATAAAAGAATTTGGTTTAACAATTCTAAATTGCTATCAGCCAATCCCTTTTCTGAAGACATCGATGAACCTGAAGACGAAAATACATAAGATAAGGACGAAAATATGTCAAATTCAACCAGCAATGAGGATAATTAGAAAAGTTCCTCCTCCTCAAGTGATAATAGTTCCTCTTCGTCAAGTATGTATGCACAAAATAGTTTAATTGGGATTGATTGGAACTCAGGGTACAAACATGGCATTGTAACTCTTGCATTTGAAGATGGAAGCAACCCGAAAGTGGATATAAACGAAAATAATCAGCTCGATTCATATCCATATCTTCGAGTAATTGATTCTCTCGAATATTTCTTCCATTTAAACAAGAGTAATTTCAAGGTTAATTTACGCATTGTTACATCTCATGTTCAAATGAGTGAATCTGTTGATATTTTTGGCTCATTTGACAGGCATCTCTTAATACAATCTGGAAGTATTATTGATGAGCATTTCAGCCATAAAGATACTGTTACTTCAGTGATTAAAATTGATGAGTTCACATTTGCTTCTATTTCCCTGGATAAATATCGCATACTTTGAGATTGGCGTGTATTGCGTCTGATATCGGATTTCGAATTTGTTTTGGGATTAGGAAAAAAAAAAAAACACTCACAAATTGTTTATTCAAAAAATTAGATGTATCTCAGAATTGAGTGTACTCAGTAGTTTTGCGTTAGTCATATTTAGGACTGCTACCCAGTTTATTCCTGTCTAGTCTTACTTTTTAGTTCTAAAAAAAAGAGAAAACTAAATCCCTTGTACCATCATTGAGGTGTCACTTCCTTATGAATTAATATTATTAAGTTGTATTTAATGACAGGTCCTTGGGCCCGATCCTAGATTGGACTGGACTGAAGAAGTTAGACCAACACACCACTAGCCGATGATAATGCAGCAATAATAGAGGATTATCACACAAAAGTTTCGAAAAAACTTGTTCGAAACTAAAGAACACCAATTTCCAAGTGTGTCATCTATCACTTTTACTAAAATTATACATGTAATCTAATAGATTTTTATTTTGCGTCCTTGTCTTATAGCTTTTTCATAATGTTAAAAAATCAACAATCTCGACCACAACTTTCTTGTTGCATTAAATGAATTAAAAGTCCGGCATATTTGTGTTAATTTAACCTCGTCGAGAGACTTCCCCGATTTTCTTGGTGAAGGGTAGACACCTCTGAAACGTGCCGCAGAGATAAGAATCTGGAGCTTACATATCACTTACGAGGCTACTCGCTCGAGATTGGTAGCTCCCCAAAACCATATAAGAGTTTGTGGTTCGATGAATTCCTACCCAATTTGGGCTCCACACTCTGGCTAATTTCTTGCATTATATACTTCATAGAGCTGGAGTCCCTGAAATTATGAGATATTGGTTTGTTATCACATTCCTTGCAGATTACCCGGTCCTCCTTGAAGAGCCCTTCCGGGAAAAAGATACGAGACGAGATACAATATTTCAAATACATCTGTTTTGGAGTGAGGATACGCTTGATGAAATCCTTACGTACAAGTCGGAAAAGGACACTTGAACGTGATCGACGAATTTCCATTCGTGCACTCCAAGCAGTTGGGCGTCTCCAGGACAACCCTATACGAGGTCAGCACATTCAAAATGTTGTAGAAGAAGAAGAGCTCTGTCAAAGAGGTAGCACTGAACCTGAAGGAGTAAAAGAAAACAAGCCAGGCTAATCTTCTCAATTCCATAGCGGCTCATGCTAAAAATCTGTGAGTTAAACTCCAGACTGTTGTAAGAGCTACAAAAAGGTGATAGAAAGTTTTTGTTAAGGTGGAGAGGTTACTTTTGACACCAGCAATGATAGAAAATCCCTCTTCCGTTGCAAGACTGTTTTGAGTTCTTTTGAACTCATTTTTGGCAACCCTACACCACTGATGCCAACACCCTCGGCTATACCTTTTGAGTACATGTCAAGAAAAAGGCATGTCGTGTCCATTATCCAAAAACTGGGACCCAAATAGCCATTATCAGCCTGCAATGGTACACAATGACAGAATATTACATGTGAAGTAGATGCCAGCCCTTCCACAGTCTGTAAACCAACATAGCCGGTAAGGCGGCTACATGAATGATTAATATAAGAATATATTGTACATTTGTTTTCATACATAAAGACTTTATTGATAGAGGGAGGCATAAAGAAAATAAAAATATTGGTCAACTGACTAGAGGAGAGGAACATGTTCACTATTGATTGTATTATGCGAGCGGTGCCATCCTTTGCACGAGTTGTTTGTTTTGGAACCACCTTCCATACTTCCATCATATCCAATGATCTATATCTGGTTTGTTTTTTAGCAGGCCCGTTAAATTGTATTCGTTAGTATAACGAAGGAATTTTATTTTTCTTAGCAATTATCATTATTATTTCATTCCTGAATAGCGAACATGTTTTCTTAAAAAGATTCAATGATATTCCAAACTTGTTGGAACGTTCCTGTGTGCTCATAAAAGACAGAGTGTAAACCTGAGGATTATGTAGAAGAATTATAATTATAAGTCCTTGTTGGACTCAGAGTAGAATTAGAGATCGACATTGGAGTAATTCCACCAAATGCCTTTGTTTATATCCTTTTTTCTTTGTTCTCTTGTCACAGCTGATGGTAGTTGATCTAATGAAACGTCATGAGCATTATTATTTCTCTCCTCCAAAATGTTCTTCGAATTGTTAGGATCAGCATGTTAATCTTCGGTTTCTTTTTTTTTTAACATATCCATTTCTTACTGGATTTTCACCTTTGATGCCTAAAGGCATGACTGTAGTGCTTGGTCCGTGTTGTAATTTTGGGTGTCGGCCTTCCAATCGAAGTATCTTCAAGATAGTCTAGAACTGACAACGATTTGTCTTGTTAATCATTGTAATTGATGAGATATTCAAAGTATTGTTCTACAAACATTGGGGGAGCCAGAGATGTAAGCATTGGCATTTTTAAAGCAAACTTAGGATCATTTTCGTAAACAGATTGAATACCATTAGACTTTATTTTATCATTACTTTATTTTTTCCTAAACGTTGACGAAAGAATTGATTGCTCCACGTTCAAAATCAGTCATAATTTAAAGACTCGGCTCCTACACCTTCATTTTGTTGAGAAGTCCTGTGTGAATTATGTCAGATTTTGCGGCCATTAAAATATCACTAAAGGTATCACGTCTCCGTACACCAAACCATGGATGGTATAAATATGGTGAAATAACAAGGGCAAAACTTTAAGCGTTCCATCTGCGTACCAAGTCGAAGACTAAGTCAAAAGTTGGAGACTGTTAAGCGTCGAAAAAATTATTATTCTTGCAGGATCATTTTTATCGTCGTAGAGTAAAAATTGTGCAACTGAATACGCTAAAGCAATGCTTTTCCAACTTTTTCCTAACGACCCAGTGGAGGAAAAAAACTTCACCCTGCGTACCTAAACAATAATATCTTCGATTAGTCTTCATAAAATCACAATAAAGCCTAGGCAATTGATACATGCTAGCTTTAACGCTTAAACAGCTTCCCTTTAAGTAGTAATTTAAATGACACATTGACGTTACTTGTACAACATTTTTAAATTAAATAACATTTTAAAAAAAAGACAACCATATATGTTTTACTTACCTAATATGACGGGTGGGCCTGCCTGCTGTTTATGATCTCACTCCAATAAGGATCACGGGATGAAAGTGCTACACGTATGTTAGGTGTCCTGTTGAGTCGGTTTCTTTCTTTTGTATTTGTAGCGTGATTTCAGTGTGCTATCACATGCGAGTTGCAGCAACTTGTTTTATTGCACAGGCATCAAGTTCAGCTCTGTTATTGATTCAGTATTTTCGAAAGAAAACGCTTTGCTTCACATTTTCAAACCCCTTTCCAGGAAAGTGGCGACTGAAACTGTCCGACAGAGTAGTGAGATCAAACTTTATGACACGTTTAATGTCATTCACTTTTTCTTCGCTGATTCTGTTCTCCTCAGTGTGTTGTAACAGTGATGGCAATATGTAATAGCTGGGACGATTACTTTTTAGTCGTACTTGCCACAGTATTGACGACTGGCAATTTTATGCTTGTTAATGTTTTAATAACTTTATATAGTAGACTAATTACAATTGATGTATTAAAGTAAAAAGTACAGAAGGAATATATGTATAATCAACTTACTAATGATACATAACAATGATTTGATGAAAAAAAATGATTTGAAAGAATTATAAATATAAATACTGGATTCGAGTACTTTAACTCAACAAAACACCTAACTTAATATATCAATGATTTAAAAGGTTTTCCGTGATGTATCTGCAATCTATCTAAAAATATCAAAAACTAAAGACCAAATGAGATATCTTAGTAATGATAATAAAATTTATTCTATACCTACAAATCCCCAGTTTTGGTCTTTAGTTTAGTTGGACGCCATTTTCTCTATTTACAGGAACTTAGTGAGACGGCTGGAAAGATTGAGGTGCCAGATTATATTGTCCGACACATGTTTATAAATTATCGCCCATCAGAAATATTTCTGTTACAAGCATCCTGCCGAGAAGATTTTCTCTCACAATACTTTGACCATTTTGAACCACATTTATCAGTGGAAGCGTCTCCCCGTCTCGAGCTGACGAAGAAGGGTGTTGTCTTCTCGTGGTCTGAAAAAAGACAGGTGAGTTTCCAAAATATAAAGTCTGCTAAATCTAACTCACCTGTTCTCACTCATTATGCCCCGTCTCTGCCGTTGGTGTTGTCAAACAATGCCTCGCCTGTTTGACTTGGGACTATTTTAGAACAGTTGGAAAATGGTATGGAGTGCCCTGTGGTGTTTGCTTCAAGAAAGCTATCAAAGAGCAAAGCTAATTACTCACAAATTGACAAAGAAGCAACGGGAGTTATCAATGGGTTGAAGAAGTTTGAAAGATATAGAAGTTTGAGAGTGGGTTGTCTATTCAAGAATAAGACAGACCACAAACCACTTCAATATATTCTCAACCCATGTAAAGACTTGCCAAGTGTTGTCTTGGCCCGTCTCGCTAGTTTTTCAATGTTGTTACAGCGTTTTATTATATATCGAGCATGTGAAAGGCATCGATTATTCCAATGCAGATGCTTTTTCCCGGGTACCAGTCGACGATCCTCTGTATCTGGATGACCTTGCCATCCTCTAGACCTACTCCAAAAGAAAAAACAGTTTATCCCTCAAGAATGGATTGTTATTCTGGGGTGACGCCTCATCGTCCCTCTTTATTGGGTACTACTACTTGAATTCACATATTATTGAATACTTGGGTTATTACAACAGATAAAAACGCAATAAGGTCACAATACGCAAGATAATTCTGTAGATAATTATAGAATCACATTGAGAATAAAGAAATAGAATTAAGCATTGTATAATTGGGCCTTGAACTTTCGAATGACACATACCTGGTGCTCTTAGAAGAGAGCTGGAAACTTAAACAACGATAAACACCTAGCCTCAATACCACTTGTTCAATTCATCTGGAGCATTTTATCATTGATTGCATCGCTTCATGGTCATGAAGGCCAATACCTTAGCGCATTTCTAGATGCTTTGAGCTATGATTGGTGGAATCATTTTGTTGTTGATAATTAAAAAGCCGAAGTCGAATGTTTTCCATGTTTAATGGATTCAATAAGGAAGGTAGATAATTTAAACTTGCAGAAAAATGGCCCTCTGTTCTGTTGAGAATGGACCATCCTCACCTGCTAGGGGGGGTTTCTGTTTTGTAGTTTTTTGTCCTATTCCGGACAGGGACTTATCTTGGTCTTTTAGTTCATTTTTTGGTTCCCTAAACAAGGATCCCTTATGGGCCATTTTCCCCATAATTATTTGCTCTCTGCCTCCCTTTGTACATTCGCTTTTCATACAAACATTTACATTCATATATGAAAATCTAAAAAGTTGAGACTTAAATATGTAAAAAAAAAAAAAAACAATGTACATTAAAGTAAAATATATCAAAGGGATAATCAAAATGAATTTTTAGAATAGTTTAATATTGAAAATAATAGTTTAAAACGGCATTGGCTCAGACTTGTCCATCATGTTATTAAGCGTCAGATGGCCATCCGATTAAACCCCTTGGAGAATTATTGAAAACATATGATGTCTCCATTGTTTAAAATTATAAGAACTTGTCCATATTGCAATTCCATTAACCAATTGCAACCCAGTATTAAATACTACTTATCTAGTTGAAGAAAAATAAAACATGTGAGTTGGTACGCTCTTATGACTCTTATTGGTGCACTCTTAATAAAACCCAAGCTTGGGAATACATAAATTCACTTTAAAAACAGCACATATAGAAATAAAATAGAAAAAAAAGGAAGGAATATTTTGTAACTTTAATATAACTTAATTTGAAATATATGTTAATTGTTCAACTAAGTCCCTTCTTTACCCACTTGTAAATTGGAAGAAAAGGAAGGGGAACTAAATCTACGTAATTCAGTTATTCTAAAACCCTTGTCTCTGCATCATATTACGATCCACTCTGTATAGAGCATGCGAGGTTGTTAGGATTTTTAGTTGGAGCCATTTAATGAACTTTGTAGAGATGCCTTATTGATACAAATTGATCCCTTTATTATTTAAATGACTCATCCTTACAAGCTTTTCAGGATGTAAAAAAATGAAAAAAACGTTTTATGCACTTATTTTGAGTCCTTTAATATTTATTTTACTTCCAGTTATGCATCACTGAAGTTTGCTAAATATAGTGTCATTCACGCACACCCTGACTAATAATATTGATTTTCGTTCGCAAACAATGTTAACTAAATAACGATTATTAGTCAATATTTCATCACCAGCAATGACACTATTACTTTATAACGTTTCCAAATATACAGGAGCATCTACTAGGTATGGCTGATAAATCATTATTTGTTAATCAATATCCTTTTTAAAACGAGGCTAGTACACTTAAACTCAGGATAAACTCTTTTAAATAATTCCACAATCTTAATTGAACGACTCAACCCTACTATGATACATGATATACAATCCAAAAATACATTTTGCAAAAATAATGAGTTTTTCTATATCTAATTTATGAAATTTTCTTTTTTCTTTCTTTGCATCTACTCGGAATTAATATTTTTTCAGATTTTAAATGTAAAAAAGACAGAGACACAAACAAAAATAAACATTGAAATTGATTATTCCCTATGTAACAATATATTACAAATATTTTTAAATATTCGTGTACAGCTTTACAATGTTTAAAATCCCTCCACTGTCTTTCTCTTTCCTTCACCTTGGAGCGTACAAAATATGCTGTGCTTTTGTAAGGACATCATTAACTTTTGGACTCTCTGTCCCACTGAATGTCTGGAGCTTGCACCCAAAAGAGTTATCTTAAACCAAAATAATGTCTCTATATCTTAAATTTGTGGGAGGACATTCCCACAAGAAATGATTGGTAGTCTCTAATAAACAGCAAAAAGGCATTCTCCACGTTTGTCCTTCTAAAATTTACTTCAAACTTCCAGAGTACAGCA
The DNA here is from genome assembly GCF_016086655.4 of Lepeophtheirus salmonis. Lineage (NCBI taxonomy): Eukaryota > Metazoa > Arthropoda > Copepoda > Siphonostomatoida > Caligidae > Lepeophtheirus > Lepeophtheirus salmonis. The sequence continues at coordinate 18,874,923 of NC_052136.2, forward strand.
TGATTTAGGATATGTAAAACCTTTTTTGTAGCCTTAGTCAGAAGCTTACAACTAAAAGTTCCGATAACTTTATGTATGTTTATCTTGTGATTTCTTCGATTCAGACATTAATTAAAGGGTTTAGTTTATGGGATTATGTACACTTTCTTAACAATTATACCGAAACCGTAGCTTACCTCAATCTGAATGGCACAATTGGTCTTTGGACTTTAATTATCTTGGGAAATGTACAATAATATGGCGTAATGCTATTTTGTTTAATAAAGATGGTTATATGACAGCGTCAGCAACAATACACATTTCATAGGCTCTAACTTCTTTTAGATATAAACATTCCCTCACTGGCATCTCCCATTCCAAAAGATAGTTCATACCCCTTGATAATCGCTTTTGATCCTTTGCAGAATCTCTCTAGTCTTGATAAAAAGTATTTAAGGCTTTAAATTTGGTGCAAATTTATATGGAACACCCCGTATATTATACTTGGATGGACATACGTCATACAGATTTTTCCTTATTTTGTATCAGATGTTAAAAAAATATATGCATTATTTCTAGAAGCCAATTATATAGGGTATTTACATAATAATCTAAGTCAATTCTATTTAACTATGAGTAACAAATAAGTACATAATGAGATTTGCTAGCATTGGGGCTTTGACACAATATTGTATCAAAAGTCAATATTGGATCTATATCTTTGTTCCATCAATACAAAAGCAAGCTAGAATGAATTTTTTTAAAAATGGCATTTGTATTATCGGACAAATTATCAAGTTTAATCAACACATAATTACGATGAAATGTGTCGCAAATTCTACTGGAGTTACCAAAATTGATTGTCACAACATAAAATGAGAAAATGACAGATTGTATTTGAAAGGGCCCACAGGGTGGGAGGGGTAGCAATATACGTATCTTAAATCAATTAAGGATTTTAAACTCGATACATTATGTCAAAAAAAAAAGATACAACATTGGATACAACACATATATATATGTAAGCCTTTTTCTAGTCCTTAAAACATATTTTTAGTCACTTTTTGGCTCCTTCCAATTAATGGCTCAGTGTAGGGAATTTATCTGTAAAAATTTTACAGGCTTGTCGATGAACGTTGACTGATGGCTCTGAGAATAATCTAGGATTTTTAAAGCTCTCAACAGAAATTTAAAATTTAACATCAACTTTGGACTTATTTTTATGGGACACCCACTACACTTGGCTACAGTGGTATTACCAATAAAGTTATGCAGATCCTGGAAGCTGACATGAAAATGAAGTAGATTCTACAAAATTTTATGGTAGATTGAAAGAACACTAGTTAGGCAGGACAATCTATATTGGTGGCTCCCGAATATGATTAAAAACCCTGCAACTGATTTAAAAAATTGTAATATTCCTCAAGCAAAGTTACATTTACATATGTAAAGATTGCAGTTTTGGTTCAGCACACACAGTTATTTACTATTAGTTTATTCGTCTTATTTATTTCTAAGTCAGAGCCCTTAAGCTTACAGCCGCCTACCTTGCCTCGTTAGAGTGTTGAGGCTCCCCTTGAAAGTATACCTTGTGGTATTTACAAGTCTATGTATACACTTTATTGAGCTCTTTCATACTAGAACCATAGAAAATAACATAAATCATACTCAATTCAAGATTTTCTGTAATCAAGATAAACATCTAATCAGTATCTTCTATTTATCCTTTAATATTTCTGAATATTCAATTATATATCTGAATCTTTTTTATAGTATGAAAAAAAACTTACATAAATGACGTTCTAAGGTCTGTGACAGAGATGGGAGGACAGACTTTTCTACAACCTGAGATTGAAGGCAAAACAAGACCTCCTTTATAGTTTTTTGCTTCACAATATTATCCCATAAAGTCCAACTTGTTCACCTCTGATGGGTATTTTGGCCACCTTGTGTTGTCCCAAAAAGCTGTCCACTTCTGGATATATTGCTGGGTCTAGGTACTCCATCCTTTTGGAGAACCGCATTGTTGTTGGGGAAGCCGCCCTTGACCCATGGGACCATCTTGGAGCTCAACTTTGAAATTCTGAGTCTTGGAGAAAAAGCAAATACACAATTCAATGTAGACACGGTGTTATCTCGCTACACAAAAATACTCTATGTATTTGTTATAAGCTGTCTATTCCCTCTTCTCATTTCATACATCGTGGTTATTTCATATTTTTTTATTTATGATACAAATTAATATATTATAACACTATTAATACAATTTTACAATCCGATTCCAACAGAACTGGAATATCAAGCAAGGCTAATAGAAATACAAGGTAAACCATCATGTAATTGTCCTTGCTAGGCAAGACACACAGATTTTGACAAAACACGCAACCACTCATAGTTTATGACGTCACTATGGATAGAATTTTCCATTTAATGAATTGTACCGACTGCCGGGCAAGAAAAACAGATTTTGACAACAAATGCAACCCCTCATACACTATGACGTCAATATTAAAAAGCGTGGTGGGAGTCAAACATCAGTCGCACAGACGTTATGGTATTACTTTGTATTTTTATTCATCTTGGGGAATATAAATTCTTGTTGATAATATCTATTTATATTGATTGGTGCTTGAAGCGACATCTACATAAATTACGACATCACGTGGTTACTCCATTGTTATTATAACAGTAATAACTAGTATGTTCAAATCGTAATTACATTAAGTTATTCATTGTTTTAGTATCCGTGATCTGTAAAAAGTAACATTTATCCGCATCCTATTATATTTAGATCAGAACTTCTGGTAAACTCTGAATAATATTTGAAACAAATAGATGTCTAACGTTTGTTTCGGATCTGGATCCAAAACTTGATAGTATAGGTTTGTCTTGTTTTTAGTTACTGCACAAAGCGGTCATATCCAGTTTTCAAATTTAGAAACGTTAAAAAATGGGAAACCGTGTGTAGGAGACCCTGAGCAATGTCTTTGTCCGTTTTCCTTGTCTTACCACTTAATAAAAGATTGACTATATTTAGACAAAAATTAGTAAATAAGAAATTTTGTAAGATCTAAAGCAGGAGTTCCCAACCTTTCTGGTGCCGTGCCCCCCTAAATCAAATTTACCATGTTGCGGTGATCCCAAGGAAAGAAAATGAGTTAATTTTATTCAACTTCACTGCATTTTTGGAGCTAACTTGTGACGGTATTATTAGAGAAGTATAGTGTAATCAACTGGTTACCATGTTCAGCTCCTAGCATTCCTAGAGAAATGTTTTCGGTTGTTAGCTACATCAACTCATTGGCAATGGTGTGAGGTTTCTTGCCTTTGGAGATTATGAGCAATATCAAATACAAAGCTTCCATATTTTGCTGTTGTTATTTGCCACCAAAAACCAATTCGTTTATTTTCTTATACACCATCAGCTTTTTCTTAAAGTACTCACAAAGTTAGGATGTATAGTGTCAAAATAGATTTTTATATTTTTGACTCTTAAAGGGTAGAAACAGAAAGAGGATGATGTAAGAGAAGTAAAACATGTCGTAGAAGTGTGAAATTCAGGGTGACCAGATTCTTATTGTTAAGTTTTGGTGTCTTTCCTAAAATAGCTAGGGTAGAACGGAATTACAAATGCATAGCTACGCTATGACAAATATCTATAAATAAAAATTCCTCCAATATTTTTTTCCCCCTAATACTAATAGATTCATCATGGGCAATCTGAAATTTTATATAATAAATATTATTTTAGTTTACTATTATAACTAGAGAATAATGATATTAATACGAAAATACAACACAAGGAGATTTGGTATCATAAAATAACTTTTAGAAGTCACTTTTTTGGGGTCACGTCCCAAAGTTTAGTATCGACTGATCTGAAGAAAGAAGGGTAATTTTATTAATTTTGTAGCATGTAGAAGGGATATTAAATTGAGGAAAGATAATTTCGTATTTCCCGTGCTCTTTTTTTGAAAATAAGGATATCCTGTTCATTATTGGTTACCTTCTATCATACGATAATGCATTATAAAGGTTTGAGTATGTACTACAAACGCTTTATTGCTAGTATTGTGCTTGGCTGGTTCAATCGGGATCGACAAAATTATATTCGTACACTCCAAGCAATTGGGAGTCTCCAGGAACTTTATGTACGTCGTCAGCAAGTCCGAAACGTTGAAGAGGAAGAAGGGCTCTATCAAGAATCCCAAACTACACGCGGATGAGTTAAAGATAACTGCCCACGTCAATTCTCTCAATCCCATAAGGGTCCATACAAGAGATCATGGGGATTCACACCATACTGTCAAGAGAGCAATAAAAAAAGTGAATGGAAAGCACATTGTGAGGCCTAAGAGGCCACTTTTGACCCCATCTTTTTCGTTCCAATACTAATTTTTTTTACACTTTTGGCCCCCTTACATCCCTGATGCCAACACCTTCCACTACATCTTTTGGTTGCATGTCGAGGGAAGGCCAGCAGTTTCCTTCGTCCAAACACAACATTTGCGAGACACCACTCCCAAATATCCAAGTGTTTTTGATGAAGCTTGCAAAATGTATTTACATTTCTCTAGATCTATAATATCAGTAAAAAATATAAAATAATGATTCAAGACAGTTAGTCATAAAGTACATTAAAATTATATTTGTATAGAGAACCAACGACACATGATTATATTCACGATGGATCAACAAATTATTTTCATGGCAAATATCAATATCAATTTAATAAAACATATGATACAAACGAATGATCCACATTTCAGATATAAATACGTGTGTTTTACTCTTAAATTTAATAATCATTTGTAAGATGTGGAACATATACATTGTCTTATTTCTTTTAACAGTATTTGAAGGAGCATATTCGGTAGATTCAATTTCGTGTAAGCCAAAATCTTTCTCAAATAATCAATATCTTCTTTAACAGAACTGAGCCATGCTCAATGTAGAATCATCCATGATAAGTATAGCTACGAGGGAATGGGATCCAGAAATCTATTAGGAGGAAAAGTGTGGCCCAACAATACTGTTCCCTATATATTAGCTGGAGGATTCAGTAAGGATGATTTGAGTTTAATCCAATCTGCTATGGATGGAATAGAAAAGAAAACATGTGTGCGATGGGTTCCTAGGAATGGAGAAAAAAGTTATGTTTACATAAAAAACGATGAGTCAGGATGTTTTGCTGTGCTTGGTTATAATGAGTATAGAGGAAAGCATGTATTGAATTTGCAAAGAAGCAATGGATTTTCCACTTGCATGGTAAGTAGAAAAATAAGAACAAGTTTTCTTGGTAAATTTAAAGATTTTTTAATAACCTATTTTTCATTTATAAAACAAACGTCGCAACTATAAATATATTCAATAAAATAAATAGATTGTAATATAAAATTAAGGTGAATAGGGCATTTAAAACATAACTCCTTGTCGAATTGAACGACTAGAGGGAGTCAGTTAAATATTTAAATCAACTTTATAAAAATATAGACTCCTTTACTCTTTGAAAATGAATTATCAATGACTTTGATATAATCAGTGTTGTAAATCAGTTTTCCAAATGTATTGCTAGTAGCTTTCTTAAGTATATGTGTCAATCCACAGTAATCTGGTAAATGAATATAAAGTTCCACCCATATACCTTTCCCAATTTTTAATATAACTCTAGAGCCCCTGGAGTCAATATATTCAAGGTTTTATCCACTCTTATTCATTTTAATTTCTAAATGTTCTATCTTCGTTACCACCATACAATAGAAACATTATTTTCTTTAGATCTTTGGAATTGCACAACACGAAATGCTTCATATTCTTGGATATGGTCATGAGCAAACACGACCTGACCGAGATAGTTATGTCAGAATACATTGGGATATGATTCAGAGAGATGCCATAAGCAATTATTTTAAAAGCATTTATGATAATACCACTATCATACCACCCCAATGCAGACCCAGGTCAACTGCAACAACCTTTGATGATTGTTATTCAGGTTTTACAACCGACACTTTTGGGTATCCTTACGAATATGGATCTGTGATGCATTATGGACTGGATGAGTGAGTAGATAACTAATTCATCACTCTCTTTTTTATATATAATTTCAAAATAGTTTTCAAACGTCAGATAAAAATACAATGGATGTACTCAGATCTGTACCGTTTGGAATTCGAATTGGTCAAAGAATAGGAATGACAGAATTGGATGCATTGAAAGTTAAAGCCAAATATAATTGCGATCAATTATCAACTCTTTCTACAACATCCCCAACAAATGCTTCAACATCACCGACAAATGCTACAACAACAGGTTCAAAAAATATAAAAATTATAGGGATGGGTCTTTATATTTTTTTGGAAAAGGATAGATACGGATAATTGAACTTCAGAGATCATTAAATTAGCTGTGGTCACTTATCCAATGAAGGAAATTAACACAAAATTCAGTCCGTATTTTGGGAATTTTCACTTTATGGTTTATAGTACGTTTATGTTCTTTACTCAAGAATGAAATAATACTCCTAACAGCAATGGAGCATATAAAATAACCATATATTTAGGTAACATCTACAAAAAGACTCTTGCATTATTTTCATTTATGAATGTAGTTAAAAATTAAAGATTAATCTATGGTTTAGTTATCACTTGTATACAAAAGTCCTCAAATTGAGTATATTAATACTCCAAACGACCCGCAACCAGGGAGGAATATATAACTAACAACACGGTAAAAATTAATATCCCTAAATAAATAAAGATAAAAACACTTTTTTTAAATTTTATCAGTCAGGTACCCATTTTTGCATGTTACACGCACGTATTTTTTTCAATTGATATTACGGGTACTAATCCGCAGTATGAGTTTATCCGAATCCATCCCTAGTACATTATCATACATAAAATTAAAAACTAAATTCAAATTTTTAGTTTCAGTTTGTGAAGATAAATGGATATACTGTCAAAGCATGCCAGAATGGTGTTCTAATAAAGATACTAGTAAGAATTGTCAAAAAACATGTAAACTGTGTCCAGAAGACATTAATACTACAACAACAACTTTCACCACACCTAATACAACCACTTCAGGTAGTCATTTGTTAAACTTTGCAATATGATCAAAAACATTAAATGTCTTAAATTGATATTCCGGGTACTAATCCGCAGGATGGGTTTACCCAAATCCATCTCTAATATATTATAATACATAACATCAAAAACTAAGTATTAATTTCTCTTCTCAGTTTGCGAAGATAAATGGATATATTGTGACAGCATGAGAGAATGGTGTCCCTTTAAATATACTAGCGAGAACTGTCAAAAAACATGTAAGCTGTGTCCAGAAGACATTAATACTACAACAACAACAACAACTTTCACCACAGCTAATACAACCACTTCAGGTAATCATTTATTAAACTTTGCAATATGATCAAAAACATTAAATGTCTTATATTGATATCCCGGGTATTAATCCACAGGATGGGCTTACTCAAATCCATCTCTAATATATTATCATACATAACATTAAAAACTAAATGTAAATTTTTGGTTTCAGTTTGCGAAGATAAATGGATATATTGTGACAGCATGAGAGAATGGTGTCCCTTTAAATATACTAGCCAGAACTGTCGAAAAACATGTAAGCTGTGTCCAGAAGACATTAATACTACAACAACAACAACTTTCACCACAGCTAATACAACCACTTCAGGTAATCATTTTCAAACTTTGCAATATGATCAAAAACATTAAATGTCATCCACTCCAGATTGCTTTGACAAGTTCGATACGTGCGGGGAGTATTTATCTTATTGTTCCGATAAGATGATCGCCGATAATTGTCCAAGATCATGTCAGTTGTGCCCTGGGCAAGGACAAACCACAACTAAAAAGCCCGACACAAGTAATAGAATTTTTTGATATTTCATATATATTATTTATCATTTACTTTTGTCATAGACTGTGTTGACTCAAGCTCAAATTGTGAGGGTCTGAAGGACTTTTGTTATCATTCTTATTTAAAAGAAAATTGTAAAGCCACTTGTGGCATTTGTTAAATACAGGTTAGACTCTTTTGTTCCTTTTTAACACTAAATTATTTATTTAAATCTAATACTAATTTTGTTTAAGACTGAAAACAACAAAAATGGGCATGTACAATCTTTTGGAAATAAGAATGATGGATTTACAATTTAAATAATTATATGTTTATAGTTTAAATATGATAAATTATTCATAGCTTATTCTGTCTGTTTCGATTTGTACATAGAGTATAACTAATATTCAAATAAATACAATTATTAACGCATCATAAACACTTGTGAATATCATTTTGATAATCCGGTTAGTCGACTGAATAAGAAATAGATTCCAATGTGTAATGCATTACATTATCAACTGTTAAACAAAAAGTCCTTAACTCTTAACGACAGCTCCAACGTCCCACAAAACCTCCGCAGAAAAATTGCTCAAAACATCTGGAATTGCCATAGCTCATGGATAGCACGCTCAAAAGTTATTCTCTTGAACTTGACATGTGTATGTTCGCGCCCCGGTGATTCCTAGAGAAAGAAATATACTATATGTATATGAATTCCACCAAAAGATTACTGGGTTAGATGGAGTAATTGTAATATTATAATGTTTACTTATACAAAAAGAGTGCAACACCATCTAATCAATTAAAGGTGCATTAAAAAAAGCATCTATACATGATGTAATGAATTGTGACGTAAGAATGTGGATTTTAAAACGACATTTTTTAAGAAAAAATGGCAACACGGGTTTACTAAATTTTTACAGTCTAGCTACCTCGATGCGTTACTTTCGTTTTACGTTTTACCGTGACTCAAAAACCTGAGAAAGTCAGCTATCGTCAAAGGGGATAGCCCGGTGACGTAATTCGAACTTATAGAGCTCTACTTTTAATGATTAAATAAGAAGGAAAAACAACGTGGATCTACTAAATTAGTAAACAAAAAACAGTAGGCTCACCATTTCTCTCCCTGCTCTAGCTAACAGAATAATAATATAGAGGTTTTGTTGATTTTACATATAGTACGTTTAAATGTTTTGATTCATTTCTCTTATTAAACATTTGTGCTGGAAGACTCACGCTTTTTCGTTATTACACGTTGAGGGTTGTTAAATTTTCCTTCTTCTCTTTTACAGGTTTAAATTATTATTATCATTCTTCTCCTATTGGCTACTTGTTTCCCTATGTCTATTGTTTATTATCATTTATCCGTGATGTGTGTCTTTATATCTTAGGATCCTTGTTCTCCAGGAGCACTGGCTTCTATGTTGTCTTAGAGGACATTACATTATAGAAAATGATTTATGTTCGATACCAAAGGTGCTCTGTAGACGTGTCCTTGGTTAAAAGTCTATCTCTCAGAACTCAGAAGGGGCACTTCGTTTTTATGGACGGAGTCGGATTCTCACAGAGTAATGAACGAACTAACGTCACTCTTCCGGAGGAGAATAGGATTTTTTTGCATGGGCTTTCTGTAAACGCTTTGTTGGATTGATGGGGTCGAACAATCACAAAACGTCAATCCAACAGACGTGAGTACCCAGGCTGGTTTGGTGACCTATGTATAAATGTTCCGTGTGTATTTTGTGTATAATAATATATTAATATGAGAGTCATTCTGGATTCTCCGCGTGTAGAATAAAGTATATATATAAACTCCATATCCTCATATATCTCATATCCACGTATATCATATGGCGCAGTCGATAAACCAGAACCAATCTTAAGAAACATAATGGAAGAACTTAAAAGTAAGAAGTTTGACTTTATAAAATCAAAAGTTAAGGCATACAAAGGTCATGTCACAAGGAGCATTAATGAACTGAAGCGTTCAAACAGAATGGAATTAGTAGAAATTTCTCATCAAAGGGCCCGTGGAAGATTACACATCTTAGAGGATATTTTAGAATTAATGGAGTTGAAGTCTGAAACAAAGGAGCAACAAGAGGATATCTTGATGTTCATGGAAGAGAGAGATCGCATGGATGAAGAAATTATGAAGGAACTCACGAAAAAAATGGAGGAACTAGCTGGCAAGGAGGATCAGAATCTGCCTTCAAAGGATGGAGCGTGTAAAGTATACGGAAAAATTGCATATAAGGAACCGGAACTATTGAGAGGAAGCATGGATTTGAATGAGTTTATTGAATGGAAACCCAGTTTTGAAGACTACAGGCAACTAGCAGGAGTTGATAGCTACTCTCACGCAAAACAGCTAGCGAATTTAAGATCATTCATGGATATAGAAATGAGGGAGAAATTAAGAGTCTCAATTGGGATTAAAGAAAACACAGTGTTATCCATTCCTGAAATTTTAGAAGAATTGAGGAAATATTTTCGCTCTCAATATAACATCATTCTTGATAAGGTTAAATTCCATTCCTTATATCAAAAAGAAGGTCAATCATTCGAGGACTTCTATGTAGAAGTAACTCGAACTGCAAATCGTGCCGAATTAAATGAAAGATGTGTAATAAAGACTGTTTCGAAGAAAATATCAAAGTTAAATTAATTGTGGGACTTCGGGATGAAGAAACGAGGAAAAAACTTATGGCCATAGAAGAAAAAGAATGTACACTTCAAAAAGTTATTGATAGATGTAGAGCTGAGGAAATGTCGAAGAGGGATGACGAAAAGTTAAATTCTGCAAAAGTCAACAAGATACAAAGAGGAAAATTCAGGGATCAAAGCCTTAGTCGAAACAAAAATAGTTTTAGGAAAAATCCTCCTGAAAGAAAAATAATGGATTGTATATTCTGCTCAAGAGACCATATTATAAATAAATGTCCTGCTTGGAAACAGGAATGTAGGAATTGTAAAAGAATTGGTCATTTTAAAGATTCAAAGGCCTGTAAAAATGGAATTGCAAGAAACAGAAGAGTCACGGTAAGAAACGTGACCACATTTAGTCCCTCACCAGCAATACAAGTTCGATTAAAATCTCTAGATGGAACATACTTATGCAATTATAGTTATGCAATTCCAGATTCTGGTAGTGAGGTATCTATTGCGGATGAAATTTTTTTACAAGAAATTGGAATACCACTTAGACATTTAAATAGACCTTCAGATTCTCGTTTAAATGGAGCTACTGGAGCTACTTTTAATCAACTAGGATCCATAATTTTAAATGTAGGTTTTGGAAATGAGGAAATTAAAGAAGAGATTATAATAGTAAAGGAAAATGTTAAATTTCTAATGTCGTGGGTATTGTGTAAAAAATTAAGGATTTTACCGGAAGATTATCCAAGTCAAATTGAGCGAGGTAAATGGAAAAGAGCCAAAGAACCTAGTGCTCGTGGAATCAAGGAAATGAAATATATTTCCGATGAAGAAATTAAAACCATGAGAGACAAGCTTGTGGAGGAGTATCCTGATGTATTAATTGATGGAAATCAACCATTAAGAAAGATGAAATGCGCACCGATAAAAATATCTTTAATGGAAGGAGCAGAAACTTGGAAAATGTACACAGCAAGGGCGATTCCCTTTGCTTATAGAGAAGCTACGAAGAAGGAATTGGAAGAATTGTTGAAAAAGGAATAATTGAGCCGCTAGGAAATAAACCTACGGAATGGTGTCACCCTATGGTTGTGGTGGGGAAGAAAAATGGTAAGGTTAGACTAACAGTGGATCTAACAAAATTAAATAAGTTTGTGAAAAGACCTATACATCCTATGACTAATCCTAAGGAGATAATTTCAAACATTAAACCTGGAAATAAGTACTTTTCCACGTTTGATGCAATTAAAGGATATTGGCAGATCCTTTACACCATGAGAGCCAAGACTTAACAACGTTCATAACTCCGTGGGGAAGATTCAAGTTTAAAAGATGGCCAATGGGATTAAATGCAACAAGTGACGTATTCAATCTTATGATGGACCAAGCTTATGGGGAATTGCCAAATACAAAGAAGTTGGTTGATGATATTTTAAAATATGATGAGACATTTGAGCATCATGTTAAAAGTGTCAAGGAATTTCTTGATCGAAGTAGGAAGTTTGGAATATCACTCAATAAAGAAAAATTTCAATTTGCTAAGCCAAAGGTTGAGTATATTGGTTATATCGTCGGAGAACATGGAATTAATATGAAAAACAGAAGCTCTTTCAAAAATACCAGCTCCTCAAAACAGAACTGAGTTGAGATCGTTCATGGGAATGGTCAATCAAATGAGCGGATTTTCAAAGGAAATAGCCAACTTATCTGTCACATTGAGACCTTTATTATCCAACAAGAATGAGTACATATGGACTAAAGAACAAGATGACATATTTGAAGATGTCAAGAAGTCTTTGGTTAAATTACCTCAAAAGAGTCACTTCATGCCGAATAGAAAAACTGTTTTAGAGACTGATGCTTCTAAGAAAAAAGGTCTTGGGTATATCTTAAGACAAGAAGACAATGAAGGAAAATGGCATCTTATTGAAGCAAATTCTAGATGGTTGAGTGCAGCAGAACAGAATTATGGAATGACAACGCTTGAGATGATGGCCATATATTGGGCAACCAAAAAATTAAATGTTTATCTTCAAGGATTACCTCATTTTCATATTGAAACAGATCATCAAGCAATTGTAAATATCCTCAACAAGAAAACTTTGGACGAAATTGAGAATCCAAGACAAAAAGAAATTAAAGAAAGGACGCAAATGCGTTATAACTTCACTGTTGCTTGGAAACCAGGAAGAAAAATGTTAGCAGCTGATAATTTGTCAAGAAATCCATACTGGAATCCGAGGAAGGACGACATATTGGAGGATGTGCATACGAATGAGGTTGCAAGAAGAATATTAATAAGAGCTGTATGTGGTAAAAAAATTCAAACGGATCAGATCAAGGATCGAAGATTAAGAAAATTGAGAGACCAAGCACAAGAAGATGTTAATTATCTAAAATTGATAAATTTTATTAAAGACGGTTTTGGAAATAATATCAAAAATCTCCCTGAAGAATTAAAACTCTACTGGAATTTGAGAGATAGTCTATCAGTTATGAAAGGTTGATCATCGTCAATAATAAAAGAATTGTTATACCAAGAGTAGCTCGGAAAGAAATATTGGAAAACCTGCATGTATCTCATCAAGGTATAGTGAAGACTAAGCAGCGTGCCAGAGATAATTTATTGGCCGGGAATAGATATGGACATCGAAGATATGGTGAGAAAGTGTGAGGAATGCCAGAAGTTATTACCTAGTTTATTAATGGAGACTCAAATTAAAGGACCTAAAATGACAAGACCATTTCAAGCAGTAGCTGTGGATATATTTTCTGTAAGTGGAAAGAATTTCTTGGTTTATGTAGATAGACTTTCTGGATATCCTGCTTTACATTATTTTGAGCATAGTGGATGCACATCAAGAGTGATTAAGAAAGTAATGGAGAGATTCTTCATTGATTATGGTATACCTGAAGTTTTAGAATCAGATGGGGAACAAACTTCTCGTCCAGGGAATTTCAAGAATTTTTATCCTTTTGGGGAGTTGAATGGCGATGTTCTTCTCCACATAACCCACAATCCAATGGATTGGCTGAAGCTTGTGTGAAGAAGTTAAAATATTTAGTAAAGAAAACTATGAATGGAAATAAGATAGATCAGTCAAAAATCAATCTTGGAATTTTAGAAATGAGAAATACTCCGAGAATAGAAGATGGATTGAGTCCAACTAAAATCGTCTTCGGTCGTAGTACTAGATCTATTATACCTATGCTACCTGAATTCCATCAAAAGAGAAGCCAAGAACTTTGTAAGGTTCCAAACCCAATTTTAAAAAAGGAGATGGGAAGAAGTTATCCGTATTGAAGATCGGTGAATCGGTTCGGATACAAGATCATATAACCAAAAGATGGACCCATCTAGGTACAATTGAAACAAAGGAATCTCAAAGGCGATATCTCATACGTATGAAAAATGGTCGTCTTTGGCATCGTAATAGGAGATTCATCCGTTTGGATTCAACAGAAGGGAACAAGCGGATTTCATTTCATATAAACTTAGATTTATATTTTGTAATCATTCTCCTGGGGGAAAAGGGATGTTGTTATATATATGTATAGCTATAGGTTTGGTGACCTATGTATAAATGTTCCGTATGTATTTTGTGTATAATAATATATTAATATGAGAGTCATTCTGGATTCTCCGCGTGTAGAATAAAGTATATATATAAACTCCATATCCTCATATATCTCATATCCACGTATATCATATCTACTAAGTAATTGAATCAAACGATGAGAAAATAAACTATGTAATGAATGATTAAAAACAATTATAGCATAAATAGTTCTCAAAGTCACAACATAGAGTAGAAAATAGTTTTCCTAAATTATGACATTGAAAAAAATAGAGACCTTGATTTTTTATTTTTTGTTACAATTTGATACACCACAAATACTTCGGTGATCATATTAAAACAAAAGTTTGTTGGAGAATAGAGACCTCCTCTATTTATTTTCTCCAAGAGTTGATGTTTAGACTCTTCGAGACAAGATCCATTTTTATAACTTTTCCACCTGGATAAGGCATAAATTTTGAGCAGAAAGCCTTGCTGATTATGAAGTGTTTGTTATTATCCTCTCACGTTATTCTGTAGATAAATATCTATAGTAGATAGTTCAAGTCCAAAGACTTTAACATCTGGATTTGATGCTTTCTTGGAAGAGCCGACATGGAAAGAAGTGTCTGAGGTCTAACATCATACACCATTCGATTAAACTTTTCCACTTCAAGCCGCATTATTTCTGTTTTTTTATCTATTTCTGGATTGTTTTGTTTCTCAACATACTCGATTTTGGCATCACGAGCTTCTCCCATCCGAGTGAGTTCTGCTTCAATACCTTCAGCTTCAACATGGTGATCCTCCCCCTATTCAAATGATAGTAATACCCCCAGGACCTTATTGCGTTGTATCAAACCCTATTTTAACAAAGGATGGTGTTGTTGAGAAAGATTGCTTTGGTCAAACTAACTTATCTCATGGAGATGAAGAAATTTGATTACGAAGAGATCCTTTTCGATTATATCTAGTAGAGAAATTGAAAGTTGAAGTAACACCTTTATCAATCGTACATTCATCAAGTACACTTCTTTTAAAAGTTATCAGAAATTTTACTGATGAAAACAAAACTGAGCATCTTGCTAGAGATTTATACTTGTCCGGAGGTTCAGGAACTTATTTTCCTTACTTAGGACGTGCATGTAGAAAAAAAAGGAGGGATTCGAAAGAATGAAGGTACATCAATTAGATTTGACATTTTACTATGGAAATAAATAAAAAACTATTAATGAAAATTCAAAAAAGAAAGAAAATAGACCCAATAATACATTTCCTACGATTTTTAAGCACTTACTGCCTTCTCATAAGCTCATGAGACATATTATTATTCATTACTAACAATGTTATGTATCTTAAGAATTGATGTGTTCCTGGGTTGAAGTGTATTCTATCACAATATCAGTACACCAACTCTCTAAAGACTATTAAGAATGATGCAACTCAATGTATGTACAAATATGAATGAAATGAGTTGACTTGAAAAACTCTGCAGCCTATTATGTATAAATAATCAATAGACTGATTATTCTATTTATCTAACAAATAATTGATAAACGAAACACACGCAACGTTACAAAATATGCGCAAATATAATAATCTTAACACAATTTGTCCTTGCAACGGATAACGTACTTGCATTAACCTAGTAGTAATATTCAAGTAATTTATGTCCCTGAATAGCAGTAAAGGGTTAGCAACACTACTTCTACCTTTTTTTTCTACGATGAGCGAGTCTCCTTGGGTTAATTCTTCATACAAATAAATTCATTGATGAGTAATTCATGATCAAAATTTTATCAGAACGAGCCCCATGCCTTAGAAATAGTTAGTTAAATTATAGCATTTTTACCTTATCGTTCCTAGTTTATTTTCTATGATTGTAAAGTGATTACTTATTAATGGATTCTTGAGAACTAAGCAGGGAACCGATAACTTATTATATTATAATTTATATGGCTTGATAATAGACCATGATAACCATTCAGATTATTTTCTATTTATACGAAATGGCAATATATCACCTCAACTTGAAAATTCCTTTCTTTCTTCCAACTCTACAAAAAATATAGTATTGACATCCATCCAGATTCCTCTACATAACGCCTTTCTTCTGGATCTTAGTCAAGGAAATACCACAGGGAATGTGGTGGACAATATCAATAGTAAGACTGACACAGATACCGAGTTCCAAGGAATGGAAATTCAAGAAACTAAATCCCTCTCCTCGAATAAAGAAACTGAAGTCTTTGAGAAGATACTGGATGCACCACCTGAAATGGAGATGTACTAGGATGAATATCCAAAGATAGAGAAACCAAGTTTACACAAAGGATTTGCAGAAGTTCCAATATCCATTCAAAAATAGGATCCTACAATACAATTATATTGAAATTTTGTTAAATTTTAAAGATTTTCCTTCTTTTTCAGTTTGAACTTATGGAAATATGTACAACCTCGCTCTTATCCAAGCCGAAATTGCATGAGCCAGTAGACCTTATACGACAAAAAATACTTCATCTTTGTGAGGAAGTGGTGTTTAAGGATTCCGTCTTTATTCTTAGGGTACAAATATTGAAAGTCATATGTGTGGGTCCCTAATAAGGAATATTATTTTCTCTTTAGCTAGCTTTATACTGTCGACTGGAATGTAATTTTCGAGCAAGATCCTTATTACTTCTTTCTTTTGACAGTTTCCATGTTAATTTATAAAAAATCTATTATTATGACTACTTCCAAAAATGTATAATGACTCCAAGTGAATGGGTATCCATTGCTGATTTTGTTGCATCTTTTGAGAGGGAAAATAAATCCTCACTTCCCTCAATGCTCAGAAAAGCTATGATTAAGAAATTTTCTGATTTTGACGAATATCAACTAGCCAAATATCACAAAAAAGGATGTTCAAGAAAGGTAATAATTTACTTGAGTATTCATTAACAAATTGTTTTGTAAAAAGTTGTTGTCTATTTAAAAAAAAAAGAAATCATCAATCAATGAAGACATAGTGCTATCAGATGACGACAACAATGATGATTTGAACCTTCCGTCATCTCGTAGTTTCAATATTAAAAGGCTCATAAGATTATTGCATATTCATCATCCTCAAGAGTTCGTAATGTGTCTTTTAGGAAAAAAGTATCCCGAGTCGGAAGACGAATTTAAGAAGCATAAATTAAGAGGGAAATTTCAACCGGAGAACGCTGGGAAAAGAATGCATTTACAAATTCCATTCACTTGCAAAACTCAAGTTTTTATGTATGTAAATTCAACTCATTTGATCAATTAATCATTGTAGATTAACAAATTTGTATTACTTTTCCTTATAATATGTAGACACGGCAACAATCCCCAAGTATGGTACGATCTGATTTTGAGCAAAAAATACCTTATTTGGCTATGATTCGTAATTTAAGTAATATGGTCTTATCCGGCATTAATGAGCATCAGCTAAAGAATATCATTTACAGTGTTAATAATCTAAGTACTATAGGATCTTCCAAAGTATTTCCGCATCAGTATCTATGCGCTTATAATGCGATGAATTATATTGGAGGACTATTAGAACAAAAGTTTAGGATATTGAGGAGACGGAGAAAGGAAAAAAATGTTACTAAGGAAAATTGGACTCAATCAGATTTAGATTTTTCATCTGAATTGCAAAATGTTTTAGAGGAAACTGCTCAGCCATCAATTTTGAGAAATTTGTCACCTATTGAGGGACATTCTTTAATATTTTTAGGAAATTATAAAAGCAAAGATGATGCTTTGAAAAATTATGGATTCCTTGGATTCAATGATATCTGGTTTAGTGATTGCACAAGCCTGTAGGTCATATAAGCTGCTAAGCTGTGGCGAAATTGGAGTAGAAGAGCATTGAAAGAGAAAATTAAATAAAAATATTTTATTGATAATTATTTTCAGCATATGTGGGGAACTTGTGGAAGTATTGAAGGAGTTGGAAACTACTTGTACAGTATTAAGGACAAACAAAAATAGACAATTTGATTATAATTTTCCGAAAACCTCCGAAAAAAGATACACTTGATAAATTTATTAAGTTTATCGACTATTACCGTCGTATGTCAGTTTAGGATTATTGACGATTGATTCAAGTTTGCCATATCTGTTCCCATTAGAAAGTAATAGTTTAAATGTTTCCATCTCTGGATTTGGAGGCGCTGCATTGAAGACATTATCCAAATTAAACTCAGGGAAATCCCAACTTGAAGAAGTTGAAAGCATTGATTCCAAGTATAAAATTTATAGCAAAAAGCATCTCATTACTGCAATTGCTCGTCCAAAATCTCGAATAAAATGGACAAGAGTTAAAAATTTTGTGTCTTCAACTTTTTTGGGTATGTTTGGTGAAAGAAACTTATTAAACTATTGTGTATTACAAGAGCTTAGGCGTAGATTTCGGAACATTAATGTGGAAATAACACCTCTAGATTTAAGATGGGGCTTTCCTGAGGATCAAAGCTTAGAAACACGCATAGCAAGTTATTGATTAGAACGTGTTCGAGAGTCAGATATATTTATCTGCTTTCTTGGTGAGAGATATGGGTGGAAACCAAGATACTCACTACCAGTAGAATCTCACAATTTCGTGAGTCAATTAATTCAGAAGAGAATGGGGCTTTGAACCAACTTAAGGAAGACATAAGAAATTCAGGTTGTCCACTTTATGAAAATTATAGAGCTTCATCCTTAAGTAAGAATAGCTCAAATTCTATTTTTTCTAACTTTGATGAGGATTTTGTGAGGACTGTTATTGACAGACTTTGGAAAGATATATTGGTCATCGCATCCAAAGAATTGCTCACTCGTATCGATTTCATGGGTGTCTTTATCTCAAAAGAGACTGAAGAGTTTATTGGAAGGACTAAGGAACTTGAAAAGATGACCGAAATCATTCTATCCCATAGAAATAAATTCAAATGTATTGAAGTTCAGGGTACAGGCAAAACAGCTTTTCGTTGTAAACTGGCAACTATTCTGCCCAATACGTCAGATGTAATCGTCATTCCATTTTTTCCTGATGGGGTCATGGATTCTTTTTGTATCATGGAGTATTTGGAGCATCAAATTCTGCAACTTCATTCCAAAATGAATATTGATGATTACACTCAAAGCTCTAAAGATGATAGCTACATATCCTTTATAAGAGTTGCAAAATTAATCAGTCAAATTCAAACAGGTGGAAAATTAGTTTGTATTATTGTTGACGAGCCACCGAAAGATAAAGTCTCTTAAATACTTTATTCTAATTTCCCTCCTGGAGTTCGAACTATTGTTTCGTCTAATAAATCAAGTCAAGGCGCAAGAAATACCCTTTGGATACATTAGCTTCATGTTTTATTATGATGTGTTTGATGTGCTTTCGTTGTTCTTGTTATTAATATTGTTAAATGCTTTTTAATTACATAAAGAATGTATCTTAATAAAGGCCAAGAAAAAAGTTAACATTATTTGTTGGTTTGGGGTTATTAGAAATAAGGCTTTGATATTTTTCATGATTATTCTAATTTAAAATTTAAGGGTTAAGATTGTGGGTTTTTTATCACAGCTAATCTATTTATATGTTGAACTAATTATACTAAATTTATGGTTACACGTAAAGAAGGAGTTCAAAAACGACGGCTTTGATGTAATGAATAAATAAAACATTTTTTAACTTAAAGAACATAAATTAATTTGTTTAATGTGTCCCCTCAACATAATAGCAAGTTAAAATAGTGTTTCTCAAAAAAAGAGTATGGATCACATAGACATTTCACCCAGAATTATCGTCAATTTCTATCAATAAATTATTATTCTGTGGCGCCTCAAATTGCACTTCAAGTACCCTAAATTAATTAACACCATAAAAGAATTAAAAAGTGGCATATTTTATTTTAAAATCATGTAAGGATCAAATTAAGGTTCATAAATCATGTAAGGATCAAATTAAGGTACATAAATCAAGTAAAGGTTGTAAACTATAGCTAAAATATTTGGCTATCTCCACTTAAAACAGAAATGTGAATTAAATAAAATATTGAACTGTATAATTAATGTAGAATAAATATGGAACTTTCTCTATTTTTATTGATTCCTGTTCTAGATTGTTTTATATTAATTCCCCGTATATTTATCAGTAATGAAGTTTAATCAAAACTAATTCATCAGACTTAAAAAGTTTATTTTGTTGTCAAAATCTTTTACTTTACTTTTATGTGGATTACTTTTTTCATTCTATTGTTCCTTCAATTGGTCAGATGGAGTTCAACTGATTAAGTACTGCTAATTTTACACAGGGATTGTCTTTTAAGTCAACATACAAAAGCTATATTTCCTTATCTAGGAACGACCAACATTCAAATCTGCGCAAATGGAACTCAAAGAAATAATTTCTTCTGAGTGATTTGTCAATCGAGCTACGTAGTAAAAAGAAATCCTTTATTTTTAGTGGTTTTTTTTTTTCCTTTCATGTTTATCACTTTGCCCATCAAAACAGTGCTTATTTGATCGTCGGACTCTGCTTTGCCCCTTATTTTAACCTCATATTAACCATGATTAAAGAACATATACCTGGAAATCTTCAGGATTTATATAATAATACTCTTGAAAGAGATAATGAAGATAGTCATATCCTTGAGCCAATTCTTAATATTTTATATGAATGTGAAGGTCCATCCTTCAATCAACTTATGAGAGCCACACATAATATTTTAGGAAAGACTGTTTCTTCTATATCACCCCTTAGATCTCTTAATAGACTAGAAATTTTTATGGAGCTCTCACTTAAAAAAGGTTTTTCCCTCAAAGATTCTTTTAAAAACTATCTTAATGAAGATAAATATCGAAGTTTATTGTTCAAGTACTATATGATGGAGTTTGCAGAGAATATCAAGAATTCTGATTGTATTCATCAATATTTATTGAATTATCTTCTTCAATTATGTATTTCCATGGGTAATCATTTATTTTTGAGGGATTTGTTTTTTATTTATTATTGGGCGAAAAATGGAATTGAATCTATGAAGTATTTTTATCATTTTTATCAAATTTGAAATGACTGGTAAATTTTCTCACTCACTACCCATATCCTGTGGTACTCCAGTCAATGAATCCTCAATTTTAGTGGGAACATGGGGAGGCGAATTGTTGCGCATAAATATTATTGATAATGAGGTATCCCAAAAAGGGATTTGTTGTAAAAGTGACATATGTGATATTGCTGTCAATTGAATGTAAATAATGAGATACTTGTCAGTTGCTCTGATACTTAGGGCTACGTTTATATTGCTGATATGAATTTATGCTGAAAAAGTGCTGGAAACTTGGTTCACCCTCATTGACTCTTGCAGGAAATAAATGATCATTTTTGTCAGAATCTGAAATGTTAATTGGATGCTCAGATGGTTGTATTCGATGCCTTGAATTTAAATCATTTAATTCAAATTTCTATGACCATTTTAATGATGTTGTCAATCATCGATACCACAAAATTTCGGGGCAATATAAATGCCAACTTTTGAAAATGATGTATTGGTTTGTATGGATTCATATGAAGGCCAAATAGTTTTGGGATATAATTCAGGTTGGATTCGTTTTATAAATAAAGCCCAGGTATCTTTTTCCATAAAATTGATCAACAAAGAAGGAGAACGTTGTCAGGCTCTCATGTTTCAAGTATTTCATGTATTCATATTAATTACAAATAAAACAGGCTATTAAGCTTAAGATTTAATGAGGAACTTAGAGAAATATATGATTTGAGGGAAATCACCCATGTCACATCTGACTTTGAATATTTGAATTTCATGGTTCCAATATCAAGAACCAAAGGAATATTCATCTATCCGAGAGAAGATAACAAGTTTGAGATATGGCAAATACCTCTAGAGACAATTAATAAAATAAGAAAGCGGCGAAGAATAGACTCAGACATAAAAACTTACACCCCAATATTGACTTCTGAAAAGTATTTTGATCGAAACAATGACTTCAGGTCACCTGTAAAATTTATTGATTATAATAATGGATATATTTTTGCGGGCGGCAGAATTCTATTGGCATTATGTAAATATTCTTTGGATACTAATTTATCGGGAAAAATATTTCAAGATTACAGCAGTAATACCATAGTTGACTTGGTTTTGAAATCATTGCCAAACAAAGGTGATACATTCAGATGTTATGGAAGCTAGGATGAGAAAGGTCTTGTAACTTTTGACCTTCGGTTAAATAGCAAAGGAGTTTAAAAAAATGATAAAATTTAGTTATTGACTACAAGCTAGATGGTGCTGACCAAGAGAACTTGATTTTCTATAAAAAAGGAGACTTTCACAGGTATTTATCAAAGGTAGAGTTTTTTCAGATCATGCTGGATTCAAATTTGAATATTCAATATCCCCGTAACTCAAGAATTGTAAGAAATAATTCTCATGACGAGGAATACTTTATTCCTTCAAACGAAATCATAGAACATATGGTTGTTAAATCCCATGACATGCCATATAAAAGCTGATATATTGTCTTATGGATTTAAACCTATAAATTATCTTGACGAAAGCTTAAACTTTTGCACACCAAATTCAAGATTACAGTTAATCCTAAAAAAAGAAACGAAAATCGAAGAAAAAAATCAAATCTCGTCCACATTTATTATTCCAGGAGGGGATGATCGAAATTGGATCATTTATCGGCTCCTCACGTTTATTTATATGTAATCTCCGATAATGAAAAAAAATCAATTTGATATTTAAAACAAAAATGGAATTTCGAGATTAATTCCGTGTGGAGAGACAATGATGATTCAATTATCCTATCTTGTTTCTGCAAAGTAGAACTATTTTCTGTAATTTGTATTCAAATGGATCACAAGAAAATAAAAGAATTTGGTTTAACAATTCTAAATTGCTATCAGCCAATCCCTTTTCTGAAGACATCGATGAACCTGAAGACGAAAATACATAAGATAAGGACGAAAATATGTCAAATTCAACCAGCAATGAGGATAATTAGAAAAGTTCCTCCTCCTCAAGTGATAATAGTTCCTCTTCGTTTAATTGGGATTGATTGGAACTAAGGGTACAAACATGGCATTGTAGCTCTTGCATTTGAAGATGGAAGCAACCCGAAAGTGGATATAAACGAAAATAATCAGCTCGATTCATATCCATATCTTCGAGTAATTGATTCTCTCGAATATTTCTTCCACGTAAACAAGAGTAATTTCAAGGTTAATTTACGCATTGTTACATCTCATGTTCAAATGAGTGAATCTGTTGATATTTTTGGCTCATTTGACAGGCATCTCTTAATACAATCTGGAAGTATTATCGATGAGCATTTCAGCCATAAAGATACTGTTACTTCAGTGATTAAAATTGATGAGTTCACATTTGCTTCTATTTCCCTGGATAAATATCGCATACTTTGAGATTGGCGTGTATTGCGTCTGATATCGGATTTCGAATTTGTTTTGGGATTAGGAAAAAAAAAAAACACTCACAAATTGTTTATTCAAAAAATTAGATGTATCTCAGAATTGAGTGTACTCAGTAGTTTTGCGTTAGTCATATTTAGGACTGCTACCCAGTTTATTCCTGTCTAGTCTTACTTTTTAGTTCTAAAAAAAAGAGAAAACTAAATCCCTTGTACCATCATTGAGGTGTCACTTCCTTATGAATTAATATTATTAAGTTGTATTTAATGACAGGTCCTTGGGCCCGATCCTAGATTGGACTGGACTGAAGAAGTTAGACCAACACACCACTAGCCGATGATAATGCAGCAATAATAGAGGATTATCACACAAAAGTTTCGAAAAAACTTGTTCGAAACTAAAGAACACCAATTTCCAAGTGTGTCATCTATCACTTTTACTAAAATTATACATGTAATCTAATAGATTTTTATTTTGCGTCCTTGTCTTATAGCTTTTTCATAATGTTAAAAAATCAACAATCTCGACCACAACTTTCTTGTTGCATTAAATGAATTAAAAGTCCGGCATATTTGTGTTAATTTAACCTCGTCGAGAGACTTCCCCGATTTTCTTGGTGAAGGGTAGACACCTCTGAAACGTGCCGCAGAGATAAGAATCTGGAGCTTACATATCACTTACGAGGCTACTCGCTCGAGATTGGTAGCTCCCCAAAACCATATAAGAGTTTGTGGTTCGATGAATTCCTACCCAATTTGGGCTCCACACTCAGGCTAATTTCTTGTATTATATACTTCATAGAGCTGGAGTCCCTGAAATTATGAGATATTGGTTTGTTATCACATTCCTTGCAGATTACTCGGTCCTCCTTGAAGAGCCCTTCCGGGAAAAAGATCCGAGACGAGATACAATATTTCAAATACATCTGTTTTGGAGTGAGGATACGCTTGATGAAATCCTTACGTACAAGTCGGAAAAGGACACTTGAACGTGATCGACGAATTTCCATTCGTGCACTCCAAGCAGTTGGGCGTCTCCAGGACAACCCTATACGAGGTCAGCACATTCAAAATGTTGTAGAAGAAGAAGAGCTCTGTCAAAGAGGTAGCACTGAACCTGAAGGAGAAAAAGAAAACAACCCAGGCTAATCCTCTCAATTCCATAGCGGCTCATGCTAAAGATCTGTGAGTTAAACTCCAGACTGTTGTAAGAGCTACAAAAAAGTTGATAGAAAGTTTTTGTTAGGGTGGAGAGGTTACTTTTGACACCAGCAATGATAGAAAATCCCTCTTCCGTTGCAAGACTCTTTTGAGTTCTTTTGAACTCATTTTTGGCAACCCTACACCCCTGATGCCAACACCCTCGGCTATACCTTTTGAGTACATGTCAAGAAAAAGGAATGTAGTGTCCATTATCCAAAAACTGGGACCCAAATAGCCATTGTCAGCCTGCAATGGTACACAATGACAGAATTTTACATGTGAAGTAGATGCCAGGCCTTCCACAGTCTGTAAACCAACATAGCCGGTAAGGCGGCTACATGAATGATTAAGAGAGCCCAGACACACATATCTTTATATTATAATTTTTGTTGAAATTTAATTAATAAATCATATCTTGTTGAAATCTAAAATTCAAAGTGTTCAGATTTTTATTTGCCACTCTGTATTTACATACCCAAGAATAGTGATGCCATATTGCGACTAAAATTGGATACCACCAAGGAATTCCAGGACCTATTTCTAATTTAAGCCCAGCTTTCAATCCGTTTTACAAACTGTTTTTCAGCTCAACCTGACATACTTATGTGCTGGAAATCGGTATACCAGCATGTCAGAATTCGTTCCGGTGCACTGTTTCAATAAACCATAAGTTTTAAGTGAAATCCATATACATAAATTATATTTCTTTCTCTAGTAATGAACCGGGGGCGAACCTACCTACATTGAGTTCAAGAGAATAATTTCTCCCGAGCGCGTTGTCCATGAGCTACATTGATCCCATATATAGTTTACAACTAAATTAATTATCTTTATTAATCAATGTGATGTTTATCTCTCTCTTGTAGAGGAGTATTCCTTTTTGGAAAACGTGTGTGGCTAATGCCCAGTGATCCATAAGAAAAAAGAAAAGAAAATGGAAGAAGTTTTTATGAAATAAAGGATAGTGGAGGAGACTATAGACGAGGTTTAGCAACGAAAGTATGTTGCTAAAGCTCAGCCTGGGGGAGCTCTAAATGCTATATCACTCCTTGTCTCATCTAGTTATATAAAAAACATGAAGCTGTTATTATCATTATTTTGCTCTTGAGGAGAGAACATCTAAATAATGAGTAACTAGGTGAGCCTGCTGATGAAAAACAAGTTATCCTCTTTACAAATAAAGCAATATTTGCCCGTTTCTCGACGCCTAATACCTCATGCCAATGCTTGACACTACTCCTATTTAATCAATTTGCTTATACAAGTATATTTCTTCTTTTTTTGGACTATGTTCCTCCAGCATTAAACAAAAACTAATATTTAAAGTGGTAGTCAGGAAAAAAAAAAATAGAGAAATAATGGGTTAAGAAAATAGTTCTGAGCGTTTTTTGCTTGATGTCTTTACTGATCTATATCTCACGATGAATACATTGCATCAAGAAAACTTATCGTATGCTTAAAGGTTCAGCTTACATTGTTAAAAAAAATATTTTACAGTTTCGTGTTTGGTGATGCCAGTTGTGGGTTACATTTTTCCAAAATACAAGTAAAAAAAAAGAAGAGAACATTGAATGCATTCTCCAGTATCATTACGACCAAGGTAGAAAGGGGGAGCAGGTGGGCATAAAAATTGTGGAGTTGTGCTCAAAGCGGTAGTTCCAACGACTCCGTTCTGGTAATATCAACATAGAACATGTCGCTATAATAATAGAAATTGTCGAGTTGGACAACCATGTGAGGACTTATTCCCTTGCCCAGGAAAGGAAGATTAGCCAAAAAACCGTTTGGAACCATCTAAATCGGATTAATCTTAAATATGCTAATTTTATCGTCAAAATGAAGTTAAAAAAATACTCAGAAGTTTTTATTTCACCTATTATGTGGATTAAATTTTTGTGTTCCTTCACAAATTCTTGGGCCCATTAAAGTATTCTACAAATCATGAAATATCAGAGTAAATAATTAATTAAAGAAAGAATGTATTTAAAAAAAAAACTAAACCTTGAAATGTATGATATAACTCTATTGTCTAAAAAACAATTATCCTAATATTTATTCATTCTATAACCTTAGACACAAACTTTGCAATTACAAAAACCACATTATTACAGTACCAATATTCTAACAATTATTACTTTTAAAGGACTTTTAATATCCAAACTGCTTTCCCATTTTTAATTTTTTGATGCTAAATGTAACTTTTCCTTTCTTGGTTTTGACTTTTTTCTTTTTTACATCACTTGAAACTCCATGCCTAAGAATAATGCCCAACTCTTTCAAAGTGGGTATATGATGTTTGCACTCTCCATCTTTCAACATGGGGACAAGCTGGCGAAGAACAGCAGTGTGTAGCCGAGCATAAAGTCCTGGTTCGCCCAGAGGAACTGTTTTATTCTTCAATTTGCAAGCTGGATGCTGGATTCGTATCCCCATGGTCACGTAGCGGTCGTAGAGTCGAACTGTTAAAGGTCCTCCTTCATTCATTGTACAAGGATTGGAGTCCGTATTGAATGCGCATATTTTATCTACACAATATGTTATTTTAAATAGAATTAAAGTTATTATGTGTAAATAATATCTTGAGGATCTTTTGAACTCACGTAAGTCTGTTGGAAATAAGAGATCCTAGCGGGAAAAAATGAATAATTTGTTAGGAACATAAAAAATGGAGACTAAATTTATTTCTATGCTTCGTCATTCGTGCTGAATGTAAGGGCGTAGATAAGTAGAAAGGAATGCTCAGCATACTGTTTTTGAAAGCGGAGTTTGCTTTTTGTTAAAGTTATTTGGGCAATAACTTTAACACAAACAACGATGCAAAAGCCCCCTCCCCGATGCACGGGCCCAGAGGATACATTCATCCCAGGGTTTTAACTGAGGCTATGGTATAAAGAATAAAGTTACCAAACGTCTAAACTAAATAATATATATTATCCGCAAGGTGGTGTGACAGTCTGTAGCCTGGGCTAATATAAGAATAGATTGTTTGAGGGCGGGGCTGGTGTTAGTATGATTGCATCAACTGCAGTGTGCGCCCGCTGTGTTAGTATAAGTTATACCTGATAAAAATGGCGCATACCGATAAGACTTTTCACAGCGCCACTATGTGATAATGATAGTTATCATACTTAGAATGGGTTTTTTTACGCAAGGCGGCACCACTATCTGACACCTTGTTTACAAATAAATATAAGTAAACATCGCACATGTCCTATCGGATAGCTACCACATGATTTCGGCATTCTTTTTTGCTTCTTTATGCACAATGCAACAGTGTATGTAGATGTGACTCCATGCACGGATCAAGATAATTAGAGATGCTATGTTTACTATAGAAAATAACTTTTTTTTTACTAGGATTAGATAGTAATATAAGCCTTTTAAGATCCGAAAAAAAAAAATTCAGGTCTTTCATAAGATCCGTAAAAGTTTGAGAAGCAGTATGGGTCTCGTATCTTTTCGAATATTACAAGTTTACTTATTCTGTACCCAGTTATTTCGGATCCAGGTCCATGATCCATCCTATATCTACTTCTTAAGTTTACTTAAGTCTAATTTTTTAGTACTTAATTTAAGGTACTAGGAAAACTGCCCTGGAGATAATTGTCCGTGTGTCTGGAGTGAAAAAAATCAAGAAATATATCAATTTCACTTGGGATATTATGAAATAGCTCATCCCAAAACTTCTCGGAAACAAATATTTAAAAATTGGTTCCCGGGGGTCTCGTTGAAGATAATAAAAATTTCTACAAACTACCAATGGACTTTAGACCTTTTCCCCTTTCTCTGTTTGAAAAACCTCACCATTTGATAAAGCTTTTATATCTACGCCACTAATGTACTTAGTACTATGTAATGTACTTAAATAACGCATATAAAATTTGATATATACCTGAGTGGTATATTAAAATCTGAACACTTACTAAGTAAATAATTAATAAGATTGAGTGATTGAAATGAATTCATATTTCAATATATTAAAGCATAAACAGTTAGATACAAAACAAAACAAATCTGAGCTCTCTAGCTTACGTACAAGTCGAGGATATGACACTTGATTATGATGGACAAATTTTCATTTTGGCACTCAAAGTATTTGAACGTCTCCAAGACAAACGTCTACGCCGTCAGCATTCCAAAACGTTAGACAGGGAGAAGAGCTCTATCAAAAAGGACAAACTGGATCCGGAGGAGTTAAATAAAACATCCCAGGGCAACCCTCTCAAGCCCATGAGGGTCAATGCAAGAGATCTTGGGGTTTCACACCAGATAGTTCAAAGAGCTATCAAAAAAGGCTGGAAAGAGCTTTTTGAGGGTGGAGGGGGCACTTTAAATACCAGTAATAAAAGAAACCCATCTCCTCCGTTGCAAGACATTTTTTCTCTCTTTTTTGATACTTTTGGGCTCCCTTCAACCCTGATACATACCCTTCCACTAAAGGCCTGCAGTGTCCTTCATGCAAACATCAAGGCCGTCAAAGCCACTGTTAGCCAGCACTGGGACGCCCTGATTGAGGACAGCATCTGCAGCGGGTGCCAGACCTTCTGCCACCGCCTGGAAGCCATATTTTCGATAAGAGCGGCTACATTAATGATTAAAAAAGCTCAGAAACATATCCATTTATAATAGTATTTTTGTTGAAATTCAATTGTTAAACAAATAAAATATATCTTGTTTAAGTTTAAAATTGTTCAGATTTTAATAGACCACTTGATATTATGATCAACATCATAATTACTGGACAATTTAGAACAGGTACAAGTTTGACAGCTTCCGACTTTAGTGTGCAGTCCTTTCCGTCCCCCAAGTATCCATAATGAGTTCCAACTTGCTCTGAGTTGTCATAAACAGTGCCTACACCTTGACTGGGTAAACAAACGGGATACAAGGTTTTTGAAAATTGTATTTGCATCTCCAAATGAACAAGTCCCACTTCATAGTCAGTCAATGACTTGAGATCCTGGACTGAGGAAATAGAGTGAGGCATTACTTTGTCCTTATTTTCCTCGCAGAAGTTGTCTTTTCCGAAGATGACTATTAAATTCAAAGAATAGGCGTCTGTTAAAATGAATTTGGCGCATGATTAGAGTTATTAATTCTAAAATTGGAACATGCCATATTTGACATAATTGTTAATTCTGTTCAAGAATTCTTCAAAAAGGGTCAAACTTTGTACAGTTGTAAATTGTAAGGAGCGTATAAAAAACTGCAAGGCTCTTTAGACACAATGTTAATGTGTCAATATAAAATAATGCCAAATTTCATACGTAAATTACGTTCATTAAGGGACAAAAAGCCATTTTATCTCCTTGGAAAAAAAAAATATAGAAGAGACCATTTGAATCAATTTTTTTTTTAAAGAAAAAAATGGGCAGACACCTTTAAATTACAGCTCTACAGTAATTGATGTCTTCCCCCTCTTTACCTTGAACATTATTTACAAATTCATGAATTTTCAAAATCTTTGCTGCGCAATTGGAAGATGTAAGGACTATTTTTTGATTCACCAGCACACCAGAACAAACATATTCTCCCCTGTGATCAATGAAAGTCGCAAACCATGGGGCGCTATCGAAGGATGCATCCGGAATTTTCGTCTCCTTAAAGTAAATACTATTATATTATACATATATATTTGAATATGTGGCGAGTTAACACAAAGGCAATCTTGAACAATAGCAAGGAAAAAATTTATGTCTTTTTTTTAACAATTTTTTTGTAGAGTTGTAAAAATTATAACCTACCAGTATGTAAAAAAAAACAACACAATAATTAATGTGGTAACCAAGACAATTTAAATAATGTTAGAGGGAAGAGCAGCTTAGTTGTATAATGTTTTATTAAATTAGCTGTAGGCAGCTATTCAGGGGCGTCTGCAAGATTATATATATATATATTTTTTTTTTTGGGTGGGGGCTTGTTTCTTGGAAAAAACATTAAAAATTAAATTTCTGAAAAAAATCCAAAAAAATTTGAAAAATCCATAGCTATTCAAAAAAAATATAATTTTTTTTAAACAACTTTGAAAAATTCTTTGGTATTTTCAAAAAATTAAATTTTTTGCAAAAAAAAATCAAATATAAGTTTTTGAAATAACAAACACCAACTTTCAGCCAGATCAGTCTATTCCTTTCTGCTTAGTATTCGTTTGAATCGAGGAAGTGGAGGAATTTCCAAAAATAATGGACAAAAAAGAATTTTGTCTGTTGATTAAATATTACTTTATGAAAGGGTAAAACGTCTCAGGAGAATAAAAAGTAGTTGGATTAGGGGTACTTGGACCTTCAATTAGAACAGTTAAAAAGTTATTTCAAAATTTTCAGAGTGGACATATGGGCACAAGTGATGCTAAACGTTCGGGATGCCTTGTTGAGGTTGCTACCCCAGAAATCATTGATAAAATCCATGATATGGTGATGAATGACAGAAGAGTGAAAGTGTGTGAGATTGTTAGTGCTGTGGACATCTCGAGTTTGAACACTATTTCCAATAATTTTGTAGCCACAACTGCTGAGGTGTGAGCTGATACATTGTCGTGATGGAAAAGGACTTTTTTGTGCGCCAACTGTGGACATTTTTCTTGCAGCTCGGTTTTCTAAAAGTTCAATATCGATGATTAATATGCACCTGTAATAGTTTTATCTTTTTCCAGATAGTGGATTAGGATTATTCCTGTGAATCTTAACGACATTCACCATAATCTTTCTGGTCCATCTATCGATTCAAGCGAACGCAAACAGAAAGGAATATACCAATCTGGCTGAAAGTTGGTGTGTGTTCTTCCAAGAGATACTACTAGCTAAACATACACTCGATACGTGCCAGTAGTGCCATCTCTTGGACTTTGCACGGACTTTTCAAACGACCCTCTAAGTTCAATATTTAATAGACTTATTTTTGTGAAATATAGACTTTATATTAGAAATTTGGGGTCGAGTTGAGATACACATATAGGTCTTAAATATAGCATAGATTCTTTATTTGGTGTAAGAGAAGATTAATCTAGCCTTGATATTATGTTCTTTTGAGCAGGGCTGCGGAGTTGGAGTGAAAGATTTTTTAGATGGAGTCGGAATCAAAAGTAGGAAACTTTGTATTGACTCCGATTCAGGTTACAAACATTATTATAATTTATGAAAAAGAAAAATTATTTATAATCTAAGGTTTCTTTCTAAATGGTCATAAATTATAGGTATTATTTATTAAGTACTATTAATTTATTTAATTTGAAAGTTAAAACTAATTTATAAGTTTATTTCTTAAATTTCAAATGTGGTCTAACCGTGTTTTATAGTTCATACAATCAAAATTTTCGAACACCTCTCAAGTCGAACTTATCATGTTGTTTAGAGCGCAGCAACTAGTCATCCTAATCCATTATTTATTCATGTAAATAGTCAATGTCAAGAGTGTAAACGTAACAGTGAGAGGTTGTATGTTGTGGCGTTCCTCGTTTACGAGTGCATAAAATAATGTTCAGAAACTTATGAATGAACTAGGAATAGATATAGATATATAACTTCATATAACTTCTGATCAGTTTCATTCATTGTTCACTTTGTTAATTATCTTATATTACAAACATTTTATTTATATCTGGCACGATTATTTGCTACATAGAACTAATAACTACCTATTCCTATAAATTATATCCACATTTATAGCCTCCAGACTCAAATGGCTGAATAATACTTATACAGGCTATACAATACATTATTGTAAAATTGTGTCATTGAAGCGGAGTCGTGGAGGTAGGAATGGTGACATTCAAAATACTGCTCTTGGAGTTAGAGTTGGACATTTAATGAACCTACTCCGTAGCCCTGCCTTTTAGTAACATCTATCAATTTATCATTTTTAAATTATGATAATTAATTTTTGCTACTTTAAGTAGTCCAGTTTTTGAATAATCCTTTTTCTATAAATAGAAATTGAAGATGATTATTCAACAAAAAAAAACCACATTCATTTAATCCAGACTTAAGATTGGACTACATTCCTCAGATTTGTATCTTTAGAAGTAAATATTTGGTAAATATAGGGTACTCCAACATTAGGATCTAGATCCGAAATCAAAAGTAAAAGACAAACTGTCTGGAATGTTATGATAATCTTAAACAAATTTTGTACCTTAATAAAATAGGATCTAGATTACGGTTCCCTTTTTACGACTTAATGATTTTTTGAAACAATGAAATACACAATGGTATCACTATTAGTCATTATTAGAACTATTGTCATAATATTATTGTACAATGTCATTACCTACAACCTTTAACGCAACCTCTCATCTAAAAAGAAACCGGAAAGAAATCTTAAATTAAAACTATTGAATTATTAGTAAATAAAAATTGATAATTGTTCACAGCTTAATAAGAACTAATCCTAATCCAAGCAATCAACATTAAGAACACTGATTAGAGGAAACAAGGAAGAAATATCGACCGCTGACGCCCATATACAAGGTAATTTTTTTAGTGGGGTACCACCATATGGAATAACCACGGGGTCCGTGTTACTTTTCTAACACATAAAGTGTATCTTACTGCCGGCTGTTGACTTAATTTTCTGTCAATCAATGTTCTGAGCCTTGATTGGTAGAACTAGAATTAGCTCCTTTTAAGCTGTTATCAATTCTCAACTATTTCTCTAAAAAAAATTAAAATATGAAATAATAATTCCGTAGTTGGCAAGAACGGTCTAACTAGCAGCAGATTTTTTGGGCCTTCTTTTTGTTTCTTTTCGGAGGAAATGTTGCATGATATATCATAGGTAAGAACTTATACAATGCAACTGTTCATTGTAGATGTGAATCCCAGTACTAATAAAGATAAATAGGGATGCATCTTCCAATATTAATCATACATTTTCTTAAACCAAGATTCACTAATACATAAGCTTTTTTTTTTTGTTCCTGTAATTGTTCAGATGGAGTTGTACTGTTTAAATATAAGTAAACATTATAGTATTACATTTACTCCATATGCCTTAGTAATTTTCTTTGAAGTCCATATACATTAAATATATTTCCTTCTCTAGGAATGACCGGGGCACGAACCTACCCATAATGTGTTCAAGAGATAATTGTTTCTCTCCAGTTTGTTGTCCATTGAGCTTCTTCATTCCATTACTCTAAGCTTTTTAAGATCCCAAAAATCCTTCAAATCTTTATTAAGATCCGTAAAAAGTTGGGTGACCAGTTTGGATTTCGGATCTATCTCTAATGCAGACTCAATTTTGAGAGAATAGTTTTAACTTGCTTTTGTGTTGATAAGCCATATATGTTTGTTTATACATACATACAATGTACTATTACTGACACAACGTCATACTTATTATATGACACAAACACACTTATTAATCGTGTGTAAATACGTGTCATCTGTTAAATATTTTAGAACCACTATAATTATTGAAATATTATATTGAACAGATGTAATTGAGTTATGAGCTTATTAAATTAAGTAGTTAAAATAATAGATTATGTTATATAAAGGTCGGTCATATCAGGAGGATCTGAATGATTTGATAACAAAATTACGTTAGCAATAGTGTTGGACTTTGGACTGAAAATCCTAGATCGATCTGAAACTAGGGGCGTTCGGCCGGGGTGGGCTGGAGGGCTGTAGCACCCCAACAAATTAAGGAATTTTTGTTTCTAAAAGAACATTTTATATTTGTTAACAAATTTACAATATTTAATTTAAATTTTTCAATTTTTTTCAAAAAATTTAACTTTCGGTGAATAGCTATGGATTTTTGAAATTTGTCCCCAAAAAATTTAATATTTGGAATGTAATTTTTGAAGAAGATTCCGAAAAAAATTCATCTTTTTTTTTAAATAGCTGTTGTTTTTTGAATTTATTTTCTAAAAATTTAATATTTGAAATTTTGAGAATAGCTGAGGATTGAGAAAAATCCTCCCCCCCCCAAAAAAAAAAATCCTACGGACGCCCCTGGAGACCGTTAGGATTTTTAATGGACCGAACTACTTCGATTTTTAAATAAGTATGGTCTCAAAGAAAAATTGGGTATGGATCAGTCTGATTTAAAATTTGGTCTAGACCAGGGATGACCAATCTTTTATATAATGGGTTGCATTGTCAATTGAAAATTTTTAATGGGCCATAGAACCTATTTAATTTAAGTTCATGAAAAATGACTTTATAAAACAAAACTATTAAATATATGTTTATTTCAAATTTAAGCCAAATATTCAAAAAGGCGAAATCTTTATTATTCAAGACTAAACAGCTTGAATAAAACCCAATCTAGCAACCTTATTCAATTTTTTCTCATATTTATGTTCTAATTCTTTCTTTTATTTTACAAAATAAATAAAATAAAATAAATCTCTTTGTTGTCTCATTAAATTTTTTTTCCCCAGATAATATTTTTTTCAAAAAATCCTTTAATTAGGGAATATTTTGAAATACGTATCATAGGTGTTCTACAAGTTTTTATGATATTTTTACAATTATTCTAAAAAAATTTGAAGTGCGAAAGGCCGCACTTACACATTAATCGCTCTACAAAATAGAAAATAATTGACGGAAATAATCTTTGAACGTTGTTATTTTAGCCGTTCCTTTCTTAACTCCTTTTATATTATGGTCCAAAGACATCTTTATCTGTGGACTAAAGCTAAAACCTATTGCTGAGACGAAAACAAAATGTATTGACTGTCCAAATTCAGTTGGTTACGATTATACTTTTTTGCCTGCAAGGGCCCTATAATTTCATGAATTTGTCTAAAGTTAACTGAGTAAAGTTCATCAAGTAAGTCTGCAGGATAATTTTTTTAGTTTTTTGGAAATAGTAAATTTTTTTTGGAAAATAATGTCAAAAAATATGTTTTAAAAATCCATAACTATGTATAAAACATTAAATTTTCTTGATAAAATATATAAAAATTAATTTTTTTCAAGAAAAAATTCAAAAATTTATTCACAAAAAAAAAAGATATAATTTTTTGGAAAAAATCGATATTTAATAAAAATTAATTTTTAGAAAAAAAAAATTTAAAAATTTGTAGCTGATCACAAAAAAATTATTTTTTTTTATAAAAAATTCAAATATAACAATAAGTTAAATTTTTTGGAAATAAATTTCAATTAAACAGCAAAAATTCTCTTTTTTTTTTGGGGGAGGGGCTACAGCCCTTTAACTTCCTGAAGGCGCCACTGTTAAAGGATTCAAAAGGTTTCATCTTTGGTACCTCAAATAGGCATCTTGTTAGGGCAAAAGTTTTTTAACTCAAATATATTTGGACAAAAATTGATGATAGTGGTCAATGTTTCGTTAAAAAAAATGGGTGAATAAAAATAGTGTTAACAAGCCCAAACCTTACTTTCACCAACGAAATTTCTCATTAGATTGACTTACTTCTTTTAAATCCGTTCTAAAGTTTTCATTCTTTACGACAACATCCTTTTCAATATCGTCAAATTCAAAATCCGAGAGATTATCGTCTTCCTCTTGGGATGAAGCGTCTTCAAGATCTGTATTACATATTTTAACTCTTTAATCCACAAAATCAAATATTAAGTCATTTTATGTGTAAGGACAAATAATTATATTAGTTAAGACAATAAAGTACCAATATGAATATAAATGTTAACAGTAGTTTGTGCTTAGCTTCTAATTAATTGCGTTAAAGTGTGTAGACTAGTGTTGCCACGATAGCAAATTTTCGTACCAGTTCAGGTATACAAATATTTCGGTACTTTTTGATACCTTTCCAATATAAAAAAAAATAAAAATGTTGGTATAGTCAATTTACATGCATTTACTGCAATATTTTAGTTTGGAATGAGGACTGGTTTAAAAATTTAAGAACTTTTTTATTTTATTAAAGAATATTTTTATTATTTTTTTTATATGTATAAAGAAAACTTTGCTTGGAGGGAAGAGGGGGTTGTAAAGGTTTGGAGTTAAGTCATCTGCTGCAAATACCGGTTCAATTACTATTTTAGTATAGTACCGGTATATAGCGCGTGGGATGCTGACACATTTAAAACGGTAGGTGTGTCTGCAAGATTATATTTATTCTTGGAAAGGTGGGACCTTTGGACGCCCATGAGTATACCGAACGACAGTCCTAAGGACCGATAGGAACGGTCGTAATACGACTGGACTGGACCGAATAATTAAGGGCCGACCCGACACTAATCAGGGTTGTCTGGAGGAATATATCTAATATATATTTTTTGGGAGGAGAGTGGTACATGTGGATTGAGTTATAGTTTTATATTATTTGAGAAGTGTTCACAGCGTAACAAGAGTTTCTTCTAAATCAACTTTCAGAACACTGATCAGGGAAAAATAAGTAGAAACATCAACAGCTGTCAAGAAAATACACAGTTTCTTTTTGTGTTAATGAGGTAACGCCCTGATAAACAGCTGACATTATAAAGTTTTGAGCAATTAAATGTGGTTTTAAAAAGCTATCCGTATTATAGTGGCGAGAATCTGCTATGTTTGTGAGAATTGAATTAATTAATCACACGTGCTTGGAAGGAAAAATACATCAATGATTTAAATAATTCCCTTAACTGGCCTTCTGATTCTTTTTCGAAAATATCTTGATATTCATCATCGTAGGCCATTTTATTACTATTGAGATTATTTGAGTCATTCTCCACACTATGAGGCAAATCAAGAGTGATGTTTAAGACAAAAAAGTTATTTTGTATGATCCTGGACACAGCCTCCCTTTTCCACCGTCCACTCCTTCTCCTTCTAAACCAAGGCTCGTAATGTATTCTAGTCCTCCTGCGTGCTAAAGAATGGTCATAATGTAGATTGGAGCCTCGTAGATAGTCCAAGTTCGAATATTTTGTTCGGTCCTGAATATGGATGGATCCATCTTCGTTGATATAGTTATTCTTGTCTGATGAATTAACGGATTTCAGAAGGCGGCTTAACTTTGACACCACTTTTTGGACTTTTACCCCAGTTGTCAAAAGCCTGAATATTTATTCAGAGAAAAATATTTGTCGTCATGGAATAAATTATATAAGTTTCGGATTAATACTTATATGAAAGAATGGAATTATATAATTATTGTGTTACACTCACCTTGGATCATTTATTTCATAATCTGTGAGTCCACAAGGGCAGCTGTTGAACATATGAGGTTTTCCTTGTTTATCAATAAATAAATCTGAAATGAAGCAAGTGCATTGTTCAACATATTAAGCCAAAGTTAGTCAAGAAATAAAGGAAGATGAAATAAAAGAGAGATTAGTGGTTTTTTTTTATTTTAAAATTTCTTTTTTGATAGTAAACAAAAAATTGCAATTAATAGAGCGTATTTATGAGAAGTCAACATTCCTAATAATCAGAAATTTTGAGTTTTAAACAATTAAATTATTTAATAAAATAAAACTGTTTTTTTGGTTAAAATTTAGAAATATTCTTAAGTCTGTCGTGTATTTAAATGTCAAATACACCAACAAACAAAAGAACTTAAACTTAAACAAAAATCTAGCATTCTAACGCCTAGGTTTATGGGGCGTATGCAGAAAAATTAATTTTTGTGACAAAAAAATTCAAAAAATCCACAGCTGTTTACAAAAAATTTCAAAAATACATAGCCATACTCAAAAAAATTAAAAATATCTAATTTTTTGTAGAAATTTTTCAAAAAACTATAGCTGTTCACAGAAATTTAAATTTATCAGAAAAATTAAAAAAAAAAATTGTAAGTAAAAAGCAAAAATTCCTTCATTTGCTCACCATCTACGAAAGCCCCTGGTTTATGATATATCAGATCCTGATATAAATTTATAATATGATATGATATCTTATTTATATAGTGTAATCAAGAAATTAACTATTACATTTGCAAGGAAATGAAATTTCTTCTCTAATTTCTCGTCTGAACCAAACAAAATGAATTGTAAAAATATGACCATTTCCTAGAGATTTACACTTTGGAGTACATATTTGTTTGATTGAACTCAAATATCACTGTTTTCTTTCTCATCAAGTATCATTCAATAGAGTTCTTATGTCATTGTTTAATTTTTAAAGCCATTTCATACAGTTTTCCTTTGATTTTTTAATAAAATGCCTCCACTTTATTAAATAAATATATCAAACCCAACATGGCATCGTTTATATAAAAGGTGGGAAAAAGTCATTATACTCCAAGTCCAAGTCGATTCTTAAGTGTTTGTACAAAGTGCAAGTCCTTGAATATTCTCATCGAGTTCAGTTCTAGTGTTAATTAATAGAATAATACTTTAAAAGGTCTTTAAATCCAATAAAAAATTGAATCACTCTCGGGTCCCCGTCGAGTCATAAGTCATTGATTTTTTAGGTCAAGTTAAGTCTGTCTCAAGTCTTTACCTCTAAAAACACCTTTAAAACGCTTAATCCTCCCCAGACAATTTCTACCATTTGTCATTTAGCGTCAAAAAGATATAGTTTTTTTACGACACACACTAATGATTAATTATGCATCAGTGTAATTATTTAATTATTAAACCAAAAGTGTCTGTATCGAAAAGCATATAATAGTTTTACATACCATAAGGTCTCATCCGTTTAATATCCAAACATTGACCCAGCATTGCTCCTAGTAATATCCACAGCATCCAACCGATCATTTCAATACAATAAATCAAAGAAAAGTATTATTTATTGATCCAAGGCACATTAGAGCGTAAAGACGTTAAGCGTGATCTTACGATTTAAAATAAAAGTCAATTCATACATGAATTTTTTACAGGGTTTCTTATTGAATTAGACATATATTTTAATGATTATAATATAATCAAATACTACAAACAAATAAATAATTAATACAATTCTTTTGTATATCAATTCAAAAGAGCCTTCCCAACAAGACACATAATTATAGTATATCTAACATAATAGTGAAATATAATTGTAATACTGTTAGGGATCAGTTATTTATGCTACTAAACTTTAGTATGCTATGTTTTCCTTTTTTAAATAAAGTTTTCTTAATGACTAGGAAAGGGAAGGACTGGTTTTGGTGTGACATTGGGGTCATTTGTCTCAGCTCCGTACTGTATTATATAAAATAGGGGCCCCGTACTGGCTAAAATTAATTCAAAAACTTAAAAATGACGATAAATAGCTTATTTTTGTAAAAGAAAAATAAGAAATGTCATTTAAAAAAAAGGCATCAAGTTTCTCATCATTTCAAGATAAAAGAAGAAGATTAAACACAAGTTCATCAAAAAATGAAAGAATAGTGCCCACATATATGTCCTTGTCCTAGGCCCCGCTCACAATCTAACCGGCCCTGGGAAGGATAAATAATTAAATATAAAAAATACATATTCTATCTAATCAAACACAATGCTCAAATTTCGAACGAGGAATATCAGGACATAGATCCGTCCGTGATCTTGATCTCCCACTAATCTTTATTTCTATTCCAGATGCACGACTTAATAGCTGATTCTCAGGTGATGTTAAAGGTTTTTTAATCTGATTCTTTTTTGGGCGGCCATTACTCAAAATGAATTCCTAAAAGTATATAAATCAATCAATTAAACATTTGCTTTTTCAATAATGTTAAATAAATAGAAAAAGACTTCGGCAAATATCTATTAAACCTTTTTTGTACAGATTCATTTTGGAAATATTAATCTCAGCATTTATTATATTCCATTTTAAAAATAAACGCTTCAATCATACAAGATATAAAAAACGATATTAATCCCTTAGAATAACATTTAAAAATATAAATCAATCAATTAAACGTTTGATAATTTGCTTAATCATTATTAGTAAATAAATAGTAAAGACTTGACACTTTCTCTCAGGTCAAGGGTTTTGGAAATATTAATCTCAACTTGATTTTGCATAAGCGATAAAAACGATAATTAATCCTCATAAAAACAGAATGAAATGACGCACAGTTAATAATAGTTGGTAATATTTATATTTTATTAATTATTTGATTGATTAAAAGAACACTTGAAAACAAATATTTATATATACAAAATTAATCTAATATTATTTATAAACCAACAATGACCAGACTACGTAACATTTAAAAAAATAATAATACAAAACCTTTCATATACTTCACAAAATGGATGCAGAGCATCGCTCTGCAATTACACACTAGTCGACAAATTTTTGCCCTTGAAGGAAGATAATGTGTTCCTAATTGATTTTAATTCTAGAAACATTAAAATTACCTCTGTATAACTCAAAATGTATACTTCTGTGCCCTACATAAAGTAATATTTCAGATACTTTCAATAAATCTTTATGGCTTAATAATTGTTTAAAAATATTTTTTAGCCAAGAAATCTTAAATAACATTAAATATTAAGTTTTTTAGAATGTTTTTTTTTTTTTTTAAACTATATAGCTGTATATCTTCACTTATCGGGAATCTGTGATTGTATTTATCATTGTGTATTAAAAAATGTAAAATTTATTGGACTTTCAAAGAAGATGAGTCATTTTTTCGACGTTTTTTTGTACTTAAAAAGCATTTTCTCTAATTTCTTATTTTTTGAATCTAAAAACAAGGTCCAACAATATTAGGGTGTCCGCAAGGAGAGGGAGTCTAAAGGGACTGTACCCCTCTCCCTGCCAATTAATATAATCCTGCAGACGCCTCCGAATCTAATTGTATCTTTCAACGCAACCAATTTAATAACTATTTTTCAACAAAATACTCTGTACATGGTCGTTACGACGGGGGGGGATATAGTGATCCCTCATTATGGATTAGTAGAGTTGGAGAAATGGGAAATCACTCCGAATTTTTGATTATTTAGATGGACTTAAAAAAAAAAAAATTAAAAAAATGCCAGAAAAAGGATTAATTAAAAACGAATAAATTAATTTATAAAGAAATCTCTTTTATTATTTTTGGAAAAAATAAAAGGCTCATGTCTCATTTTGAAACAAAAATTCACCTCACATTAGAGTCGAAAATATATGAAATGCCAATCGCAAATTGGCCCTGACTCAATAAGGGACAAAAGAGAAAAATTATGGGTTATACGGCGTTAACAAAACACAAAACCCTATCTATTTTGTTATCAGCTGTCGATTCTTCTTCTCCCTTGATACGTCATGGTTATTTCATAATTTATTATTTTCGATAAATAAACAAAGTATTAAGTTATTCTATATTTCTTGTTGATCCATCGTCGTTTACATATATTGGGCAATTTAATTATTTATATGAAGAAATTTTGGCTATTTCTTCATAGAAATAATATATTAACTATTATTTTAATAAAATATTACTTAGTAATAATACAGTATCGAATAAAATACTTTGTAGATTTTAAGAATATGTCATTTATTTTAAGAATGGGGAAGAAATAATCAGACAGTGATAGTCTGTGAGTGTAAGAGATATAAGTGGCAGTTGGTATAATTGACTTATTTGGCTAGCTACATGATGATTTTGGGTCATTTTTCAGCTTCTTTTTCGAGGAAAGGTTGCATCATACATTAAAGGTAACAACTTGTTATAAATGTTATTTTCACGTTTTACCTCGAGGTAAAAGTTACCAGGAACAAAATTTCTCAATCCAAGGGAGAAAAAAGTAAAAATAAATAAATTGTGGACTAGTAGTGTTATTAGTGAGCGATATAGTATTATATTAATTATAAGGTGTTTTTTTATACTGTGCAGTGTATCAAATATAAAAGGGTATAGTAAGAGGTAAAGGGTTGAATAAATAACATATTATTTATTCTCAACTATTTTCTGTTTATAAATATATAAAATCTTTCGTGAGTTGAAATAATTAATCTAATATTTATAAGATGATTAAAAAGTTGAGATCATTATTTCCTTTATATTTTGATTTCTAATTATTTAAATCTATTTATAGAAAGTCTCCATGCTCCAGTATTTTTGTGTATATAAATGTTGAAGCGTAATTCATTTAATTGTTATAGAATGTTTTCACTGATGTCGTAAATTGTATCATAATTGAAGGTGATGCCATCTTGGGAGATCATTATGGACATTTTGACAACATAAAAGAGGTACATTTCTAATAAATCTTGATGTAACTTCATCAAACGGCTTTAAGAATGAAAAAGTATTCGACAGATCTGCATTGACTACTACTTGATGTCAATGATAAACGGTGATATTTGAATATAATCAAAGTAATGTTAAAAATTAAAAATTCCGTTGAAAAGACTAGATTTCAACCATTAATTATGTTTTAAATGGAGTAGGCATGAGGAAAGTATAATACTTGGAGTAAAATATCTTATTAATTACATTCAAAGTGTTTAAATATTGTCTTCACCATGGAAATAAGTAGTGATGGGACGATTAACCAGAATCAGAATCGGGGAAATAATAGTTAATTTGCTATAGTATTAAGTTAATTTATTTGTGTGTGATGTACGTTCCGCTTAGAAAAACGATGATAAAAACGCATTTATTTCAGAGGCAGATACAGACATACAATAAAGATTGTGTAGAATTTTGAGTTACTATGTTTAATTCTCATCATACCAGATTCCTGGAATCTGGAAGGAATTTATTTTTCGCTAATAAGTGGATTTTTTTCATACAACAAGATCAATTTCATGTATCTCAGTAGGGTTTTTTAGACAACCCAATGTCAAAGAAAAATTAAAAATCCAATAAACGAATTATTGTATTAACGGAAAAGGGGAGAACGTATATTAAATATGAATTAAAAAGGGGAATTGGGATGAGGATTAGCGAGTTAATCTTAGAATGTATTTTCATTATGGTTGAAGAAGGAACATGGAAAGTTAGCAATGGTAATAAATAAATCGCATTTGAATACATTATGTTATATTTACCAAAATCAGTCATTAAACACGTTGTATTTTATAAGTTGCATTTTCAAGGGGGTGCAGATTTGATTATGTTTACATCAAATGCACAGAAAACATTAAAAAAATATTGTATACAAGGAGGTTTTTCTATAGAAATTTATCTAGTATATGATTATAGTTTATAGAAATATAAATAAAATCTTTTTTTAATTTTTAATTTCGAAAATTGAGAAGAAACAAATTGAACGCACACTAAACGGGAACAAAAGTGGTTTAAATACATGCAGTCAGTGCTGATATTGTTATTTTAGGAAATCAATTTTGTATATGGATCCAGGAAAGCTCACCTTTGCAAAAGTTGCCAATGGAAAGTTTGTCGTGAGATAACTCGCCGTGGAAAACTCACCGGGAAGAGGAATCGCCTTCCTTTATTTAATGTAAATATTATTCACATTAAATAAAGGAAGGCGATTTATTTTATCAATTCTAATTCTTAGAAATTTATGGGAAAATTGTATTTTTTTAACTATTATTTAAAATATTAAAGAAACGTAATCAGCATCAGGAATGTTTACTAGAATTGCAAAAGGATATTTTTTTTTTTTTTTGGAATCGTCCCATCACTAGAAATATAACGATGTAACAACATATTTTTAATACATAGTAGAGTCTGATATATGTATAATAACACTAGGCCTTAGAGAGGTATAATTTTGATAGACAGAAGGGGCTTGACTCTTTTTATTTGTTGGTCCCGTTTTGACATGGAAGACTTCACTATTTTCCTTAACATTAACGAAAAAAGGGTTTTAATTGTTATCAAAATTAGTTGTTAGAGCCCCCAAAATGACCGACATCAAGAATGCATACGTCAAATGAAAACACTCTACTAAAGAGTATGTACTGAGTAGTTAATTCAGAGAGAAAAGGGATTTTATAAAATGAAACAAAATTTCAAAGCCGCACCTCCTTACTACTGTTAAAATTCCTATTTCGTTTTTTACTTCCAGGACTCTCCTCCAGTACTTCAAGAGTCTCATCAAGGTCATTAACCCTTGATTGTGAACGTATTAACATGGGACTTTCAGGAAGGGTTGGAGGAATGGAGAAGTCCACCATTTCCATAGGATAATGTGCCCAAGCATTATTCTGTATGAATCGTTCAACAGGATCAGCGAATGGTTTTTGGTCGTATCTTGGTGTATCAGGTGTTTTAGGTGGGGTTTTCTCCGGGGAATATGCGATTCGGGGCTCTACTCGAGCTGTATCAATATACTTAAGTCCTTCAAATTCAAAAACAGGTGGGAGGTTGGAATTTGGAGATGTAGTCATGATAGAATGATTCTCGAAAGAGTTATCGAGGGGGAAATGATTCTGGTC
Organism: Lepeophtheirus salmonis; assembly: GCF_016086655.4. Lineage (NCBI taxonomy): Eukaryota > Metazoa > Arthropoda > Copepoda > Siphonostomatoida > Caligidae > Lepeophtheirus > Lepeophtheirus salmonis. The sequence continues at coordinate 18,919,802 of NC_052136.2, forward strand.
TGCTATGGCACGCATGGTTTGGCGTTCTTCAAAGCTAAGATTGCCATCATAGTGAGATTTAAGAGGATGGTGTGTGTGATGATGGTGTGTTTGTTGATGGTGTGGGTGTTGATGTTGTGTGGGTGGGTGGTGCTGTCTTGCATTGTAGTAGCCAGAGCTTCCTGAAACGGCTGGTATTATCACTGGGTGGCGACGATCAACAAGTGGCTCCTCTTTGGATCTCATATCTTGAGGGGCTCGATTCCGTTGGGGTGGGATACTTTTCATCTCTTTCATCCTTTCCTTATTTCCATTATCTTGTTGTCCCTACAAAAAATTACAAACAAGATAAGTTAAATTTAAAATCATGATTACAAAAGGTAATTATATTAATTCACATATATATATAATTTAGGGCTGCAAAGGAATCTTTGGACAAACGAAGATGTATAGGGACTGTATAAGGTCTGGTGAGACTTGTTTGCAGATACATGACGTCAACCTCGCTGTAAAACTCAGTAGGATTTTAAACGATAATGATGTCTGAAAACATTATGAAATGTGAAAAATCCAAGCTTAAAGTAAAGTAATATCAAATTAGTCATGATGGCACGGAGTAATTTGAATTTCTCGACACAAATTCCGACTTTCTCTTAGTGTTCATAATTTGACATCCTGACAGGTAATACCTCGATAAAGAGATCTAAGTGGATATACAAAAAATATCATTGTATATTTAAAAAAGTGACCTTATTAAAATAAGAATGCATGTTTTCAAAAGAAAAACCCCCAACACATATTATGTGTCAAATCTCAAAGACTCAAACTGGACCGAACTCGAAAATTGGTGTAATGTCCTTACAATAACTCGACCCCTAGTAAACTCCAATCCAACACCCCAGGCGTCCGCAGGGCGTCATCTGGAGGGGCTTTAGCCCCCCAAATTAAGGAATATATGCTTTTTGTCCAAAAATTGAATAATTGACTTTTTTTTCAAAAAATGTAATTTTTTGTGAAAAGCTGTGAATGTTTAATTTTTTTTTAGCAAAAAATCTATTTTTTTGTGAATGGTTATAGATTTTTGAGGAAAGTTGTGGATTTTAGAATTTTTGTAAATAGCTTTGGATTTTTAAAATTTTTTTCCAAAAAATGTAATCCTTTAGGAAATGTCGATTTTCGAAAGAAAAATTCTGAACAGTTGTGAATGTTTGATTTTTTTTTTGTGAGTAGCAATGAATTTTTGAAATTTTTTGAGACAAACTGTGGATTTTATAAATATTTTTTCCAAAAAATGTAATATTTGAAATCTTTTTAAAAAATTTTTTTTTTTTGTAATTAGCTATTAATTCTTGGAACTATTTTTTAAAAAATGTGATGTTTATATTTTATTGTGAATAGCTGTGGATTTTAGAAAAAAATAATTCACAAAAATTTAATATTTGAAATTTTTTCTATAAATTTAATTTTTCAATAAATTTTTTTTACAAAATAATTTTATGTGAACAGCTATGGATTTTCCAAAAAGATTCGAATAACCAAGCCCCTCCAAAAATATATTTCTGTGGGCACTTCCAAATACTATATAAATAGCAAAAATACTACCTCAGTACTGTCTTTACTACAAAGGCCAGCTTTCCATGTTTTCTTTAGGCAATCCCTGTATAGAGGGTTCATAAGGAAGTATACAAACGGATGAATTGCTGGTGCAATATATATAAGGGCGTTGAATATCATTTCTGAAATCAAACAAAAATGAATGAAATACACAAAGTAAAACTTTTTTTCACTTACCTTTTTCAAAGTTTGTATTTGATTGCATGGAGCTCCACTGTGGATCCATACGATCTCCTATACGACCTTGATTGAATAATCCAACCATTTGATGGATTTCGTAAGGAAATCTGGTCACAATGAGTATAAAGACCAGGGCTACCCCGGTTGCAGCAGTTCTGTTATGAGGAGGATCCAGTCTTGGTTCTCGGCATTTGAAGACTTGCATCGCCAGTGCAAGTGCAGGAAAGATGATGAAAATGAGTGGAATGAGGAAGCCCCCAATGACAACGCTGAGTTTTGCCCAATAATTGTTTCCACTTCCATAGCCTGGCCATAAAACGCACATACGACTTCCATTGACAGGATTTATATTTTGCCATGCTAATGCTCCGGCAGGTATGGCTAAACTGATTCCAATAACCCACATAAGTGGAATGGACCATTTATGCATCCTAAAAAGTAATATGAGTCATTTTTTTAAAAGTATAGTTGTAAATTCTAAGCACTTTTGGCATGGTAAAAACCATCCTCAAATTAACCCTGACCATTTGAAGATTGTTTTGGAGGAAAACAGCTATGAGAGGAAGTAAATCAACACAAACCCCACATTTTTCACCACAGTATCGTAGGAAAGACATATACAAGATTTATTCTGATATCAATCATTAATTCTACTCTCAGTCTCTAGAGGCTTCCATTAAGAAGAAGAGAACCAAACTCGAGTCTGACTACATAGTCAAGGCCTGCAAGGGATTTTGGCCTCGTATTGAAGCAATGATTAGAGCTGAGGACTCACATATTGAATAAAAGTTCACTATTTTCAGATGATTTTATTTAATAAATGTCCTCACAAAACCTTTTGTTTAAATTTTACTTTTGAGAAATTGCAAATAATAAATGTGTATCAAAAGATAAGATTACCCTCTACAACCAATTTATTCTGACATGTTTTCTTCTCACAAATTAAAGAATAATGATAACATCTTTGAAAAATACTAATAAAAACTACTCATATTGTCAACTACAAAGAGTATCGAACGCGAGAAAATACTAATAATTTACAACTTTACCCGGTACACTTACTTAGTTTCTCTACGGATAATATTCCCATCTGTAGTTGCATAACTCTCTTGTTTTCTGTACCAAAAATACAGGAAATACATAAGAAAGACAATGTTGAAAGAGTGCTGGGCCATGGTCCCATAATTCATAAATGAATATCCCTTACAAAGGGCTTCGCCGGCCTTCCAATGCATGTAGTTCACAGCCTAAAGATTTTAAAATTTAGAATTAATTCCGATTTATAAAGCAGCTTATTTATTATATATACATAATCTAACTACAAGTCTAATTCCATATATTCAAAATATTTTTTAGAGATACTAGCAAAGAGTTGACCGGAAAAGAAAGGTTGCAAGATACACTAAACATAACAACTTTGGCGAATTAGTTCCATATATTATGATGGGCGTCCAAATGATTATGTTTTTTTGGGAGAGGGGGCGCAGTTTTGAAATTTTTTTGAAAAAAAATATCCAAAGATTAATTTTTTCTTAAAATTTAAACCAACTATTGCATAGCTGTTCACAAAAAATGAAATTTTTCTAAAATTAATTTTCAAATATAAATTTTTTTTCAAAAAAATTTAAATATTAAATTTTTCGGCGAAAAATTTCAAAAAATCATACCTATTTACAAAAAATAATTTTTTTTTTCAAAAATACAAGGCTATTTATTAAAAAAAAAATGAATTTTTTATGAATTCATAGCTATTCACAAAAAAATAATTTTTGGAATTTTGTTTTTAAAAATCCAGAGCTGTGCAGAAAAACTTGAATATTTGAAAAACATTGGTAAAATTAAATTTAAAATATATAACTTTTTGGAGAAAATTTTTTAAAATCCATATTTTTTCAGAAAACTAAATTAAATTTTTTAAAGTTTTTGAAAAAAAAATTATAATATAAAATTGTATGGTAAGAATCACTCGTTTTATAAATTATAACCTATGTTAGTGTATAAAATGTGTTGTAAATAAAGCTGAAAATGCCGTTGGACCAAGAAAAAAAAAAATACTCAAAAACTATTGGAAATTATTAGGAAACTTATCGAAACAAATTAAGTTTTTAGATCCTTTAAATTGACATTTGTGCGTAATAATAGAAAAACATGAAGAATATCATCTCCTAGACCGGGAATTCTCAACCTTTTTTTTTTAGTGAAGTACCACTTCTTAAATATTTATTGAAGCCTTACAGGACAAAGCATTTTTAGCTTCAGTGACAGGGTCTTCCGCAGGATTTTATATTATTTTGGAGAGGGGTTTGTTTTTTGGAACTTTGTTTTCTTAGAAAACCAAAAATTAATATTTTTTTAGAAAAAATCTTCAAAATTAAATTTAAAAAAAAATTTATAAACTAAATTTCACTAAAAATTTTCAAAATTAAATTTCAAAAAAAAAAATCAAAATTAAATTGAAAAAATAAATTCAAAAAAAAATCAAACACCCATATCATTTGTGATTTTTTTTTTTTTTGAGAAAATTCCCAAATCCAGAGCTTTTCACAAAAAAGGAGATTATTTAGAAAATAATTTACATTATTAAATTTTTCTCCAAAAATTAAAAATCCATAGCTATTCACAAAAAATTGAATTTCAAGTATTAAATTTTTTGAAAAAAAAAGAAAAGAAAATATTAAATTTTCTTGTAGAAGGAAAAATTCCTTAATTTGCGGGGCTACAGCTTCTCCAAACGGACGCCGCCCTGAGTTATATACCACTTATTTTCCAAATTTCAAGTGCCCCCTGTAGTCCCTCTAATTAACCCAATTATTTGAGAACCACTGTCCTAGACGATAACAAAGCTTAGTAGATAATATTACAAGACTTGAAAAACTGCGTTCTGGTTCAGTAGAAATTGGTCGAATAGTTATTAGTGCCTCTTTTAAATGTACAAAGACTTTAACTTAATTCAAGTTCAATTTAGTTCACACAAAGCTTTACTCCATAAGTTTGTCCTGTTGAAGTTGAGGTTTGTTCTTGAACCACTACATTTTTTTTTATTAATTCTTGATTAAGAGACTGGTATAACTAGAAATAAGTTTACTCTCCCACTCAATTACAAGATTGACAACTATTTTGCAATTAATGACAACATCAAAATCATCCTTTTTTTTAATGGACTATTCAGGATAACTACAATACTACAAATAAATAATAGAGTCAATAAATTTCAGGAAATTGCCAAAAAAAAAATCGAGGATCTATAAAAGAAGTTTCTCCAAATTAATACCTCCAATTAACCTCAACGGTTTAACTTCTTCTTCACATCATCACTCTATGTTATTTATCTCTATGGAAAAAACTCATTTTACCAACAAATCCAATATAATCATTAGTGCAAAATAGATCTATATTTAACTACAAAACAAGTTATTCTAATTTTATACTGGGCCGAGTTTTATATATCCATCATTTCTTAAAACAAGAAATACTAAAATAACAACGCATTTTCGATCATAAATAATTATATTTTTTTGAATCATTTGAAAAGAAGTGAATTCTACTGGGATACCTCTAATATTTGAATCAATAAAGTTATTGCTAAGAAACAGGTTTTTCTAATGAATGCAATAAAAGGCCTTTTAGTTATTATACCGGGTGATTCATTCACATCTGAAGACTTACTAAATCAATAATTAATGAAGGTTGAGTGCTTGAAATTCATTCATACTCCGATTAATTAAAGCATAAATAATTAGTTACAAAGCAAAACAAACTTGAGCTCTCTAGTCTACGTTCAAGTCGAGAAAATGACAATCGTACGTGAAGTACGAACTTCCATTCGCGCACTTGAAGAAATGGGGGTCTCCATGACCACTGTCTAAGCTGTCAGCAAGTCTGAAATGTTAGAGAGGAAGAAATGTTATTTCAAAAATGGCCCGGAGGAGTTGAAGAAAACAGCCCAAGTCAATACTCTCAATTCCATGCAAAATATCTTGGTGTGTATCACCAGACTGTGTAGAGAGCTATTAAGAAAGTGGGTGGAAAGGGCTTTGTGAGGGTGGAGACACCTCTTTCGACACCAGGAATGAAAAAACTTCTGTTGTAAATTTTTTTGAATGAGTCGTTTAAACTCTTTTTTGACACTTTTGGCCTCCCTATCGCCTTGTCAACCAGCAATCGGATGCAATGGCAGAAGACTACATTCGCAGGGGGTGCCAGGCCTTCTGACCCCGCCTGGAAGCCATCAATGCCACTAAGGGTAGCTACAAAAATGATAAAGAGAGCTCAGACACAGAGCTAATTATAGTATAAATTTTGTTTCTATTATCAATGAATAAATCATATCTTTTGGAAGTTTAAAATTCAAAGCGATCAAATTTTAATGTACATCTTCGTACCCAGTTGTAAATAAGCCTTATACCACCTCTTTAACTGTATTTTTGAGAGATGTACAGAATTTCAATAATAAAGTTTCCCACATTAATGAGAAGCTGTTGTTATTATCTATTATCTTTTGATCCAGTACATCTTTGACACTTCGGAAATCGTCAAGCACTTCGGGATCAACCACCACAATATGCACCGAGTTCGCAAGAATCTGGAAGATGGGTCCAACCTCAAGGATTTTCCTCGAAGCGGTAGACCAATCAAGCAAACTCCCAAAACTCTAAACACCCTTTTAAGACTAACCCAGCCATATATATTTAAGAAATTTAAGGAGAGACCATTATTGACTCAAAAACATTAACAATTCTTATATCTATTTTTTTTTTTTCAACTTTTGGCTAAATCTAAAGCTCGGATATCTACTTACTGGACCCACTATTGGAGTTCAAAGCCTGCCAAGTAACATTAAGGACTTCAAGTACTCTGTAAATTTGTAGTGGAAAATGATGAGCCGCAGTTACATCTCACATGTGTGTGTGACCTTCCGGATCCGTTTGGAGTCATGTTTTAGTCAAAAAATAGTTTAGTTTAAAATCCTATATGAGTTTACTGTGATACTAGGGTCTTGCATCAGCTGAAAAGGTGTGCTGGACAAAAACAGGTCTTATCAAAAGACTGTGGTCGTATGTATACTAACACGTCATTACCTTTATTGTATTACACAATCTTTCCTCCAAAAGAAACCGAAAAAATGCACAAAATCATCTGGTAGTTAGCCAAATAAGACAATCACACCAACTGTTATGAGGACATTTACTATACAAAGTTGTTAGAAAATAGTGCTGGGCACAACTTTTATTCAATATGTGAGCCCTCAGCTCTAATAACTCCCTCAATACAAGACCTAAATATCTTGCAGACTTTGACTATGTAGTCACACTCGATCTCAGCCCACTTCTTCTTGATGAAAGCCTATAAAGACTGGATACTCTTCTGAGGAATAGCTCACAACCTCTCCTCCAAACGTGCCTAGACAGAGAAGTCCAAGGGGGTTGCGTTTAGAAAGGAGAGTAGCCACATACAGTGGTCCTGAGCTCCAGAAAGTTGTCTCTCAGAATGACCTGAGTCTTAGGGGCACGATGAACTTTTCTCTGGCCCATGGTAGCACTTACTTACGGGAAGTTCGATGTAAGCATTTGCATTGAGCCACTCTTTCTCTCCACAAAAATTAGAGGACGAACTCAACAACGACCACGACCATGGGCCTGCTGGATTTTTTCCTCTGAAGACATGTCTCACTGAACCTGACACATTGTCTGAATGTTCGGTTGTGATGTAGCGGCGGTTCTGCTTATTCAGAGTGGCATCAAAGGGGACAATTTTTTCATCGGAAAAGAATGCCCGTATTTTGGGTTGCCTCCATAAAATTTAGAATCTTTCCAACCGTCTCAGCTTGCTCTTTTCAGAGATAAGATGTGTTGTTGTCCTCCTTTGTGATTTTGCACCAATATCATTCAGGTTTGAAGATAATAAAATATTTACCACTAGATAAGATCAATCCTGTATATATGTAATAATACTAAAATCCTATATATGTAATATCTTATTCGATACTATATGATAGTATATTTATATATATATATTATTAAAATAATAGCTATACATTTGTATTTCTATATGATAGCCGATGGTCAATATATGTATTATATATGGGACGAGCGATCAACAGGACATTGTATTCCTGTCCTTTTGGAAACGGAGCATAATAAGTATCCATAACTTATGAATTCCTTTATTTATCAAAAAGAATAAATTATGAAATGGCCATGACGTATCTAGTCAGAGGAGGGAAACGAAAGTTGACGACAAAATAGATTTTGTATTATCGAGCTATCACCGCTCTGAACATATCATCTCAGCGTGTACCATCATTCGGCTATGAATATTTAATTAGTTTGTTCATAGCAAATTGACCAATCTATGGAAATGCCCGTCGGAAAAATTGACATAATATAGTAGAAAATTAGTAAACCTTTGTCCGAAAGACAACAGTTTGTTGTCACAAATTTAAAACTAAATTTAATTGGTTTTTAATCTCACCCCCCTCCCCTCCTCTAATAAGGATAACTGGAATCTTTGAATTTCGATAGTTTGAAACACAAACGATATTTGTGTGGTGATAACATAAATGCAAGCTGGGATACTTTTTTTTCAATGTTGCGACAGTATGATAAACGCATCCGTGGATATAAGTACTTTAATTTAAAAAAAAACGATTAAGTCCTCACGAGCCGCAGTTTTGAAAGTTAACTGAACCTGATAAAAATTGGTTATTTGGTCACACTGATCATACAGGATACTGAGACGTCATGAAGTTAAAAATATTTATAAAAAATAGTGTATAAGTATTCACGTTGAGAGAATACCGAAAAAAAGAAAGGGATTAGTGGGTTAAAAACCAGCCTCACCAACTGAAATTGATTATATTAATGATATCAAAATTCTATTTAAAGTTCAAATACGACACAATCAAATTGACTGAACTTTTATTTTATATGTTGATATAAAAATTAAAAAAAATATCGTTCATATTAATAACTTGTTGGACAGTTTATCAGAGGTTAATTATTGTATTTGACTCTTTAAATTATTATCTTCGGGGTTTCATTGAAGTAAAAACTCATAATTCGTTATTCTCTGTTTCGTAAAAAGATCCCAGCTTGCTTTTATGTTATCGCCACATAAGCGTCAATGTTATTCTTTTTGCATACAAACTGTGGATATACAGGATTCGTCACCAAAACGTGGAAGTGGGAGGTTCCTAGCCTTCATGACCTCTGTCAGAAGGTGGTGTGGGGTCTTTGTGTATGGAGATAATCCCATTTCGCCCTGTACAGCCCTCCTGATGGGCCTAGCAGCTACCGACACGTCATTGGGTAGGTAATTCATTTATTTGGTGGAGTACTCCTTGACCTTCTACTCCAAGCTGGACAAAAACTCTGGATCGCACTTTAAATTGTGACATCCACTTCCTGTTTTCTTGGAGAGGTCTACTCCAACATTCTTCATCTTGGCCACTTTAAAAACCAGACTCCCGGAGCACTTCACGATGTCCATAATCTACGCCACCTCAACTTCAGAATATAGGAGATATGAGATGTCTTGCCTTTTGGCTTCATGCTCACTCATGATGACGAGATGGCAAAATGTTTATAAGAGTGTATTTATGCACAAAGGATGGCCGAACCAGAATGTCAAAAAATAATCACTAAACCTTCCTATATAAATGATAAAATTACCATGAATTAACAGTCCACGGTTTGCTCCCCAATCCTGCATTATTGATAAAAGGATCTTAAAATGAAAGAAAATGAAAAAAAAAAACTATTACAAAAACCACACTAAAAAATAATATTGGCGTAGTTTTGAGACGTTTCATTCATTAAATAATTGCAATCATTTGATAGATATCAAGACTAAATCTAATGGCATATAATTTTTTGGAGGAAAATAGGGAATACCCCCCCCAATGTATAGTAGAACTCGTTTACAAAAATAAAACACAGATTATCATGAACGATGAGTGGTAAAAAATGTCATACAAAAGAAAGATTCGTAATAATGTATATCTCAATCGTTATAAAGTTAATTAATAAAGTAAACAAATAATGATTCACTTTTTCAAATAGGCTTGTATACATTAATACTTACGCATTATTGTAACATAAACAAGCCTGCCTTAACTTATATCAGAATAAGCAAAAATTTCTGAGCGTTTTTCCCTAGATGTCTTTATAGAGCCATATCAAAAGATTAATAAATTGTTTCAAGAAACAGCATTTGAAGCCATACACAAGATCCTTCCATGTATTCATCAGATGTTCTTGCCCTTGCATACATATGAGTGTCAGTGGCATCGTCAAAAGTGAGAATCGAACTTCACGCAGTGTTCTCTAGTATAAAATTAATTTTAAGTGACCAGAGAGCATCAATGAGGGAGGATCTTCTGAGAGCAATCATTTTCTTATTGACAAAATGGGATTTGTAAACATTTGTTTGTTGTTTTATCTGATATATTATTAGTAAATACATAGAATCAAAACTAAAATGTTTAGTTTTGAAGATAATTGTACCTTCCGTTTCTATGAAAATCAAAACAATACTACTTCAGTTTCTATTACTCATATTATACTTTTGTAGGTGGACCACTTTTCAGAGTATGTGGGTGTTTTTCCATCCTAGTGATCATCAAAACAAATAGACAGTAGAAATATAGATATACACAAGGGTAATATAAATGCAAAATTGTACCATAACGCTTTTCCGACTGATGTTTGACTTCGACCACACTTTTTAATAGTAAGGTCAAAGAGTATATACAGTTACTATTAATCATGTAATTTCTAGTGTTACATTCACCACATGTGCAGGAGAAATAGCATCCCAGTGCCATTATCACTCCCTTCAATGACACACAAAATCATAATGAAGGCTGGAAAGTTTGATTCGAATATGTAAGAGCAATCACCTTCCAGTTTAGTAGCTCCCCAGCAATCGTTTTGAACATCTATCCAGGATTCACTTAACTTCAACACTGATAAAAATTACTATCCCTACATTGAACTTTATTTCTAGAACAATGTTATACCAGGACAGAGATCAGGATTTTTTTATAAAGATGTGACATTTGTAGGAATTCATCTTTAAATCCAAATTAATTTCTTGGGAAGCAATTGAGTGACGCTAATTGCATTTTTTGGCCGGGATATTGAAAATGTGAGCAGATGGATCGTTTCAAGTCAGCAACCCATTTCATATCTTGGTTTGTAAACTTTTCTAACATCCTTGCTATTCTTTTATACGTTCTTGATTCAACTAGAAAATTTAAAACGATTGAGCTAATTCAACTATTGTACCTTATTGTATATTTTTCACCTTTATACAAATTGATTATTTGATATTAGACAACAATTATGTTATAGAACGCATAATTTAACACTTCCAATAAATATATTCTTGCAACTAGCTCTAGATTAAGTTTTTGATAAGGTTTAAAATAATCTAGATTTATTTAATCCACCCTCTAGACTTTAAGAATGATCCCCTTAACATTAAAATCCTATCTGCATTCCAAATTCACACTAAATACAATTCTAATAAAGTAACATCAATAGATTTAAACATTACGGATAATGAAGCCGACTGAAACTTGGGCGATCTTTTAATGAAATAGTCTACACTAGCTTTGTTATGAAGTAGAATAAAGTTGGGCTTACAGCCTAATGAGCAAAAGAAAAAGTGGGTTTATTAAATATGTCCCAATTTATCTCTCAATAAAAAGTAAGGTCATAAAGTGGGTCTACAAATGATTATATAATACTTTTGTTAAATTTTCATAGCTCAATATACAGGGTTGATCTTATCCAGTGGTAAACATTTTATTATTCTCAATTTTTCAAGAGTAAAATAGTGCTCGGCACAACTTTTATCCCATATATGAGCCTACAGTTTTAATATTTACTTCAATAGTTGCCCTAAATCCCTTGCGGACCTTTCCCTTGAAGTCAGACTCGAGATTATTCTTGATGGAAGCCTCTAGAGCTGTTGGGGGCCAAAAGTTTCAAAAAAAATAGTTCATTCAAAAGAGTCTTGCAAGGGAGGAGATGGGTTTCTTTCATTTTTGATCTCAAAAGTGTCCTCTCCACCCTCACAAGGTTCTTTCCACCCTCTTTTTTGATAGCTCTCTGGACAGTATGGTGTGAAATCCCAAGATTCCTTGCATGGCCACTCACGTACCTGATGTGATTGTCCTGAGCTGTTTCATAAACTCCTGCGAGTCAAACTTATTATTTAACAGACCCCTCTCCAACGTGTTGGACTTGCTGACAGTGGTCCTGGACACGCCCAATTGCTTGCTGTCCACAAATGGAAATTCAACGTTCACGTTCCAGTGTCATTTTCTCGACTCGTACCAAAGCTAGAGAGCTCTGATTTGTTTTGTTTTGTAACTAATTTTGTATGCTTTAATACATCGAAATATAAATTAATTTCAATCTCTCAGCCTTCATTAATTATTGAATTAGTAAGTATTCAAATTTTAATGGACCACCCAGTACAAGGAAAAATATAAATAGAAATATACTTAAAAATGGTTTCTTCAATTCGTCTGACTCTCTTTTTCTAATAAATTGGCAAAAACAGGTTCCTTTGTTTTGATCTTAATATGTGCGTTTTATTTTTTCCATCAAATATTTAATTAGTTAAAAATAAATGATGCAACAGTTTGATTACCAAGCGCAGAAAATTCATGCCAAGAAATATCAAGTTTTAAATAAATATATGTAATGCAAATATGTGTGTTTCTAGATCACATCCTTAACTTATCGTATCTCACAACCTTTCCTTCTAAAATAAACATGAAAATTTAGGCTCAAAATCAGTTGGTATTTGTTTTCTTCGAGCCAACAGAGTTGAGTCGTTAATAATCGATTGGACTCAATCAATTAAAAAAAGAAGGAAATAAAAAGAAAAATTAAACAGCTACTGCCCACTGCCCATTTACTAATTTATATTCAATGAAATAATTTCATTGTGTACTTATATTATGAGATCACGTAATTAATACAAAATCGTGCCATTTTGTCTATTCCAGAGGTCCCCAACCTTTCAATTACTGCGACCTATTTTAGAACAAGCAATCAGCAAACGAGCCCAATTCTTAAAATATCTTAAATATATTGTACATTCGTTTTTTTATTCATTTTTTTGTACAAGATGCAATATATTGCAATTATGAATTATTGAAAAAATTAAATTTTTTCCCATAAAATTTAATTTTTTGTGAACAGCTTGGATTTTTGAAAAAATTTTCTAGAAATTAAATAACATAAATTTTGTGAAAAGCTATGAATTTTTGAAATGATTGTTGAAAAAATTAAATTATTCAAATTTTTTTCCAGAAAATTTAATTTTATCTGAACAGCTATGGATTTTTATTTTTTTTAATATTGGAAATTTTGTGAATAGCTATGGATTTTTGGAAAAATTTAACTTTTGAATATTTTTTTTTCAAAAAAAATCCATAAAACATCCCCAAAACCTTTATCAATGCTTTTTATAGGTTGGAATAATGTCTATCATAATTAATAATTGCGAAATAATTATTAATGCTGTATTTTAATTTTGATTGACGCAATAAAGAACTTGTGTCTCCTGTCAAACTTTTACCAAGAACCATTACCTAAAGATGGCAATGTTAGGGCAATACAATTTTGAATAAGTTATTTTTTGACATATCACAACTTTTTCGAGCCAGCCGTAGTCGAAATTCGAAAAAAGTTGAAAAGCAAACCATCCTAATGTACGTACAGATTGTAGAATGACAAAGTTAAAAATAAATACACAGAAGGTAACATAAATACTTATCATGGTGATAAATGATTCTTACCTGACTATCAATGACGAAAGGTATTACTCCGAGTGTAACTATTAAATCTCTTATAGATAATGTGGCTAATAGAAAATGCGGAGTCTTTTGAAGCAACGTATTCTTTTTAATAGTGAATAGAAAGAGAAGATTTCCAAAAAGGCTCAAAAGAATCACAATGATATATAGAATGATATAGCCCCAATTGGCATAGTCGTAGCTTTGAATCATTCCAGGACGATAGTCATAGGATCCCGCTCCCCCATACTTATTCTCACCCCAGTTATATCTGGAATCCATTCCGTTCCCCTCCCTTTAAATCTTCTAGAACACAAACTTCAAATCCTTGTTTTTCACTTCTTATGTCATCCAGAACGAATGAATTATTATAGTTGTGACTCCTTCACAGCTGAATATGAATCCCTCATTTCCTTTCGTTGATGAAAATCACCTGGAATGGAAGGAATGTATATTGTATAAGTAAGTACATTAAAAGTTCAAGGCTTAGGGAGGTCAGTGATATTCATTATACATATAGAATATAGGACGGGATAATTTCAACATTTTTTGTTTTTGACTCAAATGCTCCGAATTGATTCGACTCAGATTCGCTAAATTTATACACAACATATGTTTGCTATTCTTTGTAGTAATTCAATGGTTATCCAATCAATATTTCCCCACTTAAATTGTATTGGAATTGCAGCTTATCAAATCTTTTTATATATTTCGACCAGGGGTGATAGTCAACCCCAATAACGGTCAACTTATAGTTACTATTTACAAAAATTAGGCTACTATTTATAGTAATTAATTATGCGTTGTTTAATAGGTATAGTAATGGCATTTCTGATGGAACTGTGTTCGAGTAGACCTTTTCTGAAGTTGAGTAAAATCAGCGTCCTTGTACTCCGAGTCCGAAACACTCCCTACTGAGTACTCCTACAACTCTGATTAGATTAATATTAAGTAAAAATATATATATTTGACCAATGATTTGCTAATTGTGATTACAAGCGAGTTATATTCAACACAAAAATTGGGAATTGTTTTCCTTAAAAGAGATAAATAATAATATTAAATTATATTCTTCAGAATTCATATGTGCTCAATTATGAAAATTTTGAGGAAAATGCTACATTGAACACTCCCTATTTTTATATATACGAATCAGTTTTGATAAATTTTATCAACGAAAAGCAAAGGAATCAATCATTTAAATGAGAATTATATAACTTAATAGAAATTAAAAAAAACTCTTCTCATGCACAAAAATATTGCTCCTCCTAAAAACTACTTTTGAGTTGGACTTGATTACGGTTCAAAGATGACTCTTTAGTCAACTCATTTCGTCGATTATTAGATAAATAATTTTAAGAAAATGACTTCTCAAGGTCGGGAGTATTTACACATCCGTTCAGTATTTTCAATTGTTAATTGTATTCGTTTTTGTTGATTTACACGTATTCATTTCGTTCGTGAATCGTTTTATTCGAGGAAATACCCCTTGATGTTTCGATAATATACCTTTAAGTATTACAAGTAAAATCTATTTGTTAGTATTAGTTGAATTTGTCCAACAATTAGAGAGCATTTGTTAATACCAGGGATGGGACGATTAATCGGAATTGGCATCGGTCAAATAAGATATAATTACCGAATCCTATATATTATTATTTTTTGTTTTTCTACGTTATGAAAAAAAATATATGTATATGAAATATTTCTTTCAAGATGAAAGAATTTATGACTGTAGTCTTATAGTGAAATAAAATCCTACCTAGTAATAAAATAATTTATGTGTGTCTATTTGATGTACACCCCGCTTAGAAAAACAATGATAAAAACGCATTTATTTTAAAAACAGAGACAGATACAGACTTTAGACATGCAATAAAAGTTATTTAGAATTCTGAGTTACGTACGTAGGGCCATGTTTCATTATGATCAGACCAGATTCCTGGGCTCTGGAAGGCAAGTTTGTTTTTTCACAAATAAGTTGATTTTTTTCATAAAATAAGATCGATTCCCTGTGTCTCAAAGTTTTTTTAAGTTATGGGTTGTAGATTCTAAAATGTACAAAGAAAAAATTAAAAACCCAAAAAAAGAATTATCGTACTGACGAAAAAAGAAAGAACGTATATTAAATACGAATTTAAAAAAAAGGGAATTAGTTAAATGAAGGAAGAAGAAGATTAGCAAGTTATTGTTTAGTCTGAATTTTCAATTTTCATTATGGTTGAAGAAGGAAAATGGTATGTTAGCAATGAGAATGACAATAAATAAATCACAAGGTGAAACATTTAAAAAAATTGCTTTATATTTATCAAAATCAGTATTTTCACATGGTCAATTACATGTTGAATTTTTCAAGAGTGTCAAAAGGGGGTGCAGGTTTGATCATATTTGCATCAAACGGACAGAAAACAACAAAATAAGTTGTAAACAAGGAGGTTTTACAATACAAATTTACATATGAATATATGATAAGAAGTAAAATAGTCTAAATATAGTTAGTAGTGATATTAAGTCCAAATATAATAATAATCTGTTTTATGTTATGCAATAGTGAGGTAAATTCTAAGTCTGTATTTTTAATAACTTTTCTCCATCCCCCCTACCTAATAATTATTGGAAAACTTTAAAATACTCATCGTATTGTATAGTTGTTTGACGATGTTAATGAGTCGTTTGGCAACCATATTGTAGTAATATGAGTAAAATTATTAAACATATACAAAGAAGTTACAAGGTTAAAATGTCTTTGTTTTTTTTTTGTTTTTCCTTCTCTCATTTAACCTTAAAAGCCTCAAGTACTCAAGTGCTTTACATCAAGGACTTACAATAGGGTAATACGCACTAACTTACTTTATCTAATATTTCATTTGGAATCACAAGCAATTTACTACATTAAATACATTTTAACTATGAATAAAAACTAATTTTTAACAACAGAGGTGGGCAAAAGTATTTCCACAAGTTTTATTTTACCTGTAATTCTTTATGCGGGGAATTGTTGAACTGAAGGTTATGTTTTTTTGTTAACCAAAGCATTTAAAAACAAAATTTATCAAATAAGTTTTGCTCTTAGTCTTCCAAATGAATGTCCATTTTTTAATGCAAGAACACACGTATGCACGTATTTTAAGCAATCTAGCAAAAATAATATTAATTTCCGGCTGAAACTCATTTGAATATCGGAAGTAACTCGTTGGGCTCTAATTAGATTATACTTGAGGGAAATAACTTTAATTAAACTTTGAAATTGAAACACTTGAATCCCTTTACAAAAAAAATAATTATTAACAATCCCCCTCCCCCCGTAAAATAAAGTAATAGAGCTTAAAGCCTTTGTGAAAATAATTCTGCCCACCTCAATGTATATTGAAAATACAGAGGGAGTCAACATTAAATGTGTCACGTCTCAATTTTTTACTATGATAGTTTTTTAATCACAAAAAGGGGTGGTAAAAATGACGCAAACACGGAAAAGCCTGTCAAACGGCAGAAATTAATAATGGCAATTAGCATTTGTAAAAAGTTTTTGTAGACAATTGGCTTCAAATCAAATACATTTATAGAGCATATCGAAAGTACTTATTTTTAGTATATACAGGGTACGTTCAAACAAGTATTAAATATATTTATCGTTATAAGGGTTGTATCGCTCTCAAAATTATGACGTCCATACGGTCCCGTCTGAAATATTAAAGACGCGTCCTAATGGGACGCAAAATCAGTCTCATAATAATGTACTTTGTCAAATGAAATCGTCATAGATGTTAGTCAGTGACACCATCATCAATCAATATCGACCATCACGATTTATAAGAATTTTAAATACTTTAATTATGCCTAAATTAAAATTACGTGAAATTATTCTCGGGTTGGAAAGATACTTAAAGTTTTACTTGACTGATTCAATGGGTAAACTGATATATTTCAATATTATTAATTTGATAAATAGATAAGTAAGGATTACTTGAGGGTACTACTGGAGACGCATAAGATCACGTCAAATGCTGCGGGATCCCTCTGTATGATTAGTATATCATATCGCGGCAAAATCATTGTTCTCGAACCTATATCTCTCTCTTATATAGAATCTATAATTAACCGCCAACGTCTGTGCAATATAATGTATAAAATGACTAAAATAATTAACAGTTTTTTGAAATATAGAAGATTCTCAATTCTAGAGCAGAAACACGTCATATTCTATACTCCAAAATTATATTATAATTGCCAGCAGATTTAAAAAAATAAACATTAATATTTACCAATGATGAAAATCCAGAATAAAATGGGTATGTTAAAAAAAGAAACCAAAAATCAACATGGTAACCCTGACAATTTGAAGAATATTTTGGAGGAGAGAAAGAATAATACTCATAATGTTTCATTAGATCAGCTACAATCAGCTGCGACAAGGAAGGAAGGAGAAAAGGATATAAACAAATACATTTAATAGAATTAATCCGATGTCGATCCCCAATTCTATTTTGAGTCCAACAAGGACTTACAATTATAACTCCGTAACAAATCCTCAGGGTTGCACTCTGTCTTTTATGAGCCCACATGAACGTTCAAACAGGTTTTGAATATAATAGACTCAATTTAGGAAAGTATGTTTACCACTAAATAAAATGAAAACTGCTATGGAAAATAAAATTTGTTCTTTATACTACTAATTACAAATTAACGGGCCAGCTAAAGAATAAACTGGTTTTATATCATGGATCATTACCATATATCTCGCTCAAGTATTTATACTTATATATTGTTTGAAAAGAAAGTTATAGACTAATATAGCATAAATACCCTGATAACAGCTGACCTCATCTCGAGTCGATAACAACCTCCTCAATAAAAACTTAAACTGCCTTATACATTCTCTATGGTTGGAGGGCGCTTTAAAATTTGGGGCTTTTACGAGGACTCATAATAGGGACAAGACTAAACTAAGTCCCATATTAGGGACCAATACAACCCTAGTCCTTATTCTCATGATAAGTAAAACTTGTATGTAATAACTTATTAACTTCTAAATCTATGTTTTACTGATCAAAGTTACATGAATTGAAAGATAATTTCAAGTCTGTGGAAAATAAAGAATATGGATGTCCTGAACCAAGTGGTCCATCAGCAAGGCTCAAAGGACATAATGACTACACTTCATTGACAACAGTATATAGAAAAAAGAGAAAACGCATAATCCCAATTGTCAATTGAAGCTCTGAAGGCTTCCATCAATAAAGAATGTGAAAAAAGGTCCATGGAGTACCTGGTCAATGTCTCCAAGGGTTTTAGGGGTCGTCTGAAGAACGTTATTTCAAAAGAAGGCCGGCATATTGAGTAAAATTGAATATATTGTATTCAAAATAATGATGATATTATATGTCTAAGGTTTTAATTTCATTTTAAAGATATGGTTTTTGATCGTTCACTTTTTGTTACTCACCCTGTAGTTCCAACGAATACAACAGATTACTTGAGGGATGAGTAAGTATTTTTCATAATACAAAACATGCGTGTATGTCGATATACATATAGGAAATAAAACCGCAAAAATGTGGCTTCCTATCGAGTCAAATAAAAATATTACATCCTTGAGACTGTCTACTCAGGCACATTAATGGTGAGAGACTCAATGATCAAATGTTATTTAATATTGATGGGCTAATGATAAAACATCCCGCGCCATTTCGTCCTTGCTTGATCACTTTTTTAGCGTTTTCACTAACGCGGCGTCATAAATTGAATCATAATTGAAAGGAACACCATCTTGGGGGCTCAATTTGATATTTTGAACTTTATCAAAGGGCTTTAAGAATTCAAAAAAGATTTCATACTTGGATTGAATACTCCTTGATGCTACAGAAAAAAGTGATATTTGAATTAAAACAAAGTAATAGCAGAGGTTTAAAAAGGTGTGGCTATACTTTGGGCCAGTGCTAGGGGTTGGGGGGCGTGTTAAATTAATTTTTTTTCTAATTTTCCGAATCTAATTTGAGGTGACAGGAAAAAAAAAGAGAAGAAGACTGGACTTCTTCAATTTTTCTTCAAAAATAATGTAGTTTTTTTTTTTTTTTGGTTTATTATTAATAGAATGACATGTTTTGTTTTTGTTTTTAATAAAGTAATGTTTATTGTAAATTTTTAATAACCTTTTTAAATCCTTTTTTCGAGACTGTGTCGATAGTTCGTATAACGGCATATTTTTTTAAAAATCATTATTCTAAAAAAGTAATATATATATATATATATTCCTGCGGACACCCCCTGGTTGATACATTGATCTGGACTACATCCGTCAGAACTGTATATCTTTCCATAAAAGGATTATTGCCATAGCATCAGCCGCTAATGAAAGAGTTGAACCGAGAAAGAGCTGACAGTATTTCAGATAGTTTTGTTTGCAATAATATATTTTCAACATATATTATAAGAAGTAAATAAAGTATGCAAAAAAAATCAAACTGTGTAAATTCTTAGTTCCCACCACATATAACTAGACTTTAGAGAGATAGTTAATATGCAATAGTTTTCCTTTACATCAGCAGGGAAAAAAGTTAAAACTAAGTTATTTAGATCATTTCTAAGAGGACATCTATATCGAAATAGTGTTATAGGTTTACAAAGCATAGGAACTGTGGGATGACTCTATTCATTTCCTCCAAAAACAACTTAATTTATTATATATTACAATATGAGATTATAAGTTCTAGGGTTTTTAAATCTGTAAACAGAAAACAAATAGATCTTGTTGATGTATTGAATGGATGTACTAATAAATACGGTACAGGGTGATCCAGAATTAGACTTCCATGAACTTTTACGTCATTAAATTGCTAGGATGAATAGAGGGGAAGAGAAACAAAGAATGAAGGTAGAAGAAGAGAGAGGGATTTAGAAAGAGAGAAAAAACAGCCTCTTAATGCCCTCGAGGGCCAAAAAAACATAATAGGAAAATACTGGGTATTTTATACGTCTACTTGCTAAATTTTAGACTGATCTGTTCGAACATTTTGGAATTCATGTATGATAAAACCAAAAAAGACATTTAACAGGATCTTACAGATAAATTGGGACTGACTTTAACTGCAACCAGTCCTGTATATATCATTTTAATGTATCATTTGAGAGGTTATGATATTATATTCTGATTGTGTCCATTTTGAATGAGATCAAACAATACGTAAAGATAGAGCAGTGAAGAGGGTCACAAATTGTCGAACTAACTGATACAAGGAACAGCCCTCTGACAATTATTGAAGAAAAAACTGGACCGTGGACCGAAAGTACAACAGACAAAATGATAGGTGGTTTTCCCATGAGAAGTCGACTGTTGTGAATGATTCAAGACCATGTTTTGGCATCCATTATGACCCTTGGTGTCAGTGATGCCACATTCTTGTTTAACTCGAAGGAACGGGTCGGTTCAGATAGATACTGTGAAGTTTTGAATACTATTGTAATTCCATGGATGATCAAGGATGTCAATGGAACCCAGTTCGTGTTTCAGCAAGACTTTGATCCTACACACGACAAAGAAGTCTCAGGATCTTCTTAACAGCAATAAAATCCCTTTTTGGAACCACATAACCTGGCCCCACAACTCTCTTGATATGAGCCCCTTGGACTTCTACTTCTAGGGGAAGTTAGAGAGACTGGTTTATGCTACGAGCCACAACAGCATCAAGGCCCTAAATGCCTCTATTACCAAGCACTGGTCGGGTATTGATCCTGCAGAAGTTGTCAGGGCGTGCAAGGCCTTCAGGCCAAAAATCGAGAGAATGGTTGCCAAAAAATGGAGATCACATTGAATAACATTATCAACAATAAAATAAAGAATAATTTGAATCATTACACTATTTTTCTATTTGCAACCTTTATTGATCTAGAAGCAGTTAAATTCAGTTCCAATTTATCTGCAAGACCCTGTATATAAGGAATAGATTGTTTTATTTTAAGGGCGAGGGCTTCATAAACTATTAAGGGGCTCAAACCGCGCCAGTTCCTTTGTGAGATTATTGAATTATTAATACAACCACAATTATATCTGAGTAATTGATTTTTTTATGATAAATTAATTTTCAACCAAGCTGTATACAGGACATTTAAAAAAATATATTTTATTTTAAGAAAATATTTATATATTTCGTATGTTGACAATTAAAATTTTGAAGTACAATTCATTCTGATTGGCTTTAATTTTCTGATTTCCATTAGCCGCCCTTGTACAAAGTGCTGAATCATTACATACATTTTGACAGCCGGAGTAATTAATGAAAATTTAATAATATATAATGAAATTCATCAAGGAACAACAAAAGATTCATGTCAAAAAGAAAGTGATGGATTATATTATTGTACTACAAGTAACGAGGCAGAACAGATACTAAGATAAAACAAAACATAGAAAGGATTCTTTCTTATTCGATCCTCGCATCGTAACCTTTATGGTATCACGCAACCTTTTCCTGAAAAGAAACTGGAGGGAAAGGTACAAAATCAGTTTGTAGCAATTACCTCATTCTTCACCACAGCTATGGAATCATTATTCAATAATTGTTGGGTATTATCTCAAAGCATCTTAACTCATTAATGCCAACCATTCCCTTGCAAAACATTCTTTTTTTTAATATACATAAACAGAGTAATAGTTTTATTGTCTTTTTAAAAGAGCATTGGAACTCCTTGTTACTTTTTATTGTATCTCACAATCTCTCCTTCATAGAGAAAAATGCAAGAAAGCCCCAAAATCAGGCGGTAGTTATTATTCAATCATTTTTGGGGATTCTTCACGAGTTAAATAGCGCTAATTCAAATAGTCATGGGACGATTAATCGAAATCGGAGAATCGGATGTTTTTTCTGGAATCGGAATAGACATCGGGAAATAATGTTTAATTTGCAATTTCAATTCTTATATGCATTAGTGGTATTTAACTATTTATTACTTTTGTAAGTGAGGTTATCACGTCGAGTCGATCATTCGTTCTACTTAATTTTATGATATATGCAAGTTAGTCGACTATTTCCTCTTAATTTAGAACAAATGTTTTAGGTAATAGTGTTATTAATGAAAGACACATCTGGTGAGATGTCGTACATTCATATTATACAATGACTAATGAGCTAGGTAAGGATTTGAAATATTCCAAATTGAATATGATCTCACAAAACCTACCCACTTTTGAAAACTTTCAGAAATATTACATTTGTTGTGAGTGAACACAAAGACAATATTAAACAAAACAAAGGAAAACATATATTAAATTAATTTTTTTTACATCATATATGACGTCAGCCCAGAAGTGGGAAAAAGTCCAGATACTGCCAGTCCAAGTCGAGTTATAAGTCTTTGCTCACAAGTCCAAGTCCTTGAATACTCAGATATATAAAGATACTTTTAAGAGTATTTGTGAGATCAAGTTAAGTTGTAACTTATATGAATTTGAGACTTTGATTTCGAGATCAATTCGAGTGGTAAGTTGTGTTGAATTGCATCCTAGAACTGATTCTCTAATCATTCTTTCCCTATTGACCATTTTCATGTTGTTGTTTTTTGGCATCAGTCCGAACTGTATTACCCTACGTAGGTTCTAAGGATCGATTAATCAGTCCTTAAGTCCTATGGCCCTAACAATAATTTTATTTTCCTTACTCCTAGCTAGGATGAAAGAATAAATGAAAGCAAGTACGTATAATAATTATGTTCCAATAGAAATAACATAGGGTTATTCATCAGTAATTAGTGATGTTGTATCAGTTCTAGGACTGACTGCCTAATCAGTCTCACTCCCCTTTCAGTTCAATTTTTATTTTTTACTATTCCACGGTCTTAAGGACCGATACGTCAGTCTTTCAGTTTTACGGCCCTAGCTATCTTAATAGCTATTCTTCATTCATGGCTATGCTCTGAAGAAACGAAGAAAATAATCAATGATGTCTAGAACCTATAGTAATAAGTTCTAGCCACACACCTCCCACTTTAAACTTTAGGTATCTTGTCTCTTTGAAAGAGGTTATGATGAAACTTCAACAGCTGAAAATATGTAGTTTGTAACTACGTAATTTCAACTGTTCAAGTTACCATAAAAGACCTATAAGGACCGGTCCTAGGACTGACAAATTTTATTAGGACTGGGCTAATAGTAATTCAATCTTTGTAGTTGGTTTTTTAATCGATCCAACTCTAGTGCCCAGTCTTCAAAATATTGACTCGAGTCCAAGTCTCCACCTCTGCTCCATCCCAATATTTGACAGGCATATTTTGGTTAGTTTTGGGCATTGTATTCAAATTCCAAGGATGAGTAAAGATACCCAAGAACTATAGTTAACTATAGTTTAGAGCCTTCATTTGAATTATGAGCCTTAATAAGATATGTGGTAATTTCACCAACTATGAATAGACGAAATTTCCTACTTTAAGATTAATCAGAATAATTCTTGTTGATAAAAATTGACGATAATGTCAAAGAATACAAATGTTTACAATCCAGACGCTATTTTGAGAAAGATCATTAATCATTATAGCTTGTTTTTGTGTTGACGGGCAACATATACAATATGCTATCCGTCCCCTCGACTAAAACGTTTTTATCTTGCATGCACACTCTGTATTTGTAAAGGAAATCGGCTAATTATTTATAAAATAAGGAGCAGCTGGACGTAGGTGGAGGATTTTTCTTCTTTTGGCCACAATTATATCCTTTAATATGAAATTGTTATGAATAATATCATTGATTTAGAACACCCTGTATGTGTTGAAAGTCACATCACTTTCCCGCCATACCTCTCCTACTTCTCAGTCTAACCTTAGCCCTACCTTGACCAAAGGGTACTTTTCTGCAGATGCTGCACGTTGCTAGTATCGTGACAAAACTCAATAGTATTGTAAACGATAATTATGACTGAAAACATTGTGAAAAATCAAAGCTTATATGACAAGAAAATGATGCTACAAAATGATTTGATTTTTTTGTCAGAAATTTGACTTTCTCCTAAAATTTGAGATTCTGTCAGGTTTTGACTCAATTAAGAGCATCCTAAGGCTAGTCTTGTACATCAAACAGTCCCTACTATAGTTACTTTCAATAGACAAGGGGATCCAGCCTTGATTTTCCTTTTTTTAAGTCAGGTTTGTTCATATTTAACGGTAGTCTGTAATGATAACGAACTTTTAAAAATCAACTCAATGGGAAACGTTTTTGAAGCTATTTTAAGTCACAGTCCTTACATTTATTCAAAATACTGTAGGAAGACAATGAGTAATGTGTTTTTCTACCCATTAAAATATAATATATACATGTAGTGTATATTATATTGTAAGTTAACATAAAGACAATCTTGAACAAAATCATGAAAAATATAAATAATTTTTTTTACATCTTATTAAATAATATTAGGCCAATATTTTATACAATTATTATATCAAATTAAAGAATTTATTTTCAAATTTCTGGGATTAAGAGGTACACCCAATAAGGTTGGTTATAGTTTAAAGCCTTCATTTTGTTTGTATTACTTCATTTGCCTCCGATATGGTCTTTCAAATATAAGTAATCAATTTGTCATGTTTTCATTGTGACGATGATTTTTTTTTTGCTTATTTAAATCCAATTTGCAACGCATCTATAGGATTAATCAGAATCTTCCTTGTTGATGATTTGTCAAAAAAATACAACTAAGGGTTTTGCGAACTCCATTTTGAAAAAAAAAAAAAAAAAAAAAAGTAGTCCAAAAGCGACCAAAACGCACAATCAGAGTATTTTTTTAATAGAAATTGTTCGTAAAAGAGTATACAAGCCTTACGATATTTTGAAAAAAATAATTCTAGCTTGCTTTCGTGTTGACGATTCAAATATTATATCAATATATACCTAATATTAATAAATAGCGTCTTCCAACGGTCAAAAGAAAAGGTCATAAAAAATAAAAAAAGCCCCTTTTACATTGATATTATAAGGAAAAGAAATGGAATCATTAACATAGTACCTAAATTTAAATTCACTTACCCAAAATAAATAGTGGTATCCTTCAATTTCTTATTTCACAAGTAACTTATTGTTATTAGTAGTAGTCAAATAATCAGGATACCCTCTCATAGTATCGTCATCTCTTGAGTCACTCCTTAGTTCCTTCTACTCCTCACTCACATTTATCACAACGTTGCTGTATATTTTTTTAGTTAACACTGAACTATGTAAAGGGCCCTACACATAGGATCTACAGACTACGTATATATATTTTTTTTCAACTTAAAGTGAGAGTGTGTGTTATTATATTTTACCTTAAAGGTACGTGTGTGTGCGTCTGCTCCCGCTTCGAGAACATAAATATTATACTGTATGCTGGAATGTCCAATGGCAATCATGATGATGATGATACTAATACTACAAGCTTCATCATCTATGTGAATAAGTGTGCTTCTTGCTTGCTTGTTTAGATAGAAACATCGTGTAACAGTTTCTAGTACAGAGAAGAGGGACTCTTTATACAATGAGGATTAAAATGGACGTTTATGCTTGTAAGTATGTACTAGCAAAATGGGTAGATTTTGAAATAGATAGAAACTATGACGTGACGTATTACAAACTCAAAAGCACATTTAGCAGAGACGAAACATCAAAGAATGTACGAAGAAATTAGGGGCGTACGCACGGAGTGAGCTCAAAATTAAGGCCTTTTTGCTTTATACAAGAAAATTTAATTTAAATTTTCAATTTTTTTTTTCCAAAAATGTTATATTTCAAATTTTTTATAAAAAAAATTTATTTACTGTCAAGAGCTACAGATTTTTGAATTTTTCTCCCAAAATTTAGAAATTGAATTCCAAAAAAATTTAATATTTCAATTTTTTTTTGTGAATAGCTTTTGGTTTTTTGATATTTTTTTCCTAAAATTTAATACCTGAGATTAAATTTTTTAAATTAATTTAAAAATTATATAATATTCACAATTTAATTTTTTTCCAAAAAATTTAATATTTAAAATTTAATTTTTGTCATTTTATATCAAAAAAAAACTCTAAAAGCAAAGCTCCCCCAAAAAAAAAAAAGAAGATATATACATATATATAATTCAGCATAACCACTTGGAAATAGAAAATTAATGAGTAATTTAACATATAGGGTGTGTTACCTATCTATGTCGCCACTTTGGTGTGCCCTCTTTGGAAAAACCGTGTACTTAGGCGACTGATTCTTTTTTCTTTTCTTTTTTTTCACCAGTTGGGAAAAAATGGAATCGAATTCGTTTTCCCAAATACTTGGAGAAGGCATTTATATTTATAATTAGGTATCCGCGTTGAGAGCGACCGCATAAGAATTGGTCAAACTCTGAGACGTTCGTTTGTAAGAATAAGAGGGAATTTGAGGCCTCAAAGTGAATTTTGAGGCAACAACACCATGAAAGAAAGTAGCAAATGGCTCCAAGACCATTATGACGCCTCCATATTGCCATAATTTTCGTCTCAAAACTCGCCAGATCTGAATCCGATGGGATTTTTGTGTATGTGTGAGACACGATCGATCAACATACCAACCGAACACCCTGCAACACCAAAGTCGGATCAAGAAGGAATTTCAGTATATGCCAAGGAAGCAAGGGCCGCCTATATTTACTGTAATTGATACTGGATGTGATTTTATTTAATAAAATATAACAGAATCCATCAAACTTTCAGAATCTGGTTTTATTTTTTAATCTGATAATTGGTTGAAGAGAAAATTGCATTTGAAAAAAAAAATCCTTTTCGCAGCACTCTGCAGTTAATAAGTTTGTCTATGCATGGAGATTCAGTGTAAGATTAGAGCCGTTTATTTTTCATATCACCTCAACGGCGGGAAATATAAACTATCCATACGTTGTTGCCTCACTAACACAAAAATATAGAGTGTGTTTTTTGTTGCCTGCTGTTGATGTTTCTGTTTCTTTTCATCTAATCAGTGTTCTAAACGTTGATTGATTGTTTTTGCAATTGTTTTTTTATGGCGAGGTATTGATATATTATAAAGGTAACGACATGTCCACAGAACTAATCAATGTACGTCATTCATTCAGCCGTTTAATCATTTTTTTATACTTTTTAATTTTTCCCCAATGATAAATTACACCCTTTATCCTTGGAAACAAACTATAAATCCAAGTGGCGAAACGACAACCAAATGATCAATTTTTGTACAAATTTAGTGGGCTATAGTCATACATGTAATCCGGTGTGTTTCTTAGCTGGCCCGCTAATTTGTAATTGGTAATATAAAGAACGAATTTTATTTTCCATAGCAGTTGTCATTATTATTTAATTCCGAAGTAGTGAACATCCTTTCCTAAAAAGATTCAATTATATTCAAAACCTGAGTGAACATTCGTGTGTGCTCTTAAAAGACTGAGGATTTGTTGAGGAGTTATAATTATAAGTCCTTGTTGGACTCAGAGTGTTGAAGAGAGTCCATCATCTAGGGCTCTGCGAAGTTATCAAAAATATATTTGCTAAAAAAGAAGTCATATAATCATTTGAAAAAAAAAAAAAAAAAAAAAAAATACTAGAACCAAATATTTGTGCGAAAAAACTCAACAATGTTGAAAAGATTGGGAATAACTGATTTCGCCATTTATTTATTTGCAACTATTTATGGTTATCTAAATATATATTTCACCCCATAACCAAAGCTAAAAACAATTTTTTAAAGACGGTAACATGATCAACTGTTCTTCACTAGGGACGCTGAGGGTATCAAATTGAACAGTCATGTAAATCGTCTGAATTTTTTAGCTGGACCGTTTTTTAGGAATTGGTGATCTGAAAATCTAATTTCTTTTCCTTAGCAGTATTTATTATTATTTAATTCCTGAATAGTGAATATCTTTTTCTAAATAGATTCAATTATATTCAAAATCTGATGAAATATCTGTGTGTACACATAAAAGACGGAGATTAACCTTGTTGATTTGTCGCAGAGTTATAATTGTAAGTCCTTGTTGTACTCCGAGTAGAAATATGATCGACATTGGAGTAATTCCTACCAATGTTCTTTTTATTTCCTTCTTCTCCTCATCACCTGATAGAGCAGATTGAATTTAATCTCCTCCATAACATTCTTCAAATAATCAGGCTTAGCATATTGATTTTCGAGTTTTTTTTAAAGATACACATTGTACATAGGATTTTCATCATTGATCGTGAATTATTCTATACAAGGCGTTAACTCCCTAACGCAATAATATGCAGTGTGTTTTGTATCAACTATAAATGTGTCTACTTCTTAACCCTAATCAGTGTTCTGAAGATCGATTGGTTGAATTCAAATGATCTCCTTGTTGGCTTACTACCAACTTTTTTTGTGCCTTTTTTTCCCCAGTTTCTTTTCTGATGAAAGGTTGCGGGATTGAATAAAAATGACAATGTGATAACTAACTTTGTAACCTCCATGAATTTACAAGATGTATTCGGCGAAGCGAAGAAAAATTGCATTTATCTGGAGAAATCATGTTAAAGTGGCGTCATCGGTCGTACCAAGATTAATAGAAATACTAGGTTATCCCATAATACTTTTTCAACTGATATTTGACATCCACCACGCTTTTTAATAGAGACATCAAAGAGTATAACTGTTTCGAAGAGTAGTTATATATCGCCTTCCTTGACTGTTACTGTTAGAGTACTACTGTTAAACTATATATATCTATCTTGTCTAGCAGTTGGTATTAAAAATTATAGCAAGCTGGTTTACATCATAGCATAACCATGTATTTCTATTAACCTTGGGTTGTACGTGAAAAGCTATATGAAAAAAGTTTCTTCGTATCCACTTAACATTGTAGAAAAATTGACCAGGTAAATACTGTAAAAAATCTTCTGAGTATGCACCATTTTTAGACCACAAGCTACAGACTGTCACGCCACGTTGTGGATAATCTGTACCTTTTTAGTTTGCTCATACCCTTTTGAAAAAAAAAATTAAATTAAAATTTCTGGGAAAAATTTCTCAAATTTAAATTTTGGGGAAAAAAATTCAAAAATTAAATTTCAAATATTTAATTTTTGTCAAGAGAGGAAATAAAAAACAACAATCTGTTTATGTGAGTATATTTTTAGAATTCCATGGTATACTTATTTGAGGATTCTGAGGAAGGAATTAAATAAATAAATCTGACAATGTACATGCTTCATTGTTTTTTTTGTTTTTTTTGCAACTCCTATCAAAGATTCTCACAGACCGGAAAATGATACTTTAGATTCATGATGGATAATCTCATTTTATTGGATGTAAATATAATTTACCTCTATTAAATACAATGCATTAAATCCGTCATTTATGAGGTACATGATCCGAACAAAGTGTCTCTGTTAAAAATATAAAAATAATTGATCATCAATAGTTTTTTGGTATTTTTTAATTTTTTTTTGTAATCGATGGACTCTTTGGAATTAGTCTTTTGAAAAATTTGGGCCCCTACAGCTCTAGAGCCTTCCATCAAGAAGAAGTAGACCAAGCTCGAGTCCAACTTCATAGTCAAAGTCTGCAAGGGATTTAGGCCTCGTTTTGATTCATTATTAGAACTGAGGGCTCACATATGGAATAAAAGTTGTGCCGAGCGCTATTTTCAGAAGATTTTGTAAAATAAATGTACTCACAAAACCTCTTGTTTAAATTTTACTCTTGAAAAATTGAGAATAATAAAATGTGTACGACTGGATAAGATCAACTCTGTATATTCAGCTATGAAAATTTAACAAAAGTATTATATAATCATTTGTAGACCCACTTTATGACCTTACTTTTTATTGAGGGATAAATTGGGACATAATTAATAAACCTACTTTTTATTTTGCTCATTAGGCTGTAACCCAATTTTATTCTGCTTCATAACAAAGGTAGTGTAGACTATTTCATTAAAAGATCGCCCAAGTTTCAGTCGGCTTCATTATCCGTAATGTTTAAATCTATTGATGTTACTTTATTAGAAATGTATTTAGTGTGAATTTGGAATACTGATAGAATTTTAATGTTGAGGGGATCATTCTTAAAGTTTAGAGGGTGGATTAAATAAATCTAGACTATTTTAAACCTTATCAAAAACTTAATGTAGAGCAAGTCCCAAGAATATATTTATTGGAAGTGTTAAATTATGTGTTCTATAACATATTTGTTGTCTAATATCAAATAATCAATTTGTATAAAGGTGAAAAATACACAATAAGATACAATAGTTGAATTAGCTCAAGCGTGTTAATGTCCTAGTGGAATCAAGAACGTTCTTGTTTACAACAAGAACGTAAACAAGAATGACAAGGATGTTAGTAAAGTTTACAAACGAAGTAACTCGGGACGCTCTGAGCCGGCTCCCCTCATTCACTTCAAAGAGCAGCATCATAGAGCCGTTACGTTTGCGAAAGACACACCACTACTTTATTGCTACTGTCCATTAATCTTGATGAACACTTGGACTAGAAGACGAAAAAACACCCACATACTCTGCAAAGTGATCCACCTACAAAAGCATAATATGAGTAATAGAAACTTAATTCATATTGTTTTAATTTTGATAGAAACAGAAGGGTATAATTATCTTGAAAGCTAAACATTTTCGTTTCTATTATGTGTATTTTCAAATACGGTATAAGAAAATTCAACCAACAATTATTTACATATCCCAGTTTGCTCTGAAGAAAAGGATTGCATTCAGAAGATCCTCCTTCAGGGATGCCCTCTGCTCACTTAAAATTAATTTCATAGTAGAGAACACTGCTTGACAGTCAACACTCACTTTTGACGATGGCATTGACACTCATATGTATGCATGGGCAAGAACGTCTGATAAATATAAGGAAGGAC
Organism: Lepeophtheirus salmonis; assembly: GCF_016086655.4. Taxonomy (NCBI): domain Eukaryota; kingdom Metazoa; phylum Arthropoda; class Copepoda; order Siphonostomatoida; family Caligidae; genus Lepeophtheirus; species Lepeophtheirus salmonis. The sequence continues at coordinate 18,951,217 of NC_052136.2, forward strand.
CTTTCCTTATCACATGAAATACTGTTTTTACTCAGAGTCGAGGTCCCTCCTTTACATTGATGAGTGCATCCTTTAATGCTGATTTTCTTTAGCTAGGCTCAAATTTATAACGTTTTACCTTGCGCCTAGTGCAACCGATCTTCACAATTACGAGTCCTAAAAACATTTCAAATCCGCCAGTACGAGTCTACAGCCGTGGTTAAAATAGTACAGATTTATCTCATTTACCATTAATTCGTTTCTTGTTTATAAATCTGGTTAATTGGAGAGGAGGCGAATTTGGATAACAGAAAATCCTTTCTGTCAAATGCACCAATGGTTTGAACTAAATTGTTTTTTTCATTATTTCTCAATAATCGAAGAAGAAATAGTCGTTCATTATTGGGGTGAAGTTGAATATTACATTAAAGATTATTTTTGATCAGCTCTCCATGACCTAATATGGCCGATGTAAAAAATGTATCCCATAAAGTGTGAGTTACTTTTTAGAGTTACAACGTGTAGAAGATTTTTTGTTGTCAATTTAACTGATATCATTATTATTGAATTCTTAAGAAGGAAACATCTAAGTAATAACTAGTGTGTGTGTTCAAGAAAGGCGGAAGGTAACAATGAGGGTTTGCTCCGGAGTTATAAGTGTAAGCCCTTGTTGGGCTCAGAGTATAATCGAGGATCGACATCGGAATAATTCCAACAAGGATATACAATGTTGGATTTGCGTTTATTTCGTTTCCTCTCACGACTGTTGGCAGCTGATCTATTAGAACGTCATGAAAGCTATTGCTGGTGGTTCTCGGTATCCTACCCCTGCCCTTTAACTCCCGAGAGGGTACTCCCGCAATTTTTATATCCCCTAGGATTTCACTTCCCATCTATATATCCCCCAGTATTTCGATTTTATGTCTCTACCTAACCAGGTAGAGACATAAAATTATCCCGACAGTTTGAATTGTGTACTGGAAGACACAGCTTAGCTGTCATGACTTTTCATTAGATAACTGCAAGCAGCAGTGGGAGGAAGAAAATAAACATTAATCCCACTCCTATAACTTGCAAGAACATATAGGATGGAATTACTTCGATGTCGATCCTCATTTCTACACCGAGTTCAATAAGGACTTACAATTATAACTAGTGATGTAAATCGTGTGTATTTTTTAGCTAGGCCCTTTCTTGGAATTGATAATGTGAATAATTAGTTTTCTTTTCCATACCTGCAGGACATATTTTATACACGCCTGATGATAATTGTCGACTACTTAGGCCAAATAAAGCATCATATTTCTAAAATAGCCGTTTTAATGTGGGAGTGACTACCCATCACTCCAGGGAAGTACTCCCTTTTGAATATGTATGAAGGGAAGTAACAGGGTGTTAAAGAAAGTATAATAATTAATAAATAAGCCAATTTCATTATCTATGAAGTATGTGGATTAAGGTGACGTTATGTCTTGTTATAAGTCTCTTTTTTAAATAAAGAAATGAAAAGCCTGTGTCTAGGTACAATATAAAAGAGTTATGAAATTTGATACACAACAAATGAAACGCAATAATAGGATAATAAACGATCTTTGCCATTTTGTATAGGAATAATGACTTATAAATTATAATGATGAAGAATTAAAACCTACAGCATATTCGTGGAAATAACTACCTAATTTTTTTTTGTGTGTGTGTATTCGTTGTTGAGATGATTCTATAGATAGACTTAAGACTACCTTAGAGTATAAGTTATCACCCTTTCTTGGAAAAACACACTTTTTCATCATATATATGGGTATATATATATATTTTTTTTTTTTGCATTCATTTGCACCACACCTTTCGATCTGCGCAAAGAAGGAACAAAATTTGTCCTTTCAGTGAAATTGATATCTAAATGAGAATCTGATCTATATCTTATATCGACAGACCAATTAATTAATTATACACCTTTAGATATTATTAACAATATTTTTTTTACAGCATAAAGCATTACAGGGTGAGGACTCAAAAATTAGAATCATCTTCGAGACCGTTTAGCCTCAGATTTAAAAGTCTGACAATTTTTTACTGATCACCTTTCAAAAGAGCTGACTAAAAGCTCCCATTGAATATTTTTTTTTCTTTTGTGAGATCTACAATGTCCGAGCAACAAGTAAAGCGGCAGAGGGTGTGTGATCTCCTTCGGGCACAAGTAGAAAAGTGGAGGCGTTCTGAACAGGAGAAATGATCGCTTCTTAGCTGAATCAAGTGTTCAAGTCGAGGGAGCCTTCAAGGCCAAACATCTAGCTCATGGTTCTCGGAGTCGTGGTGTCTGACGGGAGCAAAATCCTCCCAACTTCTTCATGGCCAAGAAGAAAGTCAATACTGACGTCTACGACAAGGTCCTCAGGTGTCATGTCTTATCATGGTTGAAGAGTAATATACATCTATCTGTTTAGTCGAGACGGCGCCTCGGCACATACTTCCAAACAGGTGCAGCATTTCTGTGAGGAGAACATGGCTGCCTTTTGGCCGGCGGACTTCAGGCCTTCGTCCTCGGCTGACGTGAACTTAGCTACTTAGAGCGTCTTGGAGGGTAAGTCTTGTTTAGACTTTTCACCCGAATGTCGATGCCCTGAAGGCTGTGATCACGGAGGAGTGGAACAACTTGTCCTTGGACTTAATAAATCCAGCTGTGCTTCTGTTCGTCCCTGTATTGAAGCCATCATTTAGAATGGAAGGGGACATATTGAATAAAAGGTGAAGACAATTCTTGAATGTCCAATTTTTTATTCAATAGTTTCTTATAAGAATGACACAAAATAAAAATATGTAGAAGTGAAAACTATTTATTTTATCATGCATTTTTAAAACATTTACACCTAAGATGGTAGTAATGCTTACTTCAGAGGGAGAACTTAACACCACGACAACCGATGAAATAACGAATAAAAAGAAAAAAGAGGACAGGCAACAACCGTTTTTCCTCTTCAAATTTCTAAAAAAAATATTATTTTATTCAAAACTACTCAACTCCCACGGCATTAACTCGCTAACACACAAATACCCTATGTATTTTGTTATCAGCTGTCGATTCATTCATCTCACTTGATACGTTATAGCTTTTTATACTTATGCTTTGCTTTGTTGCCAAAAGGACAGGAATACACATTCTTATTGATCCCTCGTCGTATATTATATACAGAGATGAGCTGATAAATGGGGAAATTATTTAATGGGCTATAACTCCTGAAATTTTAATTTTACAGGATTTTTTTTGTACAAAAGTTGTTCATCCATAGACGAAGAAAAGGATTATCTGATGTGTCGACCGTTTGCAGGGATTACCATGTTGAGGTGGGTCCGGAAGGAGGAGCAGGCAAAGACGACGTGTTCGGTATGTACTTTGGCCCAGTACTTCACAATCGACTTCTTGAACTAGGCAAACTGTTTTGGGGCCTCAAACAGACTTGCTTCTATAACTCTCCCTAAAAAAGTATTTGATAGGGTTCAAATCGGGAGAGTTAGAGGGCCCAGTCTTGAGGTAGGATAAGTAGATTTTTTCCTCCTTGAGTAAGTCGAGGGTATTCTTGGCCTTCTGAGCAGGGGCTAAGTCCTGCTGCAAGGTGAACCCGTTGCCCCCAACGTTGGATTTCATCAACATGATTACTTTGTCCATTAGTACTTCGTTGTACGTGTCAGTGACGACTCACTCTAATTGGTTGAAAAAGAACGGTGGTATCACTGTCCTGTTGGATCCAATGACTCTCAATGGCATGACCAAGACCAGGAACTTGGCTATGTAGACTATGGGGACCTTCTCCTTCTTGTGAGAAAAAAAACAGTCGTTTTGGTTGTTCTGTATCAGGTTTACGGTCCACTTCTTCTCGTGGCTGAAGAAAGTTACAGGACGACGCTTATCCATGAGTTTCAACAATTTGCAGCTCCTGCTCAACCAGACTTCCTTCATCTTCGATTTCAAAATGAACCTCTTTGAATACTTGTAGGAGGTCAACTTCAGGTCGGTCTTTACCTCCCTGTGGACTATCGGCGTGCTGATTTCGCTGGGGTTTTTTTTTTATTCACCTCAATCAATCGTTTGAGGCCCACCAGAAACACGGTATTCCTCTTCTTGTCGCTTCTGGCCTCGTGGAACTTTCGTTCAGACTGGCCCGTTAGCTTCCAACTGTCGTAGATCCTGTAGACCGTCGACCTGGGATACAATAGCGTCTTGGTGATCTTGAGAGGCTTGTGTCGGCACGAATTATTTCGACCCCCTTTTCCCTTGTTCCATATTTGTTAGTTTACCTATTTGAACGAAACTTTTTATGCTTAAACTAAACACCCATTTTCACATTTCTTGTGCAAAAAAATCCTGTAAAATGAAAATTTTCTATGTTATAGAGCTTTAAAAAATGTCCCAATTTACCTGCAAATCCCTGTATATATTGGCCATCTTATTATTTATATGAATTTTTTTTGGCTATGATATACAAATACAAAAGTATGGCGTGTTTTTCTTATAATCTTACTGTGTAATATTATAATACGCTATAGAATGAAATACTATTAAGGATTTTACTTTATGAAATATATATAAGTCATTCATATACAACATTCTGAATGAATAATATGATAATTATAGTCCGCAATGACTTAAAGGATAAATAGTAGTTTTATATAATTGACTTATTTGGCAAACTAAAAGATGATTTTGGACCCCTCGTGGTGGCATGATACAATAAAGGTAACGACGTGCTCTATTAATCAGTTTTATTAATGTGGATCACGGCGTCACCTCACTAACACATGAATATAACTACAACTAACTAAACAATCTATCTAAATTCAACTTTTTAATTGAATTAGCAAGATAAATTCAGGGACAGGAATAAAAAATTACCTACAACATGAGGAAAAACGATAAAGTTACATGATTTGCTGTATAATAAAACCCGACATCTTGCAGGGGAGGGTAAACATTTAATTCAAGCTAACATGAGCATTTTTCCACTTGGTTTATGATTAATTTAAAGGTGTTTGACCTATTTTTTTAAATTTGTGCATAAGTAGCCATTTTTGAAAGTTCTTCTCAATTCTCTCACCCTTAATTAATAACTTTGGCCCTGATGATCAAATAAATCACTTTTAACAGCTTTAATTTCCCTGATTTTTTTCTTAAATTGTTTAATTATTTATTGTCAAATAACATAAAATCTCAGATATTGCGACACGAACCAATAATAGAGTAAAATTCATTTAAAAATACATCAACGTTTTATAAATTATTAGGAAAAACATTCATATTTTTCAATATCCTGGGAAATGAGCTGTTTTTATGGTATTATGACCTATGATGAATTATATTTTGGTCAGTGTGATTATACTATTGTTAATTTGAAAAAAATATCAACTAATTTTTCTCACAAAAAATAAAAAAAGTAGTTCCCAAAAAACTCATTTCGGTAGATGTATAATTCACATATTTATAGATGTAATGATTAATTTGTGCTTTTTAGTTTAAAAAAAAAAATCAATGGGACACTCTGCCCATATTTTCTTCCAGATTCACTCACAAAGATCAAGTTAGTATACATCAACAGTTTGAATATATTTTTTGAAGCTAATTTGGAAAATTAAAACTATTAATGATTTAATAATATCATAATTTGTGAAGAAATAAAGTTTTTTTGTGTGTCTCAAGACTGACTTCGTGCCGTGAATAATATTTTATGAAAAGAAACAAATTTTCTTTACACTGAATTAAATTGAGTTTAACTGCTTTGTTCATCTTCTATAATATGTACATATTCTCGAGTCTACAATATCTATTGTATGACAAAAACAAAATGTATATACTTAAATCTCGATTGTGAGTTTATGACGTGTGCAGTCGGTATTTTTTACTAAGATCCTTTTGTTCTTACTATATGGAAAATTCCCGATAAATGATTTTTTCCTGGGAAATCCTGATACACTAAAAATGAATCATTTTTGTCTATTTATGATACAAAGCTAATATTTAAGATATCCTTAATTAAAACAGCTAATATTCATAGAATTAAAAACTTATTGGAATCCATTATTCCTTCATCTGTGGAATCAGAAAGAGCTTTATCGGCAGTTGGTTTATTTGTATCGAGACTGAAAACTCGTTCAGCGAATAAATGTAATTATAGTTTAAGCTTACTCAAATTAACCCTTTCGGTAAAATAAGGTCAATTAAGAATTATTTATGCTTTTTTGCGATATTTTGTTAAAATAGAAATAAAAGACGAGTTTGTTTTTATTTTACGAAAATTGTTTTACTTAATTGATTTAAAATAACTGCAATAAAATATTTGATTTATGATGTTGAAGTTTTCACAGAATGTTTAATTTAGCAACGTAGCTATATATTTATGATTTTATTTGATATTACTTTCTTTCAAAATTTAACAAAACTAAAATATCTTTAAATTAGTTGATAATACAAAAATTGCAATAATAAATGCAGGTATAATTGATAATTTTTATTCAAAAATGAGCATTTTTGCAAGACTAAACGAAAATATATAGGGAATTAAACTAAAAGGAAGCCCATTTCCCAATCGGGACGAAAGATTTAAGGACCTTTTCTAATATAAACAGCTGATATGATATGACTAATATTTTTTTATTATGACTTACGCCTTAAGGGTATCTCAAAGGGATAGCCACATTCCTTTAAAGCGCCAGAAATCCCAATTTAATGTCGCAGCTCGTGTAAGACATTCCTTAACACAGGGATATATTTTCATCTATTAAAATCAAATATATTACAATAACAATCTTTAAAAATAAAACAAAATAGTCTATTTGAATAACAACATTGATATAAAAAATCTTATTAAAATTGCCAGTCTTCTCAATGGCATCAATTAACAAGAATATTTCTTAGCTCATCAGCATATTCGTTACTGTGTAATCCCAAGAGCCTTTATCCAAGTAACTATCACAATTCTTTTCAATTTCATTATTGTTGACCCGTGAAGGAGCCTTCATTTTTTACTATAAAGCTATTAACAGCTGCACTAGCAAGCAATATCTTGATCGGTTAGAGCATTTTCTCATGATGTCATAAATTACATAATAATTGTAGGAGATGCCATTTAGGAAGCTCAATGTTGATATTTTAAATTTTTACTGCATAAAATGGACAAATTTTTAATATATCTTCTTAAAACTCGATCAAATTTCTTTTAAAATATAAAGAGGACATAACACCTGCATTAAATGCTACATGATCATAACAAAAAATTTCAATATTTTAAATTTAAATTATTAAGTTTTTGGAAGCAACATTTCAAATTCCCACAGGTATTCTCAAAAATTAAATTTTTTGGAGAAAAAATTAAATAAATCACAGAATAAAATAATAATAATTATCTTCACAAAATAAAAAACATTTAAAAATTAAATTTCACATATAAAATTTTTTGAAAAAAAAAATTAAAAAATCAAAGCTTTTCACAGAAAATTAATTTTTTGCCAATTTTTTTTTAACATTAAATTTTCTAGTAATGAGGAAAAATTCTTTAATTAATACTACAGCCCTTCCAGCCCACCCCCTGCAGACCCCCTAGTATGATTTTCTAAAAATCCCTAACAAAGGCTTAATTTGTACAATTTTTTTTTTATTGACAAGGGACGAGAAAAGTAAGATATTAGTGGAAATATATTATTATTTCCAATGTAATAGTTAATTTTTATATACGCAATGAAAATATGATTGTATAACGAAGTTATAGCATGATTATATAATTCATTTTAGTCAGATATATAATAGAACTAAGCATTATAGGGATATATTTTTGAGAGCCGATAAATTTTTAAGTCTTTTTATTTGTTGGTACAATTTTCACATTCGATAGTTTACTAGTTTTCTTAATATTAATAAAAAAAGAGTTTTAATTGTTATAAAACTTGGTCAAAATGGAAGACATCAAAATTGTGACGTCATTTGAAAACTCTGTAATTGAACAAACTTTTCCGTATGATATCTCTAAAATGACAGCATACTTGTATTTCCAGTTCATTTTTTTAATAATTTATTCTTGCAAGATTATTTTATGACTAAATAACTCGACTTTAGTGACTCAATTTTTGTTCATCAAACTAAATTTTCAATAGAAAATTGAGTAGAATTAAGCTTATTTTTAAAATTTGAAGTTCATAAATTACGCAACTATTGAACTAATAACCACGGAACCTCTTTTTATAATCCCTAAATAGTAGTATAAGTCATCTTTCTTCTTATTTTAAGTTAACATTTCAACATGTTCAAAATACACCTATTCAATGACGACTAGATATAGTAGTCATTGTCCTATTCTACTTATATTTGCTCCCAACAAATAAAATTGAACTGGATGATGAATTCTTTGTTCAAAAAATTTCAAACTATGACAAGCAACACAAATATAATAAACAAAAGTATTTCGGGAATTTCGAAGAATCGCTATTGTACATAATTGCCTTTAAACGTTTATATACAACTTTATGAATCTATATTATAAAACAGAGATATTTTTTTTATTGAATACAAACCGTGGCTGTTTAAGGAATTTAGCAAAGAATTTGTTAATTCTAATTTGAATGTTAATCACAATAATTTAATAGGGATTAGTTACAAAGTTCAATCCCATTAAACAAAAAAGCAAGATGTGAATAATAATTAATTAAACAAATAATTAGCTATATTATAACATCAAAGCCTTAACTGTACTGAGATTAGGGGCATTTTAAGGATGAGATTGATACCTTCTAAGTATGTTTAAACTATGTATATAAATAGTTTAATGAACCATGAAACTTTTATTCATAAAACAATCAATTTATCAATGTGTTTCTTAACATAAAAATCCTGAACATACAATATAATTGGTAGATCGAAATAAATATATATTTTTTTAGGCATTACCTCCATTTAAATATTAAAAAGAAGATATTAAAGCATCAGCCACGTCATTAATAATGTACAAGAAGAGTTCTTGGAGCCTAATATAGATATTATTCGTTTATAGATATAGATTTTGGGATCGAAGTCTGAAAGATCTTTAGACCTTCATTCAAGTGGAATCTCAAGTCTTTCCCCCTTCATAATTTTCATCGAGTACGAGTCCTATAATACTTTTATGTATTTCCGTTATTATCCTCGGATTTTCAAGTCCATAATCGTAATATAGGTTTTTGAGTACAATATAAATTAGCTATCCAGTCCAAATCAAGTCTCTAGTCTTTGATTGTGAGATCAAGTTGAGTGACAAGTCTCAAGTCCAACTAGTATTAATATTGTTGATTGTGTTTCTGTTAAATCATCGATAGGAGGGATCTGTGTAAAGAAAAAACTAAGGATAACAATTAGAATGTGAAAACAGTTGACGTGAGTACTCTTTCTTCTTTATTGTTCATTCTTTAATAAGTTGTTGGGGGTGTTAATATCTCCCTCTAAAAGAAGAATTCTCCCCTATCTTGGTTTAAATTGATTTAAAAATTCATAAATTAACAAATGTACATGAGTTTAAATATAATAATAATATTTCCCTTACACTAATGCTATTTTAATGTAGAAGGTTCTCTCTTTATAGCTGTAACTTATTTTCTCCCTACAAAATCATGTAAGGAGCAGTTGATATTAACAAGGGTCTTAATTCAGTAATACCATATATCTCGCTCCTGCCTTTTCTTTGCACTATTACACAAATCCCATCTCTAATAATTATATATATCGAAGAAAAGGGGTAAATCTGAAGGATAAAGTGATCAGAGGGATAAATTATCCCAAAAAGTTTAAGAATCAGTTATTTAAAGAAGTACTTAATGTTGGTTAAAAGTTAAGTATATTATTTAGGTCTTAGGCGCTTCAGTGATGACTTTAAAGATGGAAATCATGATAAAGAATATTGAGGTATTTTTTGCAAGTTCATAATCAGTTGTTAATTAGCAAATGTTTCCCCAACTATGGAATTATCAATCATGTATCGTTAGAAATTATTTACATTTTGAAAAGAGGTCTTTCAATCTTAACAAATCAATGTTCAGAACACTGATTAAAAGAAAAGAAGCAGAAACATCCACAGCAGACCACAAAATACACTGTATGTTATTGTGTCAGTGAGGTAACGACGTGCTTACGGAAGAAAATTACCTTGGAAATTGGATAGATCAAAATAGCCAGCCTCAGATCAATACTTTCGTTTTGAGGACTAAAAACAGTTTCTGTTGCATTCTCCCCATATCACTTAATTAATCAAATTTGAGTGTTGTCAAGGAACAAATAACAGAGAAATTCCCAACACCGTTGCATCCAGGACTATATTAGGACTGCTTGTCACGTCAAAACCGGTTAAAAAGCATTATTGAGCCCAAAGGGCTTCATATAGTATGAAATATGACTTGTATTACGTTATGTCAAAATATCAAGTGTCTAATAGTCATAAATGTTCGTAGAGATAAGTACGATGATGTTTCATTAATCTAAAGTATGTCATAATAATATTTTATTTACGGTAAATGAAACTTACCCAAGTAGTTTGAGATGAAGTATTGGCCGATACAACAATTTCAATATCTGTAAGATGAAAGTCTTAAAACTGATAAACATATCTATACACTGTTACAAAATGAATAAGGGATTTTTTGAGGAAGATGATTACCAGTACACAATAGTAGAAACTCTTAAATCGTTATTATTGATTCAATCGGATCCAATTACCTGCTTTTCATTTGTTCCGTTCGTACCTGCTCCTTTAATATTCATGTAAATATTATGATTTTAAAGGATTTGTAGGTATTCTTGTATGAGATGGTTCAATTATATCAATATATATTCTGGGTATCCTCGTAATCATTAAAAAGTTGATATTAGTGATGGATTTCAGCTTTTCATTTTAGATCCAGGTAGTTTTGGCTCTTACTTAAAAACTACCCGGGTAATTTGCATAATTTTTCGGTGATTGGTGCCAGAACCGAATATTGTAAATTTATGTTTTGTTCTGTTCCATAACTTATTGTCAACGAAAATACAACGTCATAACGCCCCTTATGGTAGAAGCCCTTATGTCTATTGGCAAAAAACTTGGACAGCCAATTTTCACTGCCTAGTATTTTATTTGCATATCATCGTCTATGGAACTCAAAATTTGTGAATTGGTGACTCTACACGACGTCACCTCATTTCTAACATACATATTTATACTATATTTCGTTGTCAGCTGTCATTTTTTCTGCTTTTTGTTCCCCTAATCCGTTTCCTGAACGTAGATTGGAGAAATTCAAGTGAACTCTTCCTAAGAATTGTGAACAATTCCCAACACATATCACTATTAACAAGGCAAAGTCTGTCTGTATGACTATATGCAAAACAGTCAAAGGATGGAATGTAGATATTTTGATCCAAGGGATAACAATATAGTTGTGTTAATGAAACATTGCAGTCGTGTGCATATATCATCGAAATTAGTGGGCACTCTAATGACCAGTGTATAAATTTATATAAGTATGTGCTCATAAAAATGGAAAGTAACACTGAGGATTTGGTAGAGAGTATAAATCTTATATTTTAGACGACGCCTAATTACTCCTGGCAGTCCCGGGTACTACCGCTAGTTAAATAATACGGCTATAGTTGAAAATATTTGGATAAATTGGAGGCTTCTTTTTGAAGGAAAATGAAGTGTCGACGTGCTCAGTTTAAAAGAGAAAATATAGCAAATGTCTAAAGTCTAAATATAGATTGAAATGATAAATATATCAATTATTTGAAATATAAGAAAGAAAATCCATCAAATTATTACCATTAAAAATACATACTTAATACTATTATAATTGTTTGTGAACATATTTATGATTGAATATATTTAATACTAATTTGTTGTTTAAAGGAGTATTAATTACAATTCATTGAAAAAGTAGTATTTCACAACCTGAGCACATCAGTTCCTATTTTTAATAGTATTTGATTACGAAACGGAGTGAAATTCATCATCTATGTACTGTAGTCCCACTCGACTGAATCCTCATAGAATTATACTATTAAATCTTTTTCTTTTATTATTACATAATAACTTAATAATGGTAACCTTTAAGTCTTGGATTCGAGTTTTAACCTTCGAGTTTGATTAATTGAGGTCAATTTATTTAAGTTGTTTGAGCATTGATTCTGATTGAGATTGAGTAAAGGCGTCGGGCAACAAGGCGTTAACTCATTCAAACAGAAATGCTCGTTCTATTTTCTTATCAACTGTATGTGCGTCTGATTCTTTTCGCAAAATCAGTATTCTGAACGTTGATTGGTTGAGTTATAATTACTTCTTCTTAACCTCTGAACTCTCTTCAATAATATTGAATAATAGTTTCATAGTTTGGAAGAATCGGCCCAGATTGGGCTAACTAACAACTTATTTTGATCATTTTTCTGCTTCTTTTCTTGTGAAAAGTTGTGTAATAAAATAAAAGTAGATCTTTAAAAGAAAAGAGGAATCTTTTTTTGATTGAATTGATAGAATCTAAGCTCAATGATGAAGTGTGTTTGACTGCCTTAATAAGGAGACAGTCAATTATTATTAATCAAGTAATGTTACAGGTAATTTTGGAAAATATGGGCAAACTGAATAAGTTTGCCGGCAGGTCATACTGGGGGCAAACTTATACAGTGTATCCACATTATCTGGTATCCAATTTCGTGAAAGTTTTTTTGTTGTCAGCAAACTTTTTTTTTTTTTTAAATTTCTCAAGCTGTGATTATTATTCTTTCATTCTTAAAGAGAGGACATCTAAGTATTAAGTAACTACGTGTGAGTGTGCACCCTAAAAACAGGTTGAAATTCAATTTTTTCAACCTGTAAATAATAATATATTATTGGAATAGGAGAAACTTTGGTGGATCATGAAAGTAGATCGAAGGTTTTATTATGCGGAGAAAGTTGTGAGTGTGTCTCTTATGAAGGATTAGATAGAGGAGAGGAGTTGATCTGTTGACTGAGGGATGAGGCCAAAGGATATCAAAACTCATTATATAAGATGCAGTGACTTTTCTTGTATCTAAGCCTCATCCCTCAGTCCACGGATCGACTACGAATACCCCTAAATTACATTAAATAAAATTAAAAATAATCAAAGTTACTTTATCGGTTGCTCTATTGAAACCTGAACACTTACTGAGTGATTAAAATTAATTCATATTCCGATACATAAAAGCAACGAAAATTAATTACAAAACAAAACAAATCTGAGCTCTATAGCTTACGTACAAGTCGAGAAAATGACACTAGGACATGATTGACGAATTTCTATCAGCATTCTCCTTGACTCTGGAAACCCCCACCTGAAGTCTCTAAACAGTTGGACGTCTCCCAGACCACCGTCTACACTGTCAACAGGTCAGAAACAGTGAAGAGGAAAAAGGGCTCTATCAAAAAGGACTAACTGGACTCGGAGGAGTTAAATAAAAAACAACCCAGGCCAATCCCCTCAAGTCCATAAGGTCCGTGCAAGATATCTCAGAGTTTCACACCAGACTCCCCCGAGAGCTATCAAAAATTTGTGTAAAAATAGCATTGTGAGGGTTGAGATGCCACTTTATACACCATTAATAAAAGAAACCCATCTCTTCCGTTGCAAGACAATTTTGAGTTTTTTTAAACTTGTTTTTTCCCAAGCATAGATGCCCTTAAAACCTACTGTTGTCCAGAATTGGGACGCCATGACAGAGGATTACATATGTAGCTGGTGCCATCTGCCAGCGCCTGGAAACCATGGTTGCCCCTAAAGGGGGCTACATTAATGATTAAGAGAGCTCAGACACACATTTATTGATATTATTAATTTTGTTGAAATTTTATTGTTAATTAATAAATAATATCTTGTTGAAGTTTAAAATTCAAAGTGCTTATATTTTAATGGACCATTCGTTAGATGAGACGTGTATGGCTAAAGCTCAGCCAGGAAGTCCTTTAGTCTAGAGAATAAAGGACTTCCTGACTCATCACGTCCTGTTGAAAAATATTCTTATTCTTTTTTTTTATTATTTTATGAGAGAACATCTGAATATTGAGTAGTTCGTGTGAGTGTGCTAATGAAAAATGGAGAGTGGCACTACTGAGGATTTCTTTGTGAATTATCTTCTATATCATTAAAGTAAGTCTTGTCTTTTAGTCGACGCCTAATACGCCTAAATCCCAGGTACTATCGCTAGTACTCAAATATTTTGAGTGTTGATCATTTGAGTTCGAGTTCTTTCTTCTTCAAATAATAACTAGTACAAGTTCGAGTAATTTTTCAGAAAATTGTGCAGTTGTATAAAGTCGAGTTTTATTCGAGTTCGAGTAACACTAAAGTATTTTACTCCTTTGATAATCTATGAGTATCATTATTATTATTTTCAAGATAGAACCGATTGAAACAAAGTGCATGCTCCTGACATTTACGTACACAGTTTATAACTGTTACAAAGATTTATTTTTGTTTTTATCAAACATACCGTACTTTAATTTACATGTTACCTGGTAACGAGGATGCCCCACCCCTGAGTACTAAATGGTTATAAATATAATATGTCTATAGACTATGGTAATACGTGGCTGGCGTGTACTTTGTATATATTATATTTAATAAAAGGAGTACGTATTGGCAGACATGATGAAATATATATTTATATATAGGGAAGACCGACGACTGTTGTAAGACACTTTGTTTTTCATAGGTTATCTGGAGCTGGTTTGACTTAGAAATGTCAAAATTTGACATGACATACCAGGGTCTTGCACTACTATTGGAACAAAGTTTGACCTCATCCAGATACCGTATGAGTGCATCACGGCCGAGTTTTCCCCTCCTCATACCAGAGGTTAGGTGACTTAAACAATTAATTTCCCTTTCCTTTTCATCTTGAATCAGTTGCCTAGATGGAGCAGACTAGAAGAAATACGATCACCCAATTATTCTACGCGGGCTACAAAGCAATAGTCATCTCCAAAATCACTGGCTACCCCAGAAATACAGTCTGGAAGGTCCTTAAAAAGCTGGAGACCCCCGACAACATCACCAGGAAAGTCAGGCATAGGAATTAGGTGGGAAAAAACGACTCCTACTTTCAATAAAAGGCAGAAGAAACTCATCTAGGCTCCTCTGACGTGAACACCTTCCCCTTCTATGTCTAGGGGAAGTTGGAGAGGCACGCATGCGTCATATCACACAACAATTTCCCTCAAGTGCACCAACAAGCGTATGGCTGCAAATCTCCCCTCTACACAGACATAGTTAAAGCCTGTCGAGCATTCCGTGGGAGAATTACGGGAGTAATTAAGGGCAATGAAGGTCATATTAAAAATGAATGTGCTATTATCGTCTATGATATTAAATGAAACCAATAAATTCACAAAACATTTGTTCAGGATCTGTATGAAGTCAAAGTTTGTTGCAATTGTAGTCAACAATCCTGTATGTCTACTATTGGTTGAATCAATTTATAGTTTATGCCATTAGGCAGATTGCACAAATTGCATTTGAATGCAACCTTTCAATTGTCTACGGAGTCAGAGATGGTTGAAATAGATTTTTTTTTAAATTCACTTTGAATTAATAATTAAGTAAACTAGACTGATATTATCTAAAAATTAAAAAGTTAGACATTTTAAGGTGTCAAATGATTAATTTTCAATCTATTATAGGAGATTAAGATATATATTATACTTTATTCATCACTGATTTGTATTATAGATCGGATAAATTCACTCTCAAAAATGTCTTCTGGTCTGGCTAAAAAAATATACATTATATTAAAATAGCAAAGTTTATCTGTGTAAATGAATGTTTGATTAAAAAAAAGAAATTTTAGATACCCAAAAAAACAACGAAGTCATATTAGTCAAATCTTACAAGCGTTTTGTATGTAGCAACGAGCTTGTATACAGGTTAGATTGTAAATAGTGCTCCTTGATGTATATCATATGCATGTACAGTATAAAGAACAGAAAAGAGAGTATCATCATATAGAGTAAGCACTGTACTTTACAATACATGCTAAGAGTCGTATAAAATATATAAATCCTGGCTTGTAAAAATAAATTAAATCTTTTAGGGGGCTTAGTTTAGTTCTTATTAAAAAAGGTAGAAATTTGGAAGTAGATAAAAATTTTTCCGGCACATCAAATCATATTTTAAAAGAAATAATGTGTTATCATATTTATTATTATTATTCATGTGAGAACATTAATTATCAGGGGCGTCCTCACTGGGTGGGCTGGAGGGGGCGGATTACCCCGCCCCCTCCCAGCATATGAATGAATTTTTGCTTTTTAATATAATTTTTTTGATGAGGATGAAAAAAATTTACTCAAAAATAAGGATTTTTTTTTTCTTTAAAAAAAGATCCTTCGAGCAAATTATGCAGCAGAGCCTAAAAAATAATAATATTGACTTTTTTTTTTGTCCCAAAAAATTATTCAAAAAAATTCCAAAACCCAAGATATCCAAAATATAATCCTGCGGACCCCCTGAGTATTGAGAAACACGCGTGAGTATCCATTTGAAAACAAAGAGAAGCAATAAGGATTTGTTGAGGAGTTATCCTCTACATTATTCAATGCAAAGTGTGCCTGTTTGACGACGTCCAATAACTCTGGGCAATGCCAGGTACGACCACTTGTAAAATAATAAAGAAAAATATATAATACAAATCAACGGACTGTATTTTCATGAAAACATCAGAAACTTATATTACTTCTAAAATTAAACCATACCCGCTCCAGTACCATTTCTACAGCCTGATTGCCCCGCGTTATGAAAAGGAAGTTAAAGTGACAAAGAATGTTAAATGTTAGTAATAAACAATACGAGATAAATTTCAAGACTTGTTGCAACTGACAATTTTGTACTTTACCCTATAGAATCACAAATTTATCCTGAATGAGTGAATTTGGAATTGTAATAGAGATACGAGGGTCGTTTGAAAAGTCCGTGCAAAATCCGAGAGATGGCACTCCTGGGTTTGTAGCGAGGTTATCTTTAGTTAGTAGCATCTTTTGGAAGAACACACAAACAACTTTCAGACAGATAGGTATATTTCTTTCTGTTTGGCATTCGTTTGAATCGAGGAATCCCCTGGAAATATTATAGCGACTGTCTTTTGGATTTGCATGGAATAATCCTCATTGACTATATAGAAAAGGGTAAAACTATTACAGGCATATATGATACAACGTTATTGGACCGTTTCAAAAACTGTGCTGCAAGAAAAAGACAAACGATAACCCCAGAAACAAAACCTTTTCCATCCTGACAATGCACCACCTCAAACCTCAGCAGTTGTGGTATCAAAATTAATGGAAATAGGGTTCCAAATCGAGATGTCCACAGCACTAGCAATCTCACGTACCTTCACTCTTCTGTCATCCATCACTATATCATGGGTTTTATCATTGATTTCTGGAGTAGTAACCTCAACAGTGCCTCCAGATCGTTCAGCTTCACTTTTGCACACATGGCCACTCCGAAAATTTTGAAACCACTTATAAACTGTTCTAATTGAAGGTTCAGACTCGCTATAATGTTTATTAAGCTTCTTTGTTGCCTTTCATAAAATAATATTTAATCAACACACGAAATTCTTTCTCGTCCATTTTTGGAAAATCCCTTCACTTCCTCGATTCAAACGAATGTCAAGCAGAAATAAAGCCGATCTGGCTGAAAATGGTGGGTTTCATTCCAAAAGATGTTATTTACTAACCTCGATACGCACCGATTGTGCTGTCTCTTGGACTTTGCACGGACTTTTTAACGACCCTTATATATGTATTAACTGAAGGGAACTTAATTAATAACTCAAATATTATTGTTCTTTTAAGAAATTACTCCTCAAAAAAGAGCTTGTATCCAATATTTCAAAGAACAGCTTACAAAAATTATTCATTGTTTTAAACAATAATTTACATTGTTTTATACAATTAAGATGTAAAATTTTATGTTTGTAGCTTTTTTGATGTTCTACAAAATGTTCCTTGGTCTACCCTAATACTTATGTACAATCTCCAAATCTCTCAACCTCCCTCTTCCTTCTCTCGGGTCTCAATGCCAAAAATTCTTGCAAAATATATCCTTGAAAGGATATAAATATAATAATCTGCCACTCATTTATACAAGGTCAAAGAAAAATGTTGATTTCCTCTTAAAAATAAACTGGGCAACAACTTCCTTATATTTGGGTATAAATAATGGTTTTATCAAATGCACTTGATTGAATAGATTCATTAATTAATATTGCATCTCAAAATTTACCTCAGTTCATGTCGTTATCATCATTAATGAATATTATACATACATAATTAAAAATAAAAAGTGACACGTTTCTTGTTCTACTCAGTGGTCTATTCAAACAGGTCCTATAAATTAAATCCTTATTTTTGTATGTAAGCAGTGGGGATGTCACGGATCCAAATCAATTTGCAAACTGCTAAAATGAAAAAAACCCTTTATCCACGAAATACGTGAAAGAATCGGATTTTCAAACGTGAGTCGTGGATATCGCGTAAGAGTGTTTATAAATCATCCGTTTAAAAAGATCTGAAAAGTAAAAGTTTAAGAGCTTTATATATTTTAAATAAATTTGACAGAAAGAAGGCACTTTGCACACTGCAGACAGAAGGAAACTAGATCAAACACTCTCCCGAGTGGCTTGCCCGTAGCTTCCCTCTTTTTTCCAGTCAGATAGAGTTGCATCAATTGAGTATAAATATATAAATAGAGAGACTCGGAGTCGATCCATGGAATGAGGGATAAGCCCAAGATACAATAAAAAGTCTTACATAATGAGTCGAGTTGAGTATTTTGTAATGAAAAAAATCTACCTTTATAAATTAGAAAAGGAGAATTGGTTCTTGCGTATTACAATTACTCCAATTAACCTAGGAATTGTCCCAAACAAAATGTCCAGGGTTTAGAATGATATGATCTGCCACAATGCTATTTAAAAAAAAAAATTCAATCATCAAGAAAATGAACAAAAAACCCAACTCCGTGTCTAGCAATAATATAAGCAGTAATTACTCCGATGTCAATCCTCAATTTTACATTAAGTCCAAGAATGACTTACGCATATAACTTTCCAATAAATCCCCAGTGGTATTCTTCGTTTTTCATGCACTTGTAATTATTTTATACATATTGTTCTCTCATCAAGAATAAAAGGATATTTGTATATAAAAAAAAATTTCAGATTGCAAATAGATTATCATCTTCAATTATCATATTTTTTTCATCTCTGATCATGTATATTTCCATCCTTAGGAGTGACCAATCCTTCTCATATTGTGTTCCAAAAAATATTTCTCTCTGGCAAGTTGTCTATTAAGCTACCTTATTCTACGATCAAGCCCGTAGCTTCTGGCTATATATAAAATATATGATTTAACTAATACAAAATAGTTACAAATAATAAATTACTCAATTGACGAAGTTTTTTCACCATTCCTCTAAGAATACTGCCCTAGTTGACTGCCTAACTTACAAATAACTCGTAATGCTAATCGAGAGCATGTTAGACATTTGACATGTTAAAAAAAAAGAAAGCGAATTGTCAGCATGTAAACCTCGACAATTTGAAGAATGTTTTGAAAAAGCAGTTTAGTAGTCATGATGTTTCACTAGATGAGCTAAAAGTAGCTGTGACAAGGGGGAGGGGAGAAAGAAATAAACAAGGGCATAGGCAAGAATTACTCTGATGTCCCTCTTCCATTCTACTCCAATTCCAACAAGGAGTTATAATTAAAACACTGCAACAAATCCTTAGTTACTCTCCGTCTTTTATTAGCACACGCAAATATTCAATACGGTTTTGTCTACCAATGATTGCTTATATGTTGTAGGAAAGAAAGTCTACTCCTTATGAGTTAAAATACCAACAGCTTAAGAAAAGAAAATCCCTCTTCAGTTTGACAACTCAAAAAAAAACAGGAGGGCTAAAAAAATGAACGCAATTTGTATCACAGCCTATAATTATAGGTACTGACCTGCTTCTTCCCTTCCAGCTTGTCCAATGAATTACATACGACATTTAATTAAAAAGTTTAAGAAAGAACAGGATCAGAGTCGCTAAGATTTAAATGATGATCCATTAAGAATCAGGAAATGTTATAATAAAGAACATTATAGAACCCAGAACCGCACTTAAGGATCCATTATATCACTAAAAGGTACTTTATACTTTAATTCATGGAAATAGTACATAATAAGTAGGTTTATTATGATATTATTTATCAGGTATCCATGATTTAGAAGCGAATCAATAATTTCATAGTGTAATCTGTCATTGAATAAAAAACTACCTATTTATGAATATTTATTCGTTTCCCGTCGAGACTTGACAATAATTATATGTTTTAATGTATGTATTTATATTTATGAATGTAATAGTTAAATTATTACTATAGTGAATCATTGTCGAATGCAGGAAATCTTCATTGTTTGAATTGTTCGTTTCAGATAAGTTTCTGGATATATCAGAATTTACATTGTACAATTAAAACTGGTTCAAAGGAATATTTATCAGTTATGACTTTCAGAATGACTTGTATCGGCTGAGGAAAAATATTAATAAAACAATTATTGCTACACTTCAAATAAAATATACAATCAGTACGACACATGTAAAAATAACTTTAACTTTTGGTGCTCTCACAATAGTTTGCCGGATTAGATATCCTATGGCAGTCCGTCCTGTACGAGTTCTAGGGATGGTGTATTGCTCGCCAGCCCCCGATATCAAAATTCATTAAAAAACTGGAGAGGCTGGACACGGAATGTTCTTGATAAGGTTGAATATTGCTAAAAGCTGTATTTTCTCAATCATAAATTTAGGACATTCATAAACAAGAGGATGTGGTTCTTCGTCTCTTACACCCCACCCACGACATAATGGGCTAACTTCATGGCACATGAGATGATAGTGTCGGCGTAAGAGACAATGCCCAGTGATAAACTGAACCAAGGAGCTCATTTTTTCTTTCAATAAATCCAAGAGATGCTTCCGCCTCTCAAGTCTAACTCTTGGGAGCAACGGACGGCTTTGACGACAATAGTCAAGGTTCGACCAAAGTGTCTGCCATTTTTCTATGTAATGGGAAGAGACCTTGTTTCTAAGAGAAAAACGCGGGATTCCAACAATTCAAATAGGAGGTTAATCTAGAGCTCCAGCTTTGGCTAGCATATCAGCCACCTCATTTCTTGTGACATTACTATGACCTCTTACCCAGGAGAGGGAGAGAAAGACCTCACTAGCTAACTAACTCAAAATATTTTTTGTATCTCGGACACATTTCTCACGATTGTCTTTAATCCAATAAAGACCCTCTTTTATGGTAAGCATCTCGACTTGGAATACAGTGTTTTGAGGAGTGAGAATTGATGGAGGCTTCCCCCAATTCTTGATCAACTTTATTGATAACAAATCCCGAACCAATGCATCAGTCACCCTTCGATCCATTAGAGAATGCATGAGTTTGGTCTTCAATCTCATTATCAGCTGAGGAAATACGAAGATAAAGTGAAAAATTATCTGGCTGACACACATAAAGAGCATCTGCAGGGAAATTAAAGAATTTTGCGGTTTACTAGATTTTTTGTTGTCAGGATGAACAAATTCCAAAAAATTTCTTCTCTAAATAAAAAAAATAAATGGACCAAATTATACATAATTCCGAAAACCAAGCCTCAAAAAAAAAAAAAAAAAAAAAAAAAAAAATTGCAGATAATATTAATTGCTTATTCTAGAGAAGCTTTATAATTTACTTTTTCTTATTTGCTGTTCCTATCATATCATTGCTCAACCAAGGATTAGTTACTAAACACCATTTTTAGTATTCCTTCGCTTAACTTACAACCAATAACAGAACGAAAATATTTTGATAGACAAAAAAAAGGAGCGCTCTAAAGTTCTACCTGTTAGCTTGGAATATGATTTACCGGTATGTAAAACAAAAAAGGAAGGGAAAAATACAAATTTCATGTTCTATAGTTATGACGTTTTTTAGTTTCTTTATTTATTTTTGCAGTTCCTACCTAAATATCTGTATTTTATTTTATCCTCTAAAGCTGTTGTCATTATTTTACCGTTCTTGAAGGGAGACCACGATTGTGTTTGCTAATGAATGAAGAAGGTTAAAGATGAGAAATTATACGTATAAGTCTACGTTGGACTCGGAGTATAATTGAAGATCGACAACAGAGTAATTCCAGCCTATATCATTACTAGATACAGAGTTGGGTTTGTGTTTCTTTCCTTCATCTCATAGCTCTTTCCACCTCATTTAATGGAATGTCATGTGCTGCTCTCCTTCAATCCATTCTTCAAATAGGGCATTATGTGTCAGGGTGGTGTGACACTCTGTGGTTTGTTGTTTAAACTAGTTGTTTTTAAAAAATGTATAATGTTGAGAATGATTTTGATAGCGCCCTCTATAGGAGTAACTTATACTGATGTTTTTAATTCAATAATATTATCATTCGGGGAGTTGTATTATTTTGTTGCAAGACGGCGCAGTGCGACTCTCTGTCGCATTGTTTACATACTAATATAAGTAAACAACCCTTATGTCCAATTCTCAGGTATATATATATATTTATTTTTTTATATACCGGAGGATAGTATTGTTTTCATATATGCTAATGGCTTAAACATCTTGAGTGAGGGACTATCTCAAACTGCCAACTAAAAATGTCTTATAAATTACATTCGATGAGAGAAAAAAGATTTTTAAAACGGAATAATAGGCTGTACAATGTACATAGATGCCAAAATCCCGAAAATTCTTTAAATCCAACGATAAATCAAAATGAATAAAGGACATTGATTTAATCGTTAAAGTAGACTTGACTTAAAAATAATGCTATTAGTTTGTATAAGAAGATCATTTTATTAGTGAATCACTGAATACAGATCCTTCATATTATAAGTAGTGCGTGTTACTTGTGGCTAGGCTCCAACTACATTTCTATGTATGCATTTATTAATTTAAGGTTTTATTATCAGATTCAATGACATTTGATTAATATAAAATTATTTGCCTATGTGATCATCATAGTCTTTCCCAAAGTCCAATACGTTATATTTTCACATTTTTATTTGCAATTCTAATGAAATGAAAAGAACATAGCATAAAGGGACTGACTGATAAATCCAGAAAAAGTTAGACTTCATCAAGATCCATAACTAGAGTAACATGGTCAGGGTCTAAGGCCTTTATTTAACAATATACACATAGAAATAACATTTTATTCGATTTGGACACCAGGCGCACGATCCTGAACCTAAAACTGGTAATGGAGTTTTTGGTGTGAACAGGATCCTTGTCCTCGTACACTATGCTGGTCTTCCAGGCCTTCGTGAAAGGGTGGAACGTAGCCCAGGCCTAATATCCATATTAATAAAGCAAAGTATGCATTTCTGTCCGTTTGCCAACGATAAAGTCATTTTTGGTCTAAGAAATAACAATGAAGTCTTATAATAAAATCTCACTTGCGTTTTGAAAGTAGCATCGAGCGTGCACTTCATATTAAAAAAGAAAAAAAGTACATTATATAATATAAAAACTAATAAATGTGGCTTTATATGACGTATAGCAACGAGCAGATGTAGCTAAATCTCAACCAGATAGCCTTCTAGAGACTAAAGTACTCTTTGGCTCATCGATCATATTATTTTGTATTATTCTTTCATTCTCCAAGATGGAACATATACGTTTTGAGTAACGGAGAGTTAGACTGAGGATGCCTCGGGGGGTTCTCTTTTATATTATATAAGCAAGGTTTGTCTGTTCGCCAACGCCTAATAAGTATGGGGAAATGCCGGCTACTACAGGTAATGATTGTATAGATTAAATGCATACTTACAGAATGCTATGCTGCAGTTTACTTTTTTTAAATTCTAGCAAAATACATCATATTTATGTTGAGTACACTCTATAAGTTTGCCTGCAAGTCATACTTTCTCTTTCTATCTCAAAATTGGAGACAGCGACAGCGGAATGTTGATTCTCTTTTATCTGAACCTTTTAACAATGAAGAAATAATTTGCTAAATGAAGTGACGCGATTATTGAGTAGGAGAAGAGGGGATAGGAGTCGTTCCGGGGAATGAAGATGAGGCCAGAGGAGATCACATCTCATTATGTAAATTACTAAGACTGTTTCTACGATGTAATCCCCTACGATCCCGTTCCTTATTCTATGGATCAACTTCCAGCCCCCCACCCCATAAGAGAGTAACTCATAACTTTCTCAACATAATGAGACCTTTTATCTACTTTCATGATTCTCCAGGCTGGAAAATGAGTCACCTCAAAATAATTGTCCAATTTTCTCGAAAAAGTCTCTCTTTCCCAAACCATAATAAATTCTTCGCTTCACAAAATTATTTATTTGGTATATAAAGATTCCGAGAATTGAATTTCAACTTTCCGAGGTCGTTGTCTCCGATTTCGAGATAGAAAGAAAAAGTATGATGTCTGGGCAAACTGATACTGATACCCTTTATGCATTCAAAATATTTAATTATACAAAATAAACCATATTTTCCATCGAAAATTTCAATTCATCATCCAAGACGGAATAAAACTTGTGTTTTCCTTCGTATTTCGGTTCAGATTATTAATTGACCATTGCAGGATACGATACTAAGCATAGTAAAATCTACATATTTTATTGCATGCTATTTTGTAAATTTTAATAGCCATAAAAAATGAATCATGAGTGCATATGAAAAAAATTACTGGAATCCCAGTAAGTGTGTATTTGAATAGAATGTATGTTACTGACCTGCAAAATATTTGCAAAAATACCTTGAATTCTTATAAATTATAATGACTCACATCAGAGTATACCTATAAAAACGTTCTTTTACTCTTGCTCTTATCATGGGAAACCCATTACACCTTTTCATACTATGAGGTAATTTTTAACAGAAGACTTTAAGAACATTTTAATTCCATGACTATTTTACATATTTTTTTAATGCAAAAATGAGAGGAATTCCATAAACGATGTACATAATATTATACCGAATGTTTATTAAGTAAATTAGGCTTGGACCCCTTCATTCAACATTGATTTATTTAAAGACACAACAATAGCCTAATCATTTCTTTTCTTAGTATAGAAATTTTTCCCTCGTGATATATCACTTTTGAGGTATATCAGATGACGTGACTTAATCATTTGACGATGCAATTCCGTAGTTAATTATTGAGTAATATTCATAGATGAAAATAATACCGGTACGTTAAAAAAAAGAAACTAAAAATAAACGTGATCACCAAGACCATTTGAAGAATGACTTGAAGAAACCCAGTTTAGCTGTCATGGTGTTTCATTAAATTCGCTGGAAGCAGCTATATGATGAAGAAAATAAGCACAAATCCCACTCTGTATCTATCAAAGATATAGGAAGGAATTACTTCGATGTCAATCTTCAACTCTACTCCAAGTCCAATAAGGACATAACCTTTGAATTCTACAGTGGTACTCTCTCATAAGCAAACACTTTATAGTTTATACGTATAAGTTCTTTCCTCAAGAATAAAAAAATAATGAGGTCAGCTTAAGAAAATAAAAAAAACATATACTTAAGGAGCGACTACAGTTGAAAGACTTTTTACTTTAATTGATAAAATGAACTGCGCTTATTTTTAGCTCAAAGTCAAATACATCACAGACCCATTTAATCTTGGCTATTATCACATTTGTCTACGTCTAAAATCGAAATTTGACTATCAGATATATTAGTCGTGATGAAAATCGTATAAATTTGGGCATCTCCAAATCAACATGATAACAGTGACAATTTGAAAAATGAGTTGAAGGAGAGCAGCTAAGCTCTCATGACGTTTCATTAGATCAGATAAAATCAACTGTGACAAAGGAGAAGGGGGAGAAGGAAATAAACAAGGGCATATGCAATAATTACACGAATATTGATCCTCAATTCTACTCTGAGTCCAACAAGGACCTACAATTATAACTCTGCGACAAATCATTAGGGTTACTCTATGTCTTTTTTGGGTACAAACAAATGTTCAGTCAGGTTTTGAATATAATTGAATGAGGTAGAAAAAGAATTTCACTCCTCAGGAGTTAAACAATAATGACAACCTCTAAAAACGAGCGAATTAAAAAGTATATCTATATACTATACCTACGTTAGTCAAGCCTGCAATCGGGACAGGGCTCTGGAATTGGATTCAATTCAAGTCTATCATAGGAATGAAAAATAGAAAGCTGTGCCTCCCCAAAACTTTCTTCATAGTTTAAACTTTATACATTTAAAAGGGATAATTTGGACTACATTAATACGTCCCAGGCCTCTTCTATAATTTGGAGTGTCCATCCTTGGATACAGGTCTGGTTACGGGACTAGTAGGTAATTTAATCAGATAAACTTGTCAATGTTCTCACTAACTGTTAAAAAGATGTTCATATGTAATATGACTAGATTTATAGAACATAGGAAGCCGATTCTTTTTGCTTGCAAATTAGAGTATATTATCAATAAAAGCAATCCTACTTTCACTATTGAATGACCTTGAATAATTGTAATGTGCTTTAATTATTATATAATTGAATCCTTGTTCTTGATTAAATATTCTTTTCTTTTTTCGTAGACTTTCTTAAAATAGTTAATATTTAATAGACAATGTACAAAATATACGAAGCATAACCCAAGCCATGAAATGCAGTGAGTGGACTGCATGAAGGTGTGTAGCCTATAAAAAATGACATATGGATATGTAGATTAATTAGAGTGAATAGAAAGTATGTACATACATTAGGGCAGGAATGATTAGCTTTGGCCTTAAAACTCCTTTCCTTGAAAATGAAAGAGACGTGTTTTGGGCGTCGCTATACTAATGTACTTTTAAAAAAATGTGGAATCTTTTCTTTAAGAAATATCACATTCTTGAAGGTTACTAACGTAGGTATAAAGTACGTTTTCTCAAGCATCCGCAAACAGAAGATTAAACGCTCACTCGTATATGCATATAATATGTATGGCAACTACTCTATGCCTATATTTATAATAGTATACAGACTATGGAAGGCACCCTGCTTTTCTTTCAAATGGTTTTGTTTTTATATTATTATTATTATTTCAACGTGTGCAGTCTGGCTGCAAAATAAACAGTCCGTTGGAGACAAGGAGGGAGTTGGAAATTCTTGACATTCTATCTATTAATAAGACGTACCCATGCTATTCTATTAATACTTTAATTAACTCTAGAATTTACTCAAAATTGTCAATAGACAGGGGATTCAGCAGAATTATATATGTATTTACATTTTTTTTTTGGCGGGGGGGGGGGAATTAAAATTGAAATTTTTTTTTTTTTTAATTTTTTTGACAAAAAATTAAAAACTATAAGTTTCAAATATAAGAGATTTTTGAAAAAAAAGATCAAAAAGCCATAGCTATTCACAAAAAAATGGAAAATTAAATTTTTTGGAAAAAAATTTCAAATATAAAATTTTTTCTCTAAAAATTTCAAAAGTTTACAGCCATTCACAAAAAATGACATCCTTTTGAAATTTAAAAAAAAATATGAAAGGTTGAGTTTAAAATATTAAATTTTTCAATCAAAATTTTAAATAATCTATAGCATTAAAAAAAATCAAATATTAAATTTTTCAATCAAAATTTTAAATAATCTATAGCATTAAAAAAAATCAAATATTAAATTTTTTTCTCTGCTGCATTAAAAAAAAGTCATCTATTAAAGCATTGAACCCGGAACCTCTATTAAAGGATCCGTTATATCACAAGTCTGGATTATATTTTTTGTATTCTTCGACGAATCATTATCGTCATCATTATAGTTCCTTATTCCCTAGTTGGTAAAGGTGGATTTGGTCTAGAAGATTATTATATGCTGTTGTCCATTCACCGCAGGAAGTTATTCATATGATTTTGTAAATTATATAGTTTTGTTGTGTTTAAAAAATTCTAATTAATTGCTTCATACATAGTAATGAATTTCATATGATGAACACATTTTTAAGATAAATACTTAGTATGAGTGAAATTATTCTTTATTATTCTGGAAATATCAGGAAATAACGTAATTAACATTAATATATAAAGTTGTTTTTCCATGTAAAAACGCACAACAACTTGTCTTTGGTCTATCGACGTGGATGACAAATAATTTAAAAGTCCTCATTGCACTTGTTTCAAATTTCCGTATTTATAATTATATACCTAATCACAGTAAGAGTGAAATGGACTGTTGAGTATATAATTATAGATTTCCCAGGTGTAGAATTATCCACTTAGATATCAATCTAACGCAATAAATAGGCAATGAAGCAAGTAATCACAAAAGTTATTTTTGACCCTACCTTTACCTTTGTGTTATATTGGTTTGAGAAGTTATGAGTTAGGAAATTAGACCTTTGTAGCGACACCATAAAAGAAAGTTGGAATTTTTCAGATAAAACAGAGAAAAACGCATTATAAGTTTTTACTTCAATGAAAAACAAAAGAAGAACTTTTAAAGAGTCAAATACAATATTAACCCCTGATAAACTGTCCAACAAGTTATTAATATGAATGATATTTATTTAAATTTTTACATGAATATATTAAATAAAAGTTCAGTCAATTTGATCGTGTCGTATTTGAATTTTAAATTAAATTTTAATATCATTAATATAATCAATTTCAGTTGATGAGGCTTGTTTTTAACCCGCTAATCCCTTTCTTTTTTTCGTTATTCTCTCAACGTGAATACTTATACACTATTCTTTATAAATAATTTTAACTTCATGACGTCTCAGTATCTTTTATGATCAGTGTTACCTAATAATCAATTTTTATCAGGTTCAGTTAACCTTAAAAACCGCGCCTCCTCAGGACTTTATCACTTTTTTGAATTAATATAAATTATAACACTTATATCCACGGATACATTTATCATACTGTTTCAATTTTGAGAAAAAGTATCCTGGCTTGCTTTTATGTTATCGCCACATAACTGTCTGTAATTTTATAGGTACCTATGTATCTCAAGCACCTGTTGCTTTTTTAATTTTTTAAATCGGTCGAAAAATGAAGCGAATAAATTAAAACAATAGACAATTGATTTGTAAGAACTCTTCATATCTTCAAACCTCAACAATGGGGCATGAACATGAGTAGTTTGTTTACATACTCCAAGATGTTGCCGCCACATTACATTTATTATTGTATATTTGTAGTTTGTATACTTTTGTATATTAAGACTACTTAAAACATCTGTGCTACATCTTGAGGATATTAAGGATTTTTTTAATTTGCTAATGCCCTATTTTTAGAGGTGTATAAAATATTTTGTAGAAAGCTGGAGCAACTTTTTGTAGTTGACACTTGAAAAGGAATATTTATTTTCAGAAGTCGACATCATTCTTGGCAGAAAAATAGAAAGAGGTTATGGTATTTTTTGTTTTCTGTTTGTCTGTAGGTCACTAGTATTATGGCTAAAGTTGCAGATCGATTTTGATCTAACTTGTTACGAAGATTATGTATTGTTACATTAAGAGGTTATTATATTTTGAGAGGTAAAGATTCCAAAAAAACGTAAAAAAATGCATAATCCAACATAACTTTAAAGTCTATTAGGGTACAGAGCCCAAATTGGTGTCCTTGTGTAGGTTTAATTAAGGTTAATAGAAATAAAAGGTTATACCATAACCTGTATACGATTGATATTCGACTTCCACCACGCTTTTTGATATTGCCGTCATAGCGTATGAGTGGTTGCGTGTTTTGTCAAAATCTGTCTTTCTTACACAGGAGTTGGTACAATACATCAAATTGAAAACTCTATCAACTCCGATTACATGATGGTCTAACCTTACGTTTATTATTGATACTTCTTATAGAAAACAAGTCCAATTTATGAAAAATGAAAATTGGTGGAGGTTCACACTTTACCGAGTTCCCATTCTAGTTATCTTTAGTGGAATTGAATTCAATTCGATTGTGGAATCCAATCACGATTCTAAACTCTACTAATTAGGTGTGGTACGACATAGGATTGTACTGTGACTCGGTTAGGTACATTTTTACTTTCTGTGCAGTACTTGTATTCAATACATCGTTCAATAAGTATTGAGGCAAACTATGTAAAACTCTATATTTTAGCAAAATTCAATAATATTCAACAACATAGTCTTGTTCAAGTATGATGCGATTTTTTTAAATATAATGTGTATTGTGACATACCAAAGCAAGAACTGCGGTTAATTGTGGCGAAACACCTCCAAACAACGCTCCAAGTCCTCGAAACGTTGCCGTTTTTGGTCGGCTGTGAGAAAACACGGCACTCATTTTGAGAATGCCTTTTCATACACAACTTTTCATGGAAAATAGTAAATTCACTGCCATTTGATATTTGTAGGATGTCTGCTATCTCGTACATCTTCATTTTACGATTGAATAAAAGCATTTTGTGGACTTTTTTGTATTTTTACGGGAACAACTACAGAATTTGGCCTACCAGAGCGTTCAGCGTCATCGGTGTCTCCACGGTCATATTCAAGCTCAGCAAACCAACGTTCTAAGTCTCTTTCGATGGAGTAGAGTTTGGATGACACTTCTCCAGCCAAACTTTTGCCTTAACGGTATTTTTTCCCATCAAGAAGCAGTGACATTGCAAGACATGAAATTGTTTTGAATCCATTTTTTACAAACAACAGAAGTAGCGTCACTTCAAGCACTGTAATTTGTAAGCAAATAGTTCGATTGTCATAACAAATTGATATGTTCGTTTGAAGGCTATTACTAAGTTAAAAAAATATAGATTTGGCAATAGAAGCACCATCTACGAGAAAGCCTCGAGACTTATTGAACGATGTAATATATTATCAAATATTAAATATTTTGATAATATAAGAATTTAGTCATTTTTTTTTTTAATTAATAGATTTAGATATTGATGTAAGATTCTAATACATAAGTATCCTTTTATATAATAAAATATTTTGTGTATAAGTTTATTTTTTAATAAACAGATCCATCAATCAAAAACAGAAGCAGTCAATTCGACAATATTCCATCCTCCGGGTGAAATAAATTATTGATAGCCGCCTACTAAGAAAAGGTGATGCCAGAAATATTCGGAGATATGTACGAATCTGAGTCAAAGAAATAAAACATTATCCAAAACAAATAGAAAAATAGATAATGACAGAATGATAAAATGCATTTCAGTTAACGAAAAAACAGTGGTAGGGGGGAGGGATAATTTAAATAAATTTACCAATGTTTCCACGTTAGCTTCACGATACGTCGCAACCACAGGAACATCTTAATCTAACTAAAGAAATTTTTTGACAGCTAAAGCGATATTCTGACTGCTAATCGGTCTTGTTTATCTCTGGAAAATATAACCAATCTCATTTTTTTGTTAAAACAAATTCACCCGTTTATATTTTATGTCAACAGTTATTTTTAAAGATGTTAATTATATTTAGGAATAATTTATTTGTACACAAAATCAATTATTAAAGAATAAAATATCGAAAAAACTTTAAAAACTACATTAATTATATTTTTAAAAAAACCATTTTACTATTATGCAGTACCGTACCAAGTACCCTGAAGGGTATACGACGCTTCATACATAAACATGAGTTTAGAGTTCGTCCCAGCCCTACTACTAATATACTTCATAGTTAAATTTCCACCTAAATTTATAGATACCAGACAAAAGTATTATATAAACGACTAAGTTACTGAACAGTCATTAATTTTAATGAATAAACGTACTGTATAATATGCATATATATGCAAGTATGCACTTTGTTTAATGCACTGTTGATTTAAAAAATAGACTTAAAAGAGTTATAGAATTAATATTTAAATCTTGTGTTGAAAATTTACTCAAAATATTGAATTGTAATTGTTTCAGCACTAATTATTGTAATATCATTACGTTATTTTATAGACAGAGTGAATGTATTTGACCTTTTAAGACTCAATGTGTCTGCAATGTCTGTTGAAATACTTTGAATCAAATTGTTTATACTTGTACTTAGATGTGTATAAAATATGTCCTATAAAGCGAGAACTCTTTTTTGTTGTGCAACTCGAACATTATTTTATATTTTATAATGCTATCATCACTATGATTTAATTCTTGAGAATTGTACATTTGAGTAATGAGTAATATGTAATGTGTGTGTGTGTTCATGAAAGACAGAGAGTAATATTAAGGGAGGGTTTGTTCCTCAGGAGTTATACAAGTAATTCCTTTTTGGACTCGTAGTAGAATTGAGGATCTACATTAAAGTACAGGGGCATCCAATAGGTTATATTTTGGGGTTCCAGGTTTTTGGATTTTTTTTCGAAAAAAAAATCAAAAAACTTTAAGAAACAAAATTTTTCTGAAAAAAATAAATATTTAATTTTTTGAAAAAAAAAATTCAAAAATCCACAATTACTCACAAGAAATTAAATTTTTTGAAAAATCCATTGCTGTTCACAAAAAAAAAAATTATTGTTGTAGAAAAAAAATTCAAAAATTCACAACCATTCAGAAAAAGTTAATTTTTTGGAAAAAATATCAAAAATCAACGGGAGTTCACATAAAATTAAATTGTTTGTAAAAAAAAAGTTTAAAAATTCAATTTTAATTATTATTTTTTTTGAGAAAAAAAATTCAAAATCCACAACTTTTCACAAAATATTAAATTTTTTGGAATAAAATTTTCTAAATCCCTATCTATTCTCAAAAAATTAAATTTTTTGTGGTAAAAATTTAAAAAAACTATGACTGGTAACCAGAATTAAATTTCTTAGACAAAAATTAAATTTCAAATATAAAATTGCTACAGCCCCTCCAGCCAGCCCCCGGCGAACGCGCCTGAAGTAATTCCAGCCTATATATCCTTATATAAGGAGTGAGATTTGTGTTCATTTCTTTCATTCCATTGCTAATCTCAACTAATTTGATCATGTTTTACACACCAATGCTATAAAACTATACATTAAGTGGCAATTTGCGCCTGTAAGCCTGAGTAGATTTATGATGCATGAGGAAAATCCAGTGTAGAATGGGCATGTTCAAAAAAAAGAAACCCAAAATCGACAAGTTATACCTGACATTTGATGAATGTTTAGGAGGAGAGAAAGAATAATGTTCATCACGTTTAATTAGATTAGCTACAATCAGCTGTTACTAGGGAGGAAAGAAAAAATGTTATAAAGAAAGACATTTAATAGAATTATCCGATGTCGATCCCCAATTCTACTCTGAGTCCAACAAGAACTTACAATTATAACTCCGCAGTACATTCTCAGGGTACGTTCCGTCTTTTATGAGCACAGACGAACGTTCAATCAGGTTTTAAATATAATTGAATCTATTTAGGAAAGGATGTTCAGTACTCATTAATTAAATAATAATGACAACTGCTAAGGAAAAGAAATTCTTTCTTTATATTACCAATTAAAATTCTAACGGGCCATCTAAAAAACACACCGGATTTACATCACTCTTTATGATCAACGAGAAAATTATTTTTTCCCACGAAAGATTGTGCATTTTATGATAGCACATATGACGTAGTTTTATCATTTCCCCTGGTTATATAGAATAATTGAAATATTGTTAACACCTATAGAATTAAAAAGGTTATATCATTACACTTTTCCGATTGATGTTGACTTTCACCAGGCTTTTTAATAGTGACGTTAAAGAGTATAACTCTTACCAAAAGTATCTAATATCGCCTTCCTTGACTGTTACTGTTAGAGTACCGCTGTTATACTCTTTGACATCGAAATATGTATGTCTTGTCTAACAGTCGGTACGTTACATCATATGAACAAATATAGATCACGTGGCCTTTGTTTCGCCACATGATTAAATACTTTGATGTCCTATTAAATATTGCACGTGTAATCACGTGCGGGCCCGTGACTACGAGATAGGCTACTATAAGATGTGGATTGGGCTACGAGGTGTCGGGTTTCGGGCCAACTCATGGCTAAATATGAGAACCTATTCTATAAAAATAATCCAACATATACTCAGGAAGCCTAAATATATTTGAAACATTAGAATTTGACGATGACAAATATCAAACAATCTAATCATGATCAGTTTAATAAAAAGGCAATAATTTTGAACCTTTACATGTTAATAAACTTATGTGAGTGTGTTTATGACTTTTCGATCTTACAAACACGCTTATTTTTTCGCCAATATACATTTTAGAGATTTAATGTAGGTTGGTAGGAAATCAATCATAAAAATATGATCTAAAATATATATTTGTAAATATGCCAACTACAAATAATCAATGATGCCAACTCCAGCTTATTTTACATAAGGTATCAAATCGAGGATAACGTCATCGATTCGTTGTAAAGCAATTATTTTATATTATAAATAAATGTCGGCCTGGAAGATTCAATGTCGACTCGGCTCTACACCGAATCCCCCTTTAGTTGTTATACCCCTTCCTCTTCGTGACTACAAGCTTGCTGTCACAATTTTGAAAATTTTTGTTTTTTTGGATTGATATAAAGTTATAGTCCTTCCTAAAAATATATCTTTCAAAAAAACCTTCCGAAATTTTAAGTGTTAAATTTTAAAAAAGTATTTCTTTTTATTAAAAAACAAAACATTTATCGGTTTTTCTTCTTCGTTTCCCTTATTGAAGAATGAACTGTGATACTAATCAGTAGTATTTAAAAAAAGAAACCGAAAATCAAAATAGGAACCTCGGCAATTTGAATAATGTTTTTGAAGAAAGCGGCTATGCTGTCATGAACTTTCATTAGATCAGTTACAAGCAGCATTGACGAGGAAGGAGGCTGAGTGGAAGAAGGAAGTAAACAAAGCCATATGCTACTATTACTCTGATGTCTATCCTCAATTCAACTTTGAGTCCAACAAGGACTTACAATTACAACCCGGTAACAAATTTTTCGGGGTTACTATCTGTCTTTTATGAGTAGATGCTAATGTTTAATTTCGGTTTTGTATGTGCCATGATAGCTTGTATGTAGTAGAAAGTGAAGTTCACTCCTCAGAAATTTAATAATAATGATAGCAGCTTAAGAAAAGAAAATTAACTCTTGAGGTTGCCAAATTTAGTATCCCTGATTATGAACGTTGATGATTATTTGAATTCAAATTAGCACTTGTTAAAGTCCTATAAACCAATTCTCAGCAATGTTTGAGAAGAATTGGCCAACCACCAACTGATTGAATTCCTTCTTTTTTTTTTTTTTTCCTTTTTATAGAAAGGTTGTGAAGTACAATAAAGGTAATGACGTATTAAAAATAACCATTGGCCATGTAGGAGTGTCCGTAGGAATTTGACAGAATGACCTTTGTTTTCTTAGAAAAGAGAAGTTGAAAAGAAAAAGCGAGCATTGATTATTTTAAATCAGCAAAATTTAAGTAAATTGTATATAACAATTTATTTCCCAAAATTCAATGAGCAATTCACAAACCTTTTGCTTTTACATATAGGGGTCCTTAGTGAAGTCAATCACTCAAAGCAACCACCTCCAGCTTCAACCACAGCCTCCAACCTGCCCCTGAACATGGCAAAGGTCTTGAGGAGTACCTGCTTGTCCATGTTGCCCTCTGCCTCGAGCATGGAACTTTGTATGAAGTCAACAGTATTATTTGCATGTTTATTAGTCTCTCTGTCCAGTAAAGAACGTTTAACGGCTGTATACTAAACATAGTAGTCCAAGAGGTATTTACATATCTGGGTAGCAAGGAGTCCCAAGGCATTTCCCCAAATATAGAAGTTTTTAAAAATGTTGGCTTTTCCGGTTTAAATCTGCTTCCAATTACCCGGAAACCCCGCACCAATTTAATTCTGGCATGATACCAGATCTGTTAACATAAATTTAAGCTCTCTAACATAATAATTGCGTCTTTGTGTGTGCCTGGCACGGAGCCACACAATAATGGACGCACGGTGTACTTATTCGCAATTTATCTCAAAGGTTTTGTATTTCAACTCATAGAGTTTTGTCAATTGAATCTGATGGGCACACTTTAATTAACATGGATCTCTGGGTTGCCAAGATATTGAGGTCTAAACTTGTTCCGGATTTAAAATCCATAGCTTGTAACGTTATAAGTCGCCCAACCAGCCCATCCCCTGCAGTAGTCCAAACATATAACAACCAATTCTTAATTTATTTATTTTTCGTTGATGCGTTCTAGTTCATTTAATAATTTTATTTACTCTATTGAACTCATGCTAATTAATCACATATTAATAAATAATAAGATAAAATCTACAGAATGAGTTGGATTTTACTTTATTTATAAATAGTGATGGGACGATTAATAGGATCAGGAATCGGAAAATCGTGTGTTTTCCCTGGAATGGGAATTGCATTAGGAACATAATGTTTAATTTGTGATTACAATTCTTATTTATTACATGTATTTAACTATTTATTACTTCTCTAAGTTATGAAAAAAATAGCTTTTCACTGTAAAATTTAATATTTGAAAAAAAAATTCAAAAAATGTAATATTTAAAATTTTATTTTATTTTTCAATTTTTTTCCCAAAAAATTAAATTTTCTGTGACTAGCTATGTATTTTTGAAATTTTTCTCGAAGAAAATTAATATATGAATTTTTTTCCTAAATTTTAATTAGATATTTTAATTTTGTATTTTTTTTGTCGTGAATAGCTGTGGACTTTTGAATATTTTTTGCATAAAATTTAATTTTTTGTCAACAACTGTGGAATTTTGATTTTTTCTTTGGATAGTTGTGGATTTTTGGAAAAAAATTAAACTCAAATTGTATATTTGAAATTATTTTCTAAATGATATTTATTTTTTAACTATTTTTTAAAATATAAAAGAATCGGAATTGGGAATTTTTAGTAAAATTTGAAAAGAAATCGACATCAAGATTTATTTATTTGGAATCGTCCCATCACTATTTATAAATTTACCACTCCTATGCTAAAAGAGGGTAATATTCGGTTGATGTAATATGATGGTCTGAGTAATTGCAAGCTTCTTCTTCTTTTCCTTGTTGCCACAACCAAGGTAGATTTTTGCCAAAATAAAGATTCAAAAAGAAAATGGGAAACGAGGCAGCAAGAAGTATTTACTTATCATCAGCATATAACGGATTTGTTTAAATGCCTCCCCCCCCCTCTACCCACACCTGCAATTGATATATACTCATATATATAAAAACGCTCAAACTCTGCTCTAACAATGATGAATTAGTGTGGAAGTAATCGGATATTGAACTTTTCTACATAGTTAAGTTTATTTGTTATATAAGCAAGTTGTTACCCCAAAAATGAGATAATTAACTTTAAATAAAGGATTTAGAGTACTTGGGATGAGAATAATGCAATAATTAATTGAATACTACAAGGAGGATTAATAATACCTAATCAATAACTTTTTTTTATATTTAATAATAATGACTAAAATTAGCTTATTCTGTGGCACATAATATATAAGCTTCAAATGCCCAGTCAGGGGTGTCTCCTGGATTTTATATTTTTTTTTTTTGGGTGTGTGGGTGTCATTTTTTTATTTTATTTAAATCGTTCTCAAAAAAAATTCTAATATTTAATTTTTAAGAAAAAATCGAAATTCTATATGTATTCACAGAAAATAAAAAAATTAGAAAAAATATATATTTCAGAAAAAAAAAGTTGAAAAATGAATTTTTTTCTAGAAAATTTCAAAAATCTACAGTTATTCACAAAAAAAATAAAAATCCGCAGTTATTCCTAAAAAAATAAATTTTTCAGAAAAAAAATAAAAAAACTATATCTATACATAGAAAATATATTTTTTTTGTAAAAAAATTAGAAAAATTAAATTTTTCAGAAAAAAAAATTTAAAAAAAAAAAAAAATTGAGAAATTTAATATTTCGTAAAAAATTTCAAATATTACATTTTTTTTAATAAAAATTCAAAAATCTAGAGCTATTTACAAAAAATCAAAAATCCACAGTTATTCCTAAATAATTTAAGAAATTAACTTTCAGTAATTACATTTTTTTGAAAAAAAAATTAACAAAAAAAATCAAAAATCCACAGTTATCCATAAAATTTAAATTTTTGGGAAAAAAATTCAAATTTTTAATTTTTTGGAATTTTTTTCCCAAAATCCATAACTATTCACAAAAAATTAAATTTTGGGGGAAATTATTTCTAGTATAGAGGAACAATTCCTTAATTGGAGGGGGAGATGCTACAGCCCCTCAAGCCCACTTCTTGCAGACGCCCCTGACAGTAGCAATATTACTCATAAATACATAATAACTACGTAATTTGAAATGATCTGAATAAAATGATAGTATCAATGTTTATTTGTTAATAACAATGAGCAATGTTGTAATTAAATAATGCATTTAAAGACGAAGAAATTGCAACATGTACACCACATATATTTCTAATATAAATAACATAATAAAGCTTTATTATTAAAGTCAATAGGACGACGGATGTCTGTCTAGCTCTTTAAATAATAGAATGTCTTGAGTATTACTAATATTATTTCCATGTCAGTTATGTCAAGGCCAAGATTGTTCATCATAAATAAAGGGATTGCTAAAAAAAAGAGAAGGTCCAGGCCTCCAAGGTCACAATTCTTTATTTCTTTATAAAACAACAGAGTATTATAATCATATAGATTCATCAAGTTTGTTACCTACGTCAGTTTGATTTATGAATAATTCAATTTATCGCCCTCAACCATATATGAAGAAATAATAAACTTTCGCCTTAATAGAATGTGCTTCTATATTTATGGACGTCATAGCTATGACATACATTGCTGACGTCATACCCCTCTCATTCATTTTATTTATTATTTAATACTATTGCGCTAACAATAAGTGAAGGAACAGATGTACGTTTTTATGGATCTAAGCCTTCATCCTTTAATAATATTCTAAATGAATGATTAAAATAATGTTATTTGCTCTATCCCTGCATATATTATCAATCTAAGTGTCAAACTCACAAATCTCAAGTAGCATACTTTCTTTTTTTGATACGCAAGGAAATCTAACTATTATTTAGTTCTTATAATAATAATATGACCTATATTTTTGACAGACAAAAAACGTGGTCAACTTGCAACGGTTCTTTAATAAGAAAAAAACAATGCTATGACGTATATTGCTTCTCATTGGTGGTACGTGTAGTGGTGGTGGTAAGTGAGTGGTAGTACATAGTAGTCGTAGTAGTAAAGCAGACTCCTAGTAAACTTCTGTCAAACAAAAAAGAAAGAGAAACAAAAATTAACGGCGACACACATTATTATTTTGACAGGTTGTGAAGTCCTCCTCATATAAAAACGCCTTTTCTGCCTTGTATATCCAACCAGCCAAATCCTGCCTTTACACGCCTTTGAATAAAAAGGCAAGCGTTTTTTTGCGCCTTGATTCGCTCCTCCTGAAAAACGAATAAGTGGAAAATGTAAAGAATAATATTCCTGGTACTACTTACGTTAAATTCGTTAAAGGAACAGGAGCTTGACTCTTCGGGACAACGTCATCATCCAATATATATTTGTGAGCAAGGATTTCTACAATCACAATCTATTAATTACCAAGAGGATACTCAACAATCAATTAACTCTCCGTAAGTTCATTCCATTTATTAATAAGTTGCTTTAACATTTTGAAGAGGTGTTCAAGGACAAGCGATCTGAAGGTTCTTTTCCTCAAGGTCTAGGTATTAATATTTTATTTAGAATATGGAATAAACGCCTTGGATATAATATGTATAATATATATATATACCCATTAAGCTGTTCTACGCCTGAAATATTCGCATAAGCACCTCCGTGAGCCTTGAATGACCGTTGGGCTATTATATATCTCGTTAAAGATTTGCTCCACAAATTCATAGTGGCTGTAAAAAGGTTTCAAAGAATAGAATTCCCGGAAATGAAAAAAAAAAAAAATACTGAATTAAGACGAAGAGATGATAATATATATATATATTTATAAGAACTAAGGCTTGGCACACCGGTATTCTTTATTATTTCTTAATAAATTGGCGAATGCTCTCAGGCTTCTACAAGACTACAGTTCACTTCTAATGTCTATTAATAAATGTATATTATAGAAATGAATCATAACCTTATTTTAAAACTCATTTTATTTCAATTATAATTCCTACATAGATATTTAAAAACCGTAAGAATGACGTTCACTATTAGACATTATAGAATTCAAAGCAAGTAGTTTCCTTTTGATTTTGTTCAAGTGTACAAAATTGTTTTTATTGTGATGCCATCTGCCTTTTCAGCATTCATAAAACTTAAAAAATAAGCAGCTTTGTCTTCCCCATGAATTTGACTTCCTTTTTATACGCTAGATAGAATAATACACTTTATTTAAATACTAAAATATTTAAATTTTATGACATCACAAAAACTGTGATCAAGTGTCAACTTTTGTATTATTTTAAAATTTTAATTCTTATATTTTTTTCTAGATAAGAAAAAAGAGACATAACGTATTATTCTATCTGTTATTTGCTAAGTTATAATCAAGATTATCATCCTTGATGATGTGTTCAACTATTAATCAGAGAATGGGATTTTATTATAGTAATTGGAGTTATCAAATAAATAATGATTGACTTTTTTTAAATGTAAATTACAATAAATTTCCTGCAAATCTCGGGTATTTATTCCTATAATATCTTACGAGTGTAGCAAATTTTATGACAGAAGCATTTTTAACCTGTGAAAAGGAGGGGGGGGGGAGGTATTACACAAACGTTTACACGTGTTTAGTTAGTTAACTTTTTAATATTTGAGTTGAAAGTAGTTCCATGCTTCGTAGAGTGAGTGACATACTCCTTATTTTCAATATTAACGATAATCATTATAGATATAATTTACTAAGTAATTACATTTCTTTTTTATTATATTCAAATATATTTTTATTGGATCCTGAGTTTAGATTTTTGATTCAGTGCACGTGTACTTGCTTATGTTTTTATTTCAAAGTATCAGAACAATCTATTTACTTCATATATTATTGTTTATTAATTATCTGTGTCAATGTTAAGAGTCTTAATAGGTCGACAAATTTTTTTGTTCAAGGTTGCACCTTTCTTCTCAAGATCCTATTGCCTATTTCTCATAATATTTTTAGTCTAATTTCTTTGTTCACAAAACGTGGGGCCTCATCTTAAAGCAACAGAGATATACAATCAAAGAAGGGGGAAATGAGAAAGCTCTCAATCCATTCATTCGTGCCTCCCTCTTACCATTGGCCAAAATAGCATTCAATGTCTACATTTCGATATAATTTGTTTATATATATGTATACAAATGAGGCTTCATAAATATATTTAATGTTGCCAAGGTTGTACGATGTACAATAACTCTTAGTTAATAACAACATTATTTTGAATTTTGGTGCAACTGAAAATATATATTGTAAAACTAGGTCAAGGCTTTCCTTTTTAAATGGAGCAACATTTTGCCCGTCTGAGGTTCTAAACAAATGTAACCAATGGGACCAACAAGTCGATTTTTTAAAAGACATTATTTAAAAGCATTCTATTTGTGTAATCCTTTATTAATTAGGAATTTTCTATTTTGTTTTTATTAGGTTTTAATTATTTACTTTATGATCAAAAATGTTTGCGTTTCATAAACCAAAAGTATTCCGATCAATAAGTGGATGTTGCATCTGCAGGGCCAAGTCTAGTAGGTAAGAGGTTTTGCTTGTTTGTCTAAAAAATATATATATCAATAAATATATATCTGTTTCTTTTCTATTTTTTCTTAGTTCAAGATTCACGGATAGTAAAAAGTATGAATCAGTTTTCCAAACCTGTTTCAACCTGGAAGAAAAACGATTTGGTGAGATTTGCAATGCTTGTGTCCTTCTAGTCAAACGTTACCTTAAACTCCCAGCCGGATCAACGCGTCATTGGAATCATGTTGTTGATGCAAGGAGTGGGCCTGGAATTAAGTCCTTATCGAAAGCTAGAGCGAGTAGACTTAAGCAAAAAGCAAAGGAATCAAATCAACTGAACAAAGAGAGTGTGTTAGATACGAAATCCGTGTTGACATCTATAGTCAAAAAGCAGCGTTTTTCTTCTTCAAGGAAAAGTACTCTTGATATAAGACACATTCAACCAAACACTTCACCAGATCTTGGAAAGGATTCCCCCTCAGTATCTGATTTTTTGGACATGAGCATTTGGAAAAGGTTGGTAGTTATTATTATCTTATTGAGTTAATTTCATTGAAATTTGTATTTGTTATTTAATCAGGCAAAGTGTTTGTTGTGGAACGATATTCCGTGGACCTTATGGAGAGGTTGTTATTGATCCCCGATTTCTTAATCCATGTGGCACATGTAAAAAGAAAGGTACTAATGAAAAGTCCAAAAAAAGTTCTTCTGATGAAGAAGACGTTTTAGATACTGATGGAAGCGCAGACGAGTCAATTAGTAGTAGTGGTAGCGGATGTGATGCAAGGAGTCCAAAAAGTTGCGACGATGACGAAGGTTTTTTTGATAAACCGGCATCAAGTTCCTCACCACCTACTAAAATGGAAGTAGCATGATATTTACCTAAAAGTCATTACCTCTTGTTAGCTAAATTATAAATCATCCCTCATTAGTAAGAGATGATGATTTTCTTCAATTTTATAGTTAAATTCATAGATGACCTACCTTCATGCAACATATCCTGATATTTAAAACAATTACTATGGCTCAAATTTTGTATTTATTATAATTCCCTACGTGTGCATAACTTCAGGTGAACATTTTACAAATTCTTTTTATATTATACATAAGTCTAATCCAAAGTCCAATGTTAAATCACAATATTTTTTTAAAAGTATTTAACTTTATAATAAGCATATTTACTTGAAGCATTGTAGATCTTATTATTGGCTGACTTAATTAGATCAGTGAATCATGATCTTAATATACATATATAACCGCCACAAACAAAGAAAGATGATCATCTAAAAGTTATGAATCGAAATCTCATATTTTTACCAGAACCTGACTGAATATGTTTATCTTAATTTCACAGTTACATTTGTATTTTGAATCTTGAATCGTGTTGTCGACTATCTTAAAAACACTGCCATTTTTTTTTTTTTTTTTTTTTTAATATTTGTTATAATTATTACTTATCCTACAAATATCTAAGAGCAATGATGATATTTTCAAATTCCATCTTTATTATTAGTTTTAATGCAGAAAATATTATATCATTGTTTGCTTAAACTAATAAGTGATTTAAAATTTTAACACAGAGACTTTTTTGTGCCAAAACGTTAAACATTCATATTTTTATTGAAGAAAATGATAATTATTAGTATTGAATTACGTAACTAATAGGACTTTGATCTGTGCTACTTTTTTTTACAATCGAAGTCTAATCAGT
Organism: Lepeophtheirus salmonis; assembly: GCF_016086655.4. Taxonomy (NCBI): domain Eukaryota; kingdom Metazoa; phylum Arthropoda; class Copepoda; order Siphonostomatoida; family Caligidae; genus Lepeophtheirus; species Lepeophtheirus salmonis. The sequence continues at coordinate 18,994,623 of NC_052136.2, forward strand.
AATATATATAAATATTTTTTTTCCTCCCTTGCTAATTCCAAAGATTATCGTTCCCTCCTCCAATATTCCATATTCCACTGAATAGGTGATGAATGTGTTGTCAATTATTTCAAGGGATGATCCTCATAATATACTCTTGCAATACTGATTTAAATTGGCACAATTTTGTTCTACTTTTATTATCTATTTTTATGCTCAATGTTCTGAATCATTTTTGTTTTTTTTAAGTAATCCGCTCACTCGAATATAATTTGAGTAAAGGACCCCTGAAAATGTTTGATGATTAATATTTATTATTATTATTTTACCTGGTTTATTATGTTTGTGATAGTTAAAACCTATGGATGACTCTATGTACCTTTAATATGGAAGTAAAATTAACTCTCCAATAGAAATTAAAATTTCTATTAAAAAAACAAAAAGTTTAAAAAAATAGTAAAATGACGATTATAAAACATAAAACACTAAAAATAGTAAAATAAAAGTGAATGTTTAAAAGCAAAGGTTAGGAATCAACCCTAAACACTTTTTTAGTCAACTTTCAATATCTGTTTGTTAATGAAAAAAATATATGGAAACTTTAAAAAAAATATTTATTACAAAAGTATTTCTATATATTTGATTTTTTCTTTTAATAATTATAAAAATGGTCTATATTTTGTATTGAATATTAATTTATTTTGTACTTTAAAAAATAATTATTTTTTGTAATACCCGATTTGATGAACATGCTCGATTATTATATATTTTTTGTATAATTTTCCATCTTTACCCCACCATCAAAAAAATTTGCTGAAAATTCACAGAATTCTATTTTTTTTTTTTTTTTATATTAACAGTTTTAAATTTACTTGTTCCTGATATTTTTAGAGGATTCGCACGAAAGGAATCAATTTTTTATTTGTCTTTACTCAGTTGGGTAATATGAATTGTGATCAAATTATGTAGGAAAAATTACATTCGATAACAGATTTATTGTAAGATTACTAGAGATGTGAGACTCGTCGAAAGATTCGTGAGCCCCAATTTAAAAAAAAAGTAAAGCCTTGTAATCTGAAAGATACTTGTGCTTTTAATAAGTATTTCTCCCTATTTTGAAAATTCAAACATATTCTCAAGCACTATACTTTATTTAGTGATATTTTTTAGTAGATATGTCGTCTATCAAAGTTACCAACATATACTTTTCTTCTTTATTTAAGGCCGAGTTACCACGTCTATCGTATGTGTACACGTCTAAGTGTATATTTATGAGGTAAACTGCATTTACACTCACGAGAATTTAGACATTTTTTCCATCTTTGGTCTTCTCTCCAACATATACTTTTTTATTGATAGTCACAAAGATATATATGAAATCAAAAAGTAAAGGATATTAAACGTTCATCGTTAAAAACTATCCAGACAAGGTTTCGGATTTTTTTTTTTTTCTTATAAAAACTAATCTTAAAGACTGATATCTTTCCCCTACTGATTAAAATACATGATTTTGTAAGATTCAATTGGCGATTTGAATTAATCCTTTTTGTACTTTTGAAAGAGGCTCTTTTTGACCATTAGAACGGTTAAGTGTTTGAACTTTTATAATACAAAATAAATCCCAATTTGGTCAATTTTGCGTGCGATAAGATTACCCCATAACTATGAAAATTAGACCTAAAAGCAAATATTTAAAACAAAAATAATAATTCATGTATAATAGGGTATTGAATGTTTATCTATTGAAACTTTTAGTGTAGTTAAATTCATTTTAACAAAATGATTTTTATGAAATCTATCTTTTTATATACCTATGCACATTCAAATCATTTGTATGTACTACGTAACGAATTAGGAAATTTTGATAATATTTATATCATTTATATTATAAATGTATTCTTTGTTTTATTAGATTATAAATTAAATGTATTTAATATAATGGATATTTTATAATTTTATACTTAAAAATCTAGGATAAATTCTAAAAGCTATATTATATTATTGTATTAATACATATCCATTCCGTTAAATAATAATTATTTCAACTGTTTTTGGTAGAGATTTAGTCATCACCTTTCCTTCATATAAATTTTTTACATTTTTATATTTATTGATAACTATCTCTTATTTTTTCTATTACCTATAAAAAATTATGTACTAAAGAATACTTGTAAAATATTGTTTAAAAAAACAAATAAAATATTTAAATCTTAATATAGCACAGAGGCGTGGACTGCAATTGCAACAAACTTTGACCTCATCCCGATCTCGTATGAGTATAAATCGTCTGTATTTTTTAGCTGAGACGCTTCTCTGGATTTGGTAATCTAAAGTATGCATTTTCTTTTCTTCAGCTGTTGTCATTATTATTTAACTTTAAGTAGCGAATTTTATTTTTCTGATACATTCAATTCTTTCAAAACCTGATAGAACATTCATATGTGCTCATAAAAGACGTAGAGTAACCCCGAGGTTTTGCTGCAGAATTATAATTGTAAGTCCTTCTTGGACTCAGGGTAGAATTGAAGGTTGACATCAGAGTAATTCTATCAAATGTCCTTGTTTATTTCCTTCTCTCTTGTCACAGCTGATTGTATCTGATCTAATGAAACGTCATGACAGCTAAGCTGCTCTCCTCCAAAACATTCATCAAGTTGTCAGTCTTACCATTTTTATTTTCCGTTTATTATCTTTTAAACATGCCAAAATACACACGGTTTTCATCACGTACGAGTTTTTTTCCCCTGCTCTTGTAAGAGGATAAGTGACTAATAAAATAAACTTTTGTTTGTTTTCATTTTTCGACAGTTGTCGAGATGGAACAAAAAGCTACTAATCATTCATCAAGTAATGTTCTGCTAATTTGAAATTCTTTAAACGTAAATATTTCCAGAATCAATTATGCTAGAGTGCTACGAGGGGTGTATGGTTAGGTTCAAGGAAGATTCGCCTTGAACGTGTCTGCCTTGTAACGCTTTCGTCTTGTGAAACTTTTGGGTCCATTATTAAATGATTGTGGTATAAAGGTTGGGGTAATAACGTTGCGTGGAAATATCGTAAGTTCTAGATTAGTGCACTTAACTAAAGAATAAATCTAACTTAATGCATCAATAATTAACAAGATTTTCGGTGTTATATCTGCAATCCATCTAAAATATTAAAGACTAAATGAGATAGCTTATAGCGATTTAGTAATAAATATAATTATTATTATATAACTACAGATCCCAGTTTTGGTCTTAAGTTTAGTTTCCCTCTCTCTATTTGAAGGAACTTAGTGAGATGGAAATTGATGACTTTATCCTTCTGTATCTCTTGAGGAAAGGAACTTTGATGAATGATGATATTGTCCGAAATAAGTTTATAAATTATTGCCCATCAAAGCTATCTCCGGTTCCAGCATCCTGTGGGGGATTCTCTTGATGCCTCAGGAAGATTAGCAGATCAATTGCATCATTTGCTTAAGTTCCTTAGAAATTTTATCATATATTTATATTTTCACATATACATGTAGACTTCCACGAACGAGGTCCCCATCTTGATATATAACTCTAGTACAATCCTTGATGTAAGTAGAGTATCTCTGCATGGCATTTTGATAAAGAAATGGACTGCATATGAATACCAATTATTCTTCGCAATGGACCGTAGCAGTAGCATTCCATGATTCCTTCCAATATACTTTGAAACCTACGTATTAACGATCGAAATTATCTATCTTGTGTACCTTTTTGTTTCTAATTTCTCAAAGCTGGAATACAACAGTAAAAAAGCAACTAAAAAATAAATAATTAAGAAGAAGCATTGTTCCCGCTCTATTATTATCCAAGACAAAAAAGGCTCAAAGCAAAAACGTTGCAAGGTGAAAGCGTTACAAGGCAGCTACGTTTAAGGCAACAATGTTCCAGGCGAATCCTCCTGACACGGTATGTTTGAATACACTAATTTTATTTTGGGGGTAATTAATTAATTCAAAAGAAAACAAGACTAATATTATTTTTGAGGCATCCTCTGACAATTTCGATGCACTTTTGCGTCGATATGATATCCATATCTCTCATATCAGTCAAAAAGTCACCGAACCTATTAGGCCTCTTCTTTGCTCCTGACGTTCTCCTGTTGCTAGGGCTCGCTTGATTCTCTCTGGATGTTGCTATACAGTCTGACTCTAAACCCTTCCTTCTCCTTAGGTATCCAACACACCGCGGAACACCCCTCATTTTCTTGCTTGGGATTACACACTGTCTTTGCTCCGGGGTACTGTTATACCAATATACGCAGTAGTAGATGGATGTTCCACTTCTTACGCCCATGGCTTTGATAGTTCTGTGATTACTCTTCACAATTCCACCTGAAGGTTTGTATGTGCATCTAAATGTAATATTGTATTTTCGTTATCACAAACAATTTCTTCAAGAGTTTCTTCTGATTGAAAACTTCACCTATTCTTTGGGGCACTTCCACTTCATTTTTGCTTCCCAACGCTCTCCATATAGCGAATCTACTTGCCCAACAATCTACGATGGTTAAGAACTTATTGTATCTGACATGAGTAAACGTCGACGGAAACTCTTTGCCAGTCTTTTTCCACTGATAATGACGCACCCACGTTCCTCTTTTGTCCGGGGTCAATTGAATTACACTCTTGCACGATTTCACAACTCTCCCAGCCTCAATTTTCTCACCATGGGCTATCGAACTTATAACACACCACGCTTCAAATGTCCCACTAATGTCCACCCTCCATATTCCACGGGATCTAAGACTCGCATTTTTTTATTAATATACTGAAACATTTCAATGGTGGCTCTAAATATCTCCTCGTTCCATGGGCCCTCTCTGCACTCTCGTCACAACACTTGAGGATATTCTTATCCAACCGGGTAAAGGAAAATGGCCCACTAATTTTCCACAGCACGAAAATACTTTTCTTCTTTTCATCCTTTCCTCAACTCCCATATCCAAATCCATTCTCCTGGGCCTCCTCCACCTCAGCTTGCCATCCTCGGCCTTATATACTTTGTCTCTGATATCTTTTTATATGGCTTCGTTTCGAGTTCATATATTTTTGGAGGTTTATGACAGTCCAAATCAATTATGATGTCGTTATAGTAATGATCAACGGTCTTTGACGCTTTTTTATACTAATAACGGTCTATAATTTTAATGGTAGATTTATTTTCACAGTGATAGACATTATATGAACAAAAAAGAGTTTGGAGGAAGAAAAATGGTAAGTATAACCCAGTGTGCCGGAACCATAGGGTCCATTGGCCTCCCACTTAAACAGAATTTTATAGTTATCAGAATTTTATAAATGACCTCTGTTATAAAAAATTTCAAAAAATAATAATTTAATTTCAAAGGCTATTCGTTCAAATTTAGTCTTTTCCAGAAAATTATAACTCTAAAAAGCTTTTGTGGGCTTCCCTGATGACATATCAATTATATAATTTGCTTCCCCCCATCCCCACTTAGAAATATATTCCGTCGTCAGCGGTATAACCCGAAATACCGTCCCCATTGTCAAGCATGAGTGGAAAAATTATGGTTTAGGTGTGGGAATCTACTCTCTGCATGGGGGGAAATGAAGACTTTACTGCATGGAAGGGAGGATAGACGGGAACATTATGTAACCTGGAAATCTTGGGAGACAACTTCCTTTATTTACGATAGGGCACTGAAAATGAGTCGTGTAATATGTCTTCCAACATGACAATGAACCAAAACATTCGCTTATGGCTACAAAGGAGTTACTCCAAAAGAAACACATTAAAACCATGGAGTGACCTAGCAAGTCTCCAGACTAGTGATGAAAATCGGGTGAATTTTTAAATTCGCTATTTGTTTTTGTTGTTTTTTTGAGTCAGCAAACTCTGGAGTTAATATTCTTTTCATAAATTGTTGTCATTATTATTTAATTTCTGAGGAGTTAACTTCCTTATTCACTACATGAAACATACATTATGTCACAAAAGTACAGAAATTGTTAATTTAAATTGCCCACGCTGAAGGGTTTTAAAAAACATTTTTTTCTAGGTCGGCAGAACTGTCTCTCATTATGATGCTAAGTTTGAACGCGATCTGTAAACAAATTTGCTTTTAATAGCTGGATAAGTCATTCTACCTCACTAGTGTTTCACGATTTTTACATTGAAAGAAATTATTAAAAAAATAATTTAGCTTAAATTTTGTGTTGTGTACAAAATTTTATAACTGGTGATGAGAAGTGGGTCTACGAGTATGTCATGCAAAGAAGCCAATAATTATCAAAATGGAGGGAGAAAAACGAGCCAAATTCGAAAAAACCATGCCAAAGTCGCTCAACAGTCAAGTTGATGCTCATTATTTTCTTTGATATCTACAGTCTGGGGGATCATGAATTCGTTCCAAAAGGAAAGGCGATCAATAAAGAGTACTATTTAGGCGTACTAAGGCGTTCGTGTGAGAAAATTCGTAAAAAGGCACATAATTATGAAAGAACAACTCGTGGATTTTATACGACCACGTTTATAAAGCCACGTTTGTGAGCTAAATCAAAGCCAACACGCACTAAATACAATAGCTCCACCTCCACATTCACCTGATTTAGGTCCGTGTGACTTTTTCTTGTTCCTCAAATTAAAAATTGCCAATCTGTAGAACCCGTTTTTATTCTATTAAATCCATAAAACTAAATTTGTGAAAGGAGCTAAAGGTCATTCCTAAAAGTGCCTATAAAAAATGTTTCGAGGACTGAAAAACACTTTAGCATAAGCGTATTGTATCCAATAGAGATTACTTTGAAGGCAACAAAATAAATTTTAATGATTAAATGTGAAATTTATGTTTTATTTAACAATTCCTGGTACTTTTTTGACAGACTCTATCATGAATATATATGGAACTGGATTGAACATTTGCATGTGACGGAGAGTAACCCTAAGAATTTGTCGCAGTGTCATAATTGTAAGTCTTTGTTGCACTTCTGAGTAAAATTGAGGATCGATATTGGAGTTATTCTAACGTATTTCCTTGTTCATTTCCAACTCCCCCTCGTAAGAGCTGATTGTAGCTGATCTAATTAAGCGTCTGGACACCTGAGCTGCTCTCCTTAAGTTTACAAAATCCATAGCTATTCACATACAATTTCAGATAATCAATTTTATGCTCCCTTGCATAATTTACCCGATTGACTAAATAAAATTCTAGTAAAAAGCAAACATTCCTTAATTTGGGGGACTATAGCCACTCCAGCCTACACCCTACGGACACGACTGGCCATAAAAAACTGGTTCTGTTTCTTATCTCATATCTTTGCCCACCCCACTTTAAAGTTGTAGTTACACACAAGGCTAATTCCTAATTCCAATCAAGAGACTACATATTATTATAACTTGAAATTTTCATCATATCAATTATTTATCAATGATACTGCAGGGAGTTTAAATTCAAAAATCGTTAGCCGTTAACAAAAAAATTATTTTTCTCGGAAAAATAGTTCAAATATCAAACTTTTTGAATAAAATTTCAAAAAATCATAGATATTTATAGAAAATTATATTTTTTGGAAAAAAATTCAAATATTAAATTTTCAGAAGAAAAATTTGAAAAATTTGAAAAAATAAGTTAAATTTAAATTATGAAATTTGTTTGAAAAAAATATAATTTAAACGCACTATCATGCACAATATCCAATGTACTTAACAAAGTACTTTAGTGTACTATTATTTTATTCTGGAGGAAATTTTGAAAAGTATTTTGAGGTCATTACAATTAGTTCATTATTGACATATGCATTGCTATCAGAAGATTTAAAAATAAAATGTCGTAATTGTGGGGTTCTTATAAATAAATTTGGCTTGTTTTGATTATTACTTCATTAATGATAAGATATCAAACTCTTTGGTGGGTAGGTAACTTATTATATAATGTAGTTATCTAGAGCCTTTCCTTGTGAAAATAAGTGTGATTTGTTTCAAGTCAATATACTATTTACTAAAGTAAGTAACTTTTGTTTATTAATAATTGTTAATATGAATATGTAATGTTAAATATATGAATATAAGTTGCGTTATGAAAATTTTATTGTATAACGTAGTTTATTGTGAGCAATAATATATTATTTTTGTCAATTCTTTTTCGAAATATTAGATAAAAAATGACTTTGATGTGCAGAAATCCTTTTTTTTTTTTTTTTTTTTTTTTTTTTGTAGAAGAGCAATATATTTTAAATAATGGAGTCATTATTTTTAGGGTAAATTATGGCATTTGAATCATCTTGTGTTATCAGTTGATATATTTTTATCAAAATTCCCTCATTGAAAATAAATTTGGGATACGTAAACCTTAGTACAAATGCGTCTATTGCAACAAGTGTTGTAATGGGACCATAGAGATAAAATACATAAAGTGACGATACTGGGCAATAACAAGCGAAATCCTTTGACGCCGCGACAGCAGACAAGTGAAAATTGATAGTTGAACAAAACATACGAAAACAAAGCACGGCGGTACCTCGCTTAAACAAAAATACCCTATTTATTTTGTTGTCAGCTGTGGATTCCCTCTTCTTACTTGCTACGTCATGGATATTTCGTAATCTATTCTTTTTGATGAATAAACGAAGCAATTAGTTATTTTACACTTCTGCTCCGTTTCCACGTTATTATCTTTAGTATATCACAAAACCTTTCTTCCAAAAAGAAACAGAAATAAGGCCCAAAATTATCTAGTAGTTATTCCAATAAGTCAATCATACCAATTAACCAAAACCCCGTTTCAGAACATCAATAAAATACAAGAAAAGAATAAACGTAGACGATTTATCGGAGAATTGTTCCAATATTTGGAAGATTTTGTATAAGTTTCCCCTCTGGAGATACAATTATAGGCCACAAAAGTCGGCATTTTCAACCTGGGACTATATATATACACCAAAAATTAGGAAATTTTAAAAGCAATTTTTATTCAGTGTCATTTTTGATGGCAAACTTTTAACGCAAAAGTTGGTAATTCAACAATTTTCTACACTTTTTATTCAATATGTCCCCTCCATTCTGAATGATGGGTTCAATACGGTGATTAATATTTCATTTCTAATAAGAAATTTTGGCTATCGTATACAAATAAAAATGCAGTAAGAAACGATTCAAGAAACGGGTCATGAAATTGAAAGAGAGTGAGGAAACTCCCACAAGGAAAATATATGCTTTTTTCATTAAGTATTTTAATAGTAGTACTAATTTATTATTTAGGTTTATGAGGAATCTGAGAATTTGTATCATAGATCTAGAGGATCTTTAATACTTTTGCAGGATCCTAATGAAAGATCATTAATTTATGTTATAGTCTTATAATAATAGTAGACATGCAACTAGGTCTACTATATAAATCTCTTATTTTACATATTTTTAATTAATATTAAAGAGACTATAAGGGAAAGAGGCGTCATGTATATCAATCAAGAAGGGTTTTTCTTATCTCAAATTCTGATTCTTCTAAAATTGTACATGCACTTTTTCATCTCTTGTGCTGTTAATTGTTCATACGTCTTTTCACTAAAATTCATCATATAAAATTTAATACAAGTCATTGTTTCGGACAGGGTTATGTATTTTTCTTTAAAATGAACCATTACCATAAACTATGAACTAAACCAATAGTTCATGGAATCGGAATCATATGTATGCCCTAAAAAATTATAAAATATATTTTAAAACAAAAATACATACCCCTAATCATCTATGAAGGGTATTTATGTTCTATATTCTTTGATCGAGGTTGCGTGAGTCCTGAACATAATTCATATTGAAAGTTTTTGTTAAAGGACTCTAGGCAAAGATTAGATACTTCAGGCGAGTAAGGTAAGATTTAGTAGTTCTCAATTCTGATTGGCTTAAAATTAGAAGCTGGAACATGTTCCTCCAGGCACGCAAACAGTTTGAACTGCCGTCTTCCCCCACATAGAAAGAGAAGAATACGGGTGACTACGTCACAAAAATAGCACAATACTATAGGTCGGTGTTAGGAACATAATCTTTTTTGTTTTTAGATTGAATTGTTTATTTTTCCCTTGAACCGCTCTTTCGCTAGAGTCCTTTAGTTTTTGTTTACTTACTAGCAGGGTTGTGGGAAGGACTCGCTTACAAGAGTCCTTGGTTGTGTGAATCGTGTTTGGCGCAAGCGCGCCCGCAAATACAACTTCAACTATCTGGTGCCTCTGTTTTCTTTCGGACATAAACAACCCTTTATTCATAAACCATACTTGATGGCCGATGGGTAATTTCGAACATACTTATAAGATATCTCAATGTTGATTTTTTTAACATTAGAACTTATTTGAAAATTTACTACATATAGAAGCTTTACGTGGTACTATTTAATCAAAATAATATTATCAAGAAAATGTCTTAATGTCAGTTATAATTTATTATATGATACAAATAGTATTAAATATTAATTGCCATAATATAAAACTTTGGTTACGAATATCAATATACAAGGTGGATATAACAAATCGTAAATAGAATGTGTGTAAATTAAATACTAACTATAATAATTTTTGCATGTGTCTGTAGATGTTCATCAAATACATGGGGACGTAAAACCATTTAGATAAAGAAAAATCTGTGACGACAATCTAAGTCTAAGGGAGAAATAGTCATAGATTTGGTCGAAATACTTTTACTTCGCGAGGAAGAAGTTGAGTATCATATTATGAATGACGCAATTGTAATGTGTGAGCCCCTAGAATAAAAATCATCCTAAGGGATGTCTTATATATTATGGATATATAATTTCCGTACAAATAACTATATAAAAATACATATTATATTTTGTAAAATTATGTAAGACAAAATATATTGTACGAAAAATATATTATACACCAAAAAATCTTTCATTGAAACTCTTAGTGTTCAATCTTCCTAAAGTCACCTCCTACTTTAAGTAAACCCTTTTCTTGTTAAGAATCCTTTAGTGTCGTTAATGCCTATAAGTTATAACGCACGAATCACTACTATATACAGTTTCTATGACAAATATTAATTCCATTAATAAGTTTGAATTTGTGCTTTACTGCAAATATGGACAATGATACATTTTGAATACTTCAAGCCTCACTCCAAATTTCCTTATTACTCGTAATACCAAATATAATTAGAGAACATCAAACCCATCCTTACATTGCGCATTCGGTAGTGCTTAAAAAGTATATCTAATCATTGTTAGACCTGAGATACAAGCATAACTCTTCTATTTGAAAGAACATTCAAGGATGACGTTTAATGAATCTTTAATAATAACCATGAAAAGAGCTTTTGACTACAACATTAAATACTAATACTACTTGATTTTTTTATTACATAGCTTGATATAATCAAGATACTTAGAGACTCTAAGTATCTTAGATATAACATAAAATATCAGCTGACGTTTGACTCTCCCTTTCCTTGCCTATTGAGTATCCAATATCCAGTTATTATATAGGTAATAAGTAATAACCTATATAACCTTGAGAAAATTTAACCCTGACCAAGTTGAATTTCTAATCAAAAATAATGTTTTTTAATACAGCAGGTTGCGTGATTAGAGTTTGTGCTCCTCCATATAGAATTAATATGTTCTAATGAACATATTGTATCTACCTAGCAATATAAACATAAATTTCTAACGACTAAGTGACGTCACTTTTTCAGAAGGTATGATAAATTTTTTTTAGAAAAAGTTAGAAAAACTTAGTCCTTATCCAACAAATAAAAGTGGTTTTGGTGTGAACAAAATTTCTACACTCATACATTGAAGGAACCAATTTGAAGTCCTTAATTAATTTGTTTTTGATATTTATAACCTACCTACCTCGTCATTATGTATCTTTGTATTGTGGTACTCGTTTCACGTTATTAGAACAGTGCTATTAATTATTATAATTTCAAATGAGTTCCAGTTCTTCTTCATACTCTGGAGACTTGAAGAAGCATATTAAAGGTGTCCATGAGAAAATTAAACAATACAAATGTAGTTTCTGCTCCAGTTCTTTTGCACAATCTGGAAACTTGAAAAAGCATATTGAAGGTATTCATGAGAAGATAAAAAAATACCGATGTAGTGACTGCTCTAGTTCTTTTACACAATCTGGAGACTTGAAGAAGCATATTGAAGCTGTTCACGAGAAGATTAAAAAATTCCAATGTTGTTACTGTTCTAGTTCTTTTTCATACTCTGGAAACTTGAAGAAGCATATTGAAACAGTTCATGAGAAGATTAAAAAATACCAGTGTAGTTACTGCTCTAGTTCTTTTGCACACTCTGGAAGCTTGAAGAAGCATATTGAAGGTGTCCATGAGAAAATTAAAAAAAATAGTTACTTCTCTAGTTCCTTTACACAATCCGGACACTTGAAGGCGCATATTGAAAGTGTTCATGGAGAAATTAAAAAATTCCAATGTAATGACTGCTCTAGTTCTTTTACACGACCTGGACACTTGAAGACGCATATTGAAGGTGTTCACGAGAAGATAAAAAAATACCAATGTAGTTACTGCTCTAGTTCTTTTGCACACTCCGGAAGCTTGAAGAAGCATATTGATTTTGTCCATGAGAAAATAAAAAAATTCCCATGTAGTGACTGTTCTAGCTCTTTTACACAATCTGGACACTTGAAAACGCATATTGAATGTGTACATGAGAAGATAAAAAAATTCCAATGTAGTTACTGCTCTAATTATTTTACAACATCTAAAAGCTTAAAGATTCATATTGAATGTGTCCATGAGAAAATTAAAAAATACCTATGTAGTTACTGCTCTAGTTCTTTTACACAATCTGGAAGCTTGAGGAAACATATTGAATGTATACATGAGAGGATTAAAAAATTCAAATGTAGTGAGTGTTCTAGTTCTTTTACAAGCTCTGGAGGTTTGAACAAGCATATTGAAGGTGTTCATGAGAAGATAAAAAAATTCCATTGTTGTGATTGCTCTAGTTCTTTTACATTCTCTGGAAACTTGAAGAAGCATATTGAAACAGTTCATGAAAAGATAAAAAAATACCAATGTAGTTTCTGCTCTAGTTTTTTTGCACACTCTGGAAGCTTGAAGAGGCATATTGAAGGTGTTCATGAGAAGATAAAAAAATTTCAGTGTAGTGACTGCTCTAGTTCTTTTACATTATCTGGAAACTTGAAGAAGCATATTGAAACAGTTCATGAGAAAATAAAAAAATACCAATGTATGTACTGCTCTAGTACTTTTGGACACTCTGGAAGCTTGAAGAAGCACATTGAAGGTGTTCATGAGAAGATTAAAAAAATCCCTTGCAGTGACTGCTCCAGTTCTTTTACACAATCCGGACACTTGAAGAGCCATATTGAAACTGTTCATGAGAAGATTAAAAAATTTCATTGTGGTTCCTGCTTTATTTCTTTTACAGAATTAGAAAGCTTGATGAGTCATTATAAGACTCATCATAGTTAGACATAGTCAATTCCAAATTTTTCAAGATAGTAAAATATATTTATACATTCGACTGAGTATGAAAATATCTATTTTATATTTAAATTTTAATATTATTTAAAATGCATTAATATTTCCTTTTTGGTTTCAATGTTGGCGTGGTTTGTTCAAAATGGACAGACATTCCCATTGTGTTTACAACTTCCAATTGTCTAAAGATATTATTAACAATATTAACTGTGAATATAGTCGGTTCATAAGGACTGATTTCTATAGCTTCCAGACGTTGATTTATAATATTTAGATATCCCGGCTCCGAATTCAGCTATTTGAAATTTTGCTACTCCAAATCATTAATAAATATACATATTCTCCATGCTCCAAATTCATTTGAATTCCTGTGTGAATACTTGATACTTTCGGTTCACTCCTCAGTCATGGTTATTACTTCATGATAATCAAATTTACCTATTTACTAAAAATTATATTATTTTGATCTTTTTAATCTCATGAATGTGTATGTATGAAATTAATATCGTGAGTAAGATGTTTCCATTTTTTTTAAAATTTCAGCATCAAATATTAGAACTTCCTTTATCCCAAAAAACTAATTAAATTATCAATGCAACAATAACGTGGGGAATATTATTTGAATAAAACTTTTTTTAATTCAAAATCCATTCAACTCAAGAATTAGGCATATGAGTAATCGATATTGTTTGAAGGAAGTTTTATAACCCTTTTTGTTAGGCAAATAACATATAATTACATAATTATCGTTGTGAATTAATTACATGGTCAAATATCAATGAAGGATATAATATTTCATATTATTGGTATTAAACTTACTACATAGTCTTGTACAAACCCGATATGAAGTTGACACATTATTTTTGAAAGGAAAATTTCTCATTTTAAATTATTAGTGCGATAAAATGTTTTTTTAAATTTTACTTTAGAAACCCTTTTAACATATATTTACTTCGATTTTGAGTTGGACACATGAAGTAAATTTATCATTTTTGCTCAAATACAATTTCGTAGGATTTCAAATATCATTCAAAAAAAAAATGAAAGAGTTTCATAAAATACCATGTGATTTAGATCATATATTAGATGTGTCGATAAGAGATTTCTTTGCTTTTGTTTACAACTATACTGGTTATTTGATGACGTCATAAAGGAGGAAATTTGATAAAACAAATTGTATTAATACATAATATAGTATTTTATTTTCTCATTAGACAATACTATTGGTGTAAATTTTTCCCTCCAACAAAAAACCTTTTTTTTAAATGAATTGAAAGCTGATTTTAATGAAGAATAGGTCAGAAAAGAAAATTTAAAATAAATATACTTAATCAATAATATTTAAACACAATCCTTCACTCATTAAAATCATTTTTTTGTACTATTCATGAATTAAATATATTTGTAATTACTAATTCGTTAATTGGACAATTCGTTTCAATCTTCCAAAATTCATACTTGCATTTTTTAGTTTAAGTTTGGGATTTAAGTATTTTACTCTTATTTTTATCCTAGTTTTTACAAAAGAAACAATCAATTCCTTAGGCCAACTAGGATAAAGTTCAACAAGAAGATCAGAGAGCCTTTTAAAAACTTTTGCTGTTTGTCAATGCCGTCCTCATGAATACTGTGAAATTCATATAATTTATATTCTAATTATTGGCAAAATTTCAATAATTCTTGGTAAGGCCTCCCCGAGAAACAAACATAGTCCAATAACTAGATGTTTGCGCATAATGGTATTTTCACTTGTTTTCTGTCCAAGATGTGGATATAAAGATTTGAATTCTGGAAGCTTTGAAACATTCTTGTGGAAGTATTTCTGTTCTATTGACGTCTTTGTGAATGCCAAAAGTCTCTAAATTTTCAGAATGTTCCGAAACTTCCTAACCTTCAATTCCATCTAATATTTCTTCACGCGATTCATTAGACTGATTAATTGTACACATAGAGAAGTCATGAGTCAAAGATTTTGTAACAATTTGGATATCATCTCTCAAAGCTGTTTGATCATTTTCATTAGCTTCTTCCTCAATTGCTGAGTTTTTAAGTTATTATTTTTGTCAATCATGATAACTTTTAATCTTCTAAAAGCCTCAACCGGAGACGGGTGCTCAATACTTCCTGTGAGGGTACGAATTCGAGAGAAAATATTCTCAGGATACTCTTGATCTAAGTTTGTAGTTCAAATAAAGATCAGTCCTTAATTTTTCATGCATTTCAATGCTCTCATACACCTAATTGAGATCAACATTCCCTTTTGAAGTGGAAGCTGATAAGATTTACCAATTATATTCATTTCCAAAAACTAATCTTTCCATTTCATTCAAGGCATGGAGTTGTTCTTCAAAATGTAAACCCAATCCACACGAATGTTTTGTCTTGCTGTTAATAGTACTTGCAATCATTGACAATTTCTATAATTCTTGACAATGATATCTTTTGTTCCCAATAGACATAAAAAAATGCTTCAGATATAGTATTTTATTAAAGTTGTGTTGCAGTTCTTACTCTTTGCCTAGCATTTCTAGAGCATTCAAAATGTGACACTTTTGTAACCTTGAAAGTTATCCCCAATTGACCACTACCTTGATCAAGAAGGCCTTGAAAGTCTTTCTTTGTTAATTTAGCATATTTTCCATTGGCGTCAATAAAGCTCAAGCCCTGGTCAAGCAAATGATTTTTAAATAGCTAAAGCAACTGAGGACAATCTGGTAATGTATCAATTTGACGTTTTGAGTCCACAGGATTATCAAATGAAAATATTTCTGAAGATTTTTTCAGCTGGCATATCAGTCAATGGTTTCCTAAATCAAAAGTAATTGCTTTGATTTGAACACCAGCTTGTTCAATTCTTTCAATGATGGTAAACATCAGTTCCTTTGTCATAACAGTATCAAATTGTGCAAATAGTGATTGTTTTCATGCATGACAAAGTCCTCGAACAATTGTTACTTGCATTTTCTTGAAAGGTCCAAATATTTTAATAACTTTAAAAGAAATTTTATAGGTTTTTCTAACCTCAATTTCGTCAAAAAAAAGATGTTTTCATAGTTTGATTCTGAAAGGCTCATTTTTTTAGAGAGAATATTAATGGAATCTTCGAGAAAACCAGGCTCCTATTTGAAATCTTCTAAAAAAAGATCTTGAGTCAGGTGACTTGGCAAAGCAACAAGTTTTCTAGAACGTAAATATTCAAATGCTTTAGAACTCATTAAATTATAATGATAAGTGCTAAGGGGGAAAAAAAATCATTGTTCAGATTACTAATTCCAAATTAATCAGTAAATCCAGTGTGTTTTTTAGCTGGCCCGTTGATTTGTAATATAAAGAAACCATTTTCTTTTCCTTAGCAGTCATCATTATCATTTAATTCCTGAGTAGTGAACATCATTTACTAAATTGATTGAGCATTCGTTTGTGCCCATAAAAGACGGAGCGTAACCCTTAAAATTTCTTGTGGAGCTATTGTTGTAAGTACTTCTTGGACTCAGAGTAGATTTGGGCATCTACATAGGAGTTAATTCCAGAAAATGTCCTTATCTATATCCTTTTCGCCTTCCTCCCTAGTAACAACTGATTGTAGCTGATTTATTCAAACGTCATGAACATTATCATTTCTCTCCTCCTAAACATTTTTCAAAATGTCAGGATTTCCATGTTGATTTTCGGTTCATTTTTTTATAATATGCCCATTCTACACTGAATTTTCATCATTGAGTATAGCAGTTGTAAAAAATATCGACTTTAAGAAAAATAATTGGACCTTTCAATCTATTAAAGATCATGTCTCTGATTCATCTCTGAATCAAACATATATTCCCAGTAATTAAATCCATTTCAAAATCTTACGCAGACATAAAATTATATAATTTGAGGAAACGTAAAAGTGTAAGGATTTAAGGAACTAAAGTTAAAATCAAAATAACTAATTTATTCAATTTAAAAATAATTAATTCTCGATTTTTAATGAATTAAATTATAGTCAGAATAATCTCGAAAATACATAATTAATATTTTGAATGACTAAATAAAATTTAAAAATTCGAATAAATATTAATATACTTCATAAAATGATATGTCTAAAAATACTTTATTAACCTCTTGACATCAGCCAATTGTTATAACTAGGCTAATTGTTATTTTACAGTAAATATTTTAGAAAAATATAAAAATGTTTGAGCGCCATCTATGTTTTTAACACACCTAGGACTGATCGCTTATCAGTCTTTTTCCACCACCCCTTTGAGTCTTTTTTTATAAGTCCAATCTTGTTTACCATTCAACGGTCCTAAGGACTGATACATCGGTCTTTCAGTCCTACATATCTTTTTATTTTCTTCAGTCATAGCTAGGATTGGAGTATATTATACACGAGCTAAGAAAATAATGAATGATTCTTCTTTGTTGTGGATTACAACTATTGCACGTACCTCGGTAAGAAGAGGTAATTAATCATTTATATCTAGAGTTGTCGCCACCCGCTCACGGCATAGAGGAGCAAGGGATTGGAATGATTACGAGAGATTGACCATAATGATCGTTAATATATTTATGATCACATTGACTTGCAAGAAGAAAGACCATGGAATAATAATAATATTTGAAAGGGAAAAATACAAACAATGTAACGTGCAATTGCACAGTTAATCCTTGATATTATGAGTAGTGTAATATAAATAATGAAAATATATTACATCACCCTCCCCTAATAAACACTTGCGAGGGCGAAGCTGATTAATATGTCTTGTTCTGATTTCGAAACCAATCTTCACAGTCCAGAGAGTATTTCCTATAGTTCCGATACGCTTAGGAAAACCATATCTTGTGAACTATGATAAGAGATGGGAGAGAGTGGACTGAGTAGAAGTGTTGTTCATTATGGCAGCCTCAATCCACTTTGAAGCAGTATCCATTAAGATTAAACAAATATTTTTATTTATCTTCGCATAGTCGACGTGGACTCGTTCATAAGCGTCCATTGAGACCAGCAAACAGCTCTTCAGGGTGAGGGAGAGAATGCAGTTGTTTATTTCTAACAGGAAAAAGAGTCTTTGTAAAATAACTACACACCCATATTGCACCATTTAGCTTAGACACGGTAACAATGGGTAAAGCCCAGTCAGACGAGCTAGCTTTTTACAAAGTGCCACGGTCAATCATGTTACTCAACTCATGAATAACTTATTCATGGAGAGCAAGAGGGACGGAGCGAGCTCTAAATTATCAAGAAGTAGCATTTTCACTGACGTGGAAAGAATATTTAGGGAGAGCCGAGATGTGCGAAAAATCATCCTTAATCATTTCCTCAAATTCTCTGTTAAGTGATTCCAGACCCTTTTCTTGGCGAGAAACAAAATTATAGTGGAAGCTCGGAGACTGAAAAGAAAATATAGAAAATCAAACAAATTAAAAATGACCCCAAGAAACAGATGTTAGACAAACACCTTGCACATTATTTGAAACTAATACGGTAATCCTTTGAGACCATTCAGTCAGTTGTCCTTCGTTATTCGTAAATCCAGATACAACTTAACTTACAAAACCAGAACCTACATTTTTGAGGATACGAAAATAGGGAAACTCTTCAGATATGTTCTCCAGGACATAAGACCTAAGCCAGATAGAGGAAATCGAAGACAATTACTTCTAACATGATCATCCATCTCAAGAGAGCAGATTCGACTCCTTCCTTATGAAGGAGTTCCAAGATTGCAAACATTGTAAATCCTTTATTAAACGAAACAAAAGGAAATTCAAGATTTAGAAGATAACTAAGTAATTTTTCTGGAACTTGCTCCATGAGAAATCTACCTTTTTTTACCCCGAATCTATGCTACTATTAGCTTCATTTATGAGATTTTCGCTAGATATATTAAAATATTTAGACCCAACCTGAGGAATATAATTAGCAAAAGGATGTTGTTTTCTACACTTCAATCCCATAGGAACATAGGAATCTCCCGTTTCTAATAAATTGACAAATACCTTTGTAAAGCATTGTCTTGGATTTGTCGACGTCAATAAAATATTTTGAGTTTTGGTTGCTAAGAATATCATATCGTAAAGCTGACTAGCATGTTACGTAGTTAAAGATAATAAATCTGAAGCCCTTTTAATACCATCCCTATTAACACTATCTTGAAACTTTTCTATGAAATATTGATCTTCACCAGAAAAGTCAACACCATGAGTTATTTATTTCTCATAAATCAAAAAGGTCTTGCATTCGCAATCTTTAATTTTGAAAAGCTTAATGATGGAAGAGGCAATGTATCCGGATATATAAAACAATCGATTTGCTCGAGATTCTTCCATAGTAAAATTAGAATTAGAAAAACTGATAATAAATATATGTATTTGGAACAATTGGATCAGTACTTACAAATTGAATGATGTTTTTTTTTTCACATCCACGCTTATTACTTGATTTTCATTTAATATTCTTAAGTTTCTAGTATAAATTCATTTCTTTATTTATTAAAAATATATACGTAATATTAACATAATGATATATATTCTCTTAATTAAAATAAGAGTATTGAAAAATATTCATAAATGACATAATAAATCCCTTCAATGCTACGATATAATTACATTCATACTTCTTTCATTTTCTTCTATACCTACTTAGAAGGTATAGTATGAAGATAAGATGTAATATATAGTCCTTTATATAGTCCTGGGATCTAATAAAGAGGGATGAAGCACCACGCCTCACACTCTAAAATTGCTGTGGGGAAAGAATAAATTATTTTATTCTATGATTTTTCCTTTTTTAAATTTCCCACCTAACTCCAAAGAGAAGAGGATACATTTATGATTTATTAATTGTTATTATAATAATAAATGTATAATTTAAGATACAATGGTCAATTATTGGCAGAGGTGGGAAATTTGACTCGAGACTTGTGACGCGAGTTGGACTTGAGTACATATTTTGAAGATGATCTCAAAATCAAAGATTCAAGACTTGACTTGGACTAGTATATTGCGGACACAGGAAAAGCCTTAACACTATTGACCCTATATTATAGTTATGGACTTGAAATGAGCTTGAATGACATCTGAGGACTCGATGAAAATATTAAAGTAAAGATATTACTTGAGATTCGACGTGGACTTAGAGTATAAGGTCGTTTCCCCTACTCTTATTAATGCTGTGCCATAAGCTGCAGGAGTGGAACCGACAATCCAAAATTTTTGGAAGCAATAGATTAAAGATATCTGTAGACAGGATTATACTCCTACTATAATTCAAGTGTGGACTCATTACATATTTGAATATGGACTTTGAAGACGACTTAAGGTTTAACAAATCCTGCCGTTCTACATGTCATCGCCTATTAAAAAGAAGCAAACTAAAAAAGATATAGTTCCATCAATCACTGTACCCGAACACTCCTTAATCATGCAAAAGGTAAATTACGAATTTAAATTGGGGTCTATAATGTATTTTTGTTAGTTTTTATTGGTTAATATAATGAGGTTAATAGAAATTCGATTTTTCGATTGATATAATGTTAATAAATTATTTTCTACATTATAGATGTTGTTTGATTGAAGTCCTTTACTTGTTCTAAGAACATAATCTCCATTTATATCAAGATATTTCATTTTGTTCCATGACTTGTCTTTAAAGTATGCCAAATATCCAAGATTTATTTATTGATGGTTCCCCTCATCCAAAACGAGGTTGTGTGATTTCAATCTCTGTGCTTCATCCCTCTTTATTATCACAGTATGGCAGAAGATTAATAACACACAGCATCCACAATCAACATATATTGAGTAGGAATGAATAAATATTCAACATTCTTTTTAGTAAAAAGTGCAATAAATTAGTGGTTATCCAGTAAATAAATGTTGTTTTAGTGTGAACAAAATTATACACTCAGTATACATGAAAAGAAGCTGTTTAACGTCCTTTATTAAGTTGTTTTTGATATTTGTAACCTACCTACCTCGTGACAATGTATCTTTGTTTTGTGTTCCTCGTTTCACGTTATTTCAACAGTGCTATTACTTATTCTAAATTCAAATGAGTTCTAGTTCTTTTACAAGCTCTGAAGACTTGAAGATACATATTGAAGGGCCTTGTAAGAAGAAAAGAAAATTCCAATGTAATTACTGTTCTAGTTCTTTTAAACAATCTAGAAGCTTAAAGATCCATGTTGAAGGTGTCCATAAGAAAATTAAAAAATTCAAATGTAGTTACTGCTCCAGTTCTTTTTCACAATCTGGAAGCTTGAAAAGGCATTTTGAAGCGGTTCATGAGAAAATTAAAAAATTCAAATGTAGATACTGCTCTAGATCTTTTTCATACTTCGGAAACTTGAAGACACATATTGAAGGTGTCCATGAGAAAATTAAAAAATTCCAATGCTGTGACTGCTCTAGTTCTTTTACACGCTCGGGAGACTTGAAGACTCATATTGAAGGTGTTCATGAGAAAATTAAAAAATTCCAATGTAGATACTGCTCTAGATCTTTTTCATACTTCGGAAACTTAAAGACACATATTGAAGGTGTTCATGAGAAAATTAAAAGATTCCAATGTAGTTACTGCTCTAGTTCTTTTACACAATCTGGGCACTTGAAGACGCATATTGGAAGTGTTCATGAGAAGATAAAAAAATTCCAATGTAGTTACTGCTCTAGTTCATTTACACAATCCGCACACTTGAAGAGGCATATTGAAGGTGTTCATGAGAAGTTAAAAAAATTCCAATGTAGTTACTGCTCTAGTTCTTTTACACGATCTGGACACTTGAAGAGGCATATTGAAGGTATTCATGAGAAGATAAAAAAAATCAAATGTAGTGACTGCTCTAGTTCTTTTACAAGCACTACAGACTTGAAGAAGCATATTGAAGGTGTTCATGAGAAGATAAAAAAATTCAAATGTAGTGACTGCTCTAGTTCTTTTACAAGCTCTACAGACTTGAAGAAGCATATTGAAGGTCTTCATAAGAAGATAAAAAAATTCCAATGTTGTGACTGCTCTAGTTCTTTTACAATCTCTGGTAACTTGACGAGGCATATTGAGGCTGTTCATGAGAAGATAAAAAAATACCAATGTAGTTACTGCTCTAGTTCTTTTACACAATCCGTACACTTGAAGACGCATATTGAAGCTGTGCATGAGAAGATAAAAAAATACCAATGTAGTTACTGCTCTAGTTCTTTTACACAATCTGGGCACTTGAAGACTCATATTGAAGGTGTTCATGAGAAAAGAAAAAAATTCCAATGTAGTTACTGCTCTAGTTCTTTTACACGATCTGGGCACTTGAAGACTCATATTGAAGGTGTTCATGAGAAGTTAAAAAAATTCCAATGTAGTTACTGCTCTAGTTCTTTTACACGATCTGGACAGTTGAAGACGCATATTGAAGGTGTTCATGAGAAGATCAAAAAATTTCATTGTGGTTCCTGCTTTATTTCTTTTACAGAATTAGAATGCTTGATGAGTCATTATAAGACTCATCATTGTTAGACATACACAAGTGCAAATTTTCCAAGATAGTAAAAAATATTTATACATACGACTGAGTAAGAAAATATATAATTTATTATTTAAAATTCATTGATATTTCCCTTTTATTTGAAGCTTTAGGGAGCACTCAATAGATGGAATGTGCATGCATTTTCAAGAAATATATAGATTTACATAAAAAAAACTTTGAACAAATGTATGAATACTAAAATTTTCTATGAATATACTCTTTGATTTCATCAGATTATGGGTAGTGATTTATTTAATTATTCTACCAAACAACTTTATATTTGTGAATTCATCGCATTTTTTTATGAGAACTGTTCGTTTACTAAGAGGAATCCACTAATTCGTCGCCTTGCCTCAGTTTTTCTTGTTCTTCAGAAAGATTCCTAGAATAATTTTGACTTTCTACAATGTTACTCCATTTTTAAAATTTATGTGAAGTTACGTACTACAATTAATACATTTTCCACCAAGACAACATTTTTGAACTGAATTAATAATGTTATTTATTGGTTCACTCCAGATATTGGTAGGACTCATTGATCTAGTGTTTTACAGACCTTGGCAATGACTGATGAGTTATAATACTATCTGGAAGAGCACAAGCTCTAATTACGCAACCTGCTGCTTTGAAAAACAACTTCTTCTTTTTTTTTTTTTGAGAAATTCGACTTGGTTAACTCATATGAACTTAGTACAGTTATAACTTATAAGACTATAATATTTGTAGTAGTTGCAATTTTATATTAACATCATGTGGTAATTCAAGCAACTCCTCTATTTTGGGGTAATATTTGAAATCCTATAAAATTATAATTGAGCAAAAAATGATGACTTAATTTAAACACTCAAAATCAAAGTATATATATGTTAAAAGGTTTTATAAAGTAAACTTTAAAAAAACATTACTAAACTAATCCTTTAAACTGATGAACTTGCCATTCAAAAATAAAGTGTCAACTGAACTCCAAATCCATTTGATTCATTGTGCAATACACTGGCTATACCGACTTCATTAATGAATCACATTAGTATTGAAAGATCAATCGAAGAATAATATTTCATATTAATTAATTATTTGAATGAAACCTACTACAGAATGATTTTGTACAAACATGAAATATCGTTAATTTTTGAAGGACAAATTCATCAGTTTCAGTAATTAATTTAATTTAGTAATTTTTTGAAAATTTGCGTTAGAAAAATCTGTAAGATAATTAATTCTTTTTCGATTTTTAGTTGTATACCTTAAGTCAATCCATCATTTTCTGCTCAAAAACAATTTTTTAGGATTTCAAATATTAACCTAAAATGGAAGAGTTTCTAAAAATAGCGCGTGATATTAATATAAACTACAACTACGACCAATGTAGCTTTTTAATTGTACAAATTTACGGGTTGACCAAGTAGAATTTATCCAAAAAAAAGGATGTATTTCACCACAACAGGTTGCGTGATTGTAGATTGTGCTCCTCCAGATAGTATTTTAACACATAGAAATTGCATCTAAGTCACCTTGCATCATAGATAACTATAGATTGCTTAAGGGCGCTGTCGTCGCAGCATTTCATGTCAGCTATTGTCGGGGGAAATAAAATAATCAAATTTATTACTATTAAGGCAAGAAAACATGAAGGGATCATACAATGCTTAATACTTTTATAATAATCCTACAACTTTATGTATAAAGTACATATGAGTTATGATTACTAAGCATTATCGTCTTGAATGAAGAGGTCGCGGAGGCAATTATCATTTATGTTTACTATTATTATCAATTTACTTATTTAATTTTATATTGCCCGGATATTATAAAAGAAGTCCTTTATCCATCTATGATTTCATTAAATAATTCAAATTAGTGTCCAAAATGGCTCATAGTTGTGCTGCTTTTGGCTTTTCCCCAAAATAAAGGTGATATTTTTCAAGGTTAAAATAACTAATAAGTAAAAAATTCATTTTAATTTTTAAATATTTCATTTTTAAACATAAGTTACTAAACCAAAATATTTCATCTATCATTTGACGAAAATTGTATAAAGATAACATTAACCATCTATGCAATATTTAATCCTTTATTTCTGTCAACATAATAATATCATCTTTTTCCATTCAAACAAATCAGTAATTTTTGTCTAGGACTGGGTAAAAATATTTTTGTTTATTTTAAATTGTAGCTCTATATAAATGCTACAACTTTATTAATTATTCTTTTTTTCCAAGCATTTTTTGAAATACAAAAATAAATAACATTAAGTATGTATTATTCAATTATCGAATAATCGTATTCATTATCGAAACGGTACTTTTAGTCATTGTTTGAAACGTAGATTATTCAAACAAAATGTTTCATCAATCATCTGAAAAAATGGCATAAGCATAGCATAACAATCTATGCGATATTTAAACATTTTAGTAGTTACTGATAAGTTGATAACTAATAAGCGATAAGTGTTAATAACTAACAAGACAAATTCATAAGTAAATTAACTTTGCCCCCGACAACAGCTGACTCATAATCCCCAACTGCAGCACCATCAACTAAAATTCGTCTCTCTAAATATTTTCTATGTCTTGCATCTACCTATCTAAAAATACATTTTATGTTTATATAGCTACATAAACATAAAATTCAAAATACCAAGTGGCGTCACTTATTTAGTAGGAATGAGAAAAATTTCAATCTTCGTTTTAGAAAAAATGCAATAAAAAATAACTCAGTACTTTCAACAAATAAATGTTGTTTTGGTGTGAACAAAATTCTACACTCATTATACATTAAGGGAAACTATTTAACGTCCTTGATAAAGCTGTTTTTGATATTTTTAACCTACCTACCTCGTTATTAAGTATCTTGGTTTTGTGTTCCTCGTTTCACGTTATTCGAACAGTGTTATTAATTATTATAAATTCAAATGAGTTGTAGTTCTTTTACAAGCTCTGAAGACTTGAACATACACATTGAAGGGGCTCATAAGAAGAAGAAAACATTCAGATGTAATTACTGTTCTAGATCTTTTACACAATCTAGAAGCTTAAAGATTCATATTGAAGGTGTCCATAAGAAAATTAAAAAATACCTATGTAGCTATTGCTCTAGTTCATTTACACAATCCGCACACTTGAAGACACATATTGAAGGTGTTCATGAGAAGTTAAAAAAATTCCATTGTAGTTACTGCTCTAGTTCTTTTACACGATCTGGACACTTGAAGACGCATATTGAAGGTGTTCATGAGAAGATTAAAAAATTTCATTGTGGTTCCTGCTTTATTTCTTTTACAGAATTAGAAAGCTTGATGAGTCATTATAAGACTCATCATAGTTAGACATACACAAGTCTAAATGTTCCGAGATATTAAGATATATTTATAAATACGACCGAGTAGGAAAATAACTAATATTCGTTTTTTTTTTGTTTTTTTTAATGCATATATTTCCCTTTTCTCTTCAATGTTGGTGTGGTTTTCTTCAAAGTGGCGTTCCCATTGTGTTTACAACTTACAATTACTGAAAATTAAAATTAACAGTATTAATTTTCAATATAGTCCATTCATAAGGACTGATTCGTATAGTGTTTCGACGTTGATTTATAATATTTAGAGATCCATGCTCCGAACCAGCTATTTGAAATTTTGTGGCTCCAAATCATAAATAAATATATATACTCTCTATGCTCCAAATCCATTTGAAATTGTGCGTAAATACATGTTACACTTGTTTCACTGATCGGGCATGGTTATTACTTCATGAGAATCAAATTGACCTATTTACTAAAAATTACATTATCTTGATCCTTTTAATCTCATGAATGTAGATGTATGAAATTAACACTGTGAATAAAATGTTTCCATTTTTCTAAAATTTCGGAACCAAACATTAGAACTTTATTTATTCCAAAGAACTATCTACATTTTAACTATGTATCAATGTAACAATAATGGGGAATGTTTCATATTATTTTTATAAGACTGATTTTAATTCCAAATCCAATCAACTTCGTGCGTAAATACATGCGAATTCACTAACTAGCGGTTCAATTAAATGTAATTACTTAAAAGTACATAATTTTAATCCTTCTAAATTCATGACTTGATATTTTTAATTCCCATGAAGTCATAATTATGAATGAATTATGAGTAAGCCGGGAGTCAGCAGAGTAATCTTTATTTACTCAAGGAGTCGGGTTGGAACACATAGAATAACAAATATGTATATTTATCTATGACTTGGAGTTACAAATTTGAAAATAGCAGCAGATTTGTAGGCAGGATCTCTAAATATTATAAATCCAACCTTAAGCAATTATTTTAACCATACTCTAGAAATTAAATTTAAATTCTGTCTCTAAAATGATAAATAACCATTAACAATTTCATTAAACTACACAGATCTTAAAATTAATTATTTTTAATTTATAGTTTAGAATAATATTTTGTGATTTTTTCTCTAAATCCAACCATTTGAATGATGCAACTCCATATTTTTTAGCGCATTGTTTACAAACACTGGACTCTATCGACCTCTTGAATTAATCACATTAGAATCCAAAGATCAATCGAAAGATAATATTTCATATTAATTAATTATTTGAATAAAACTTACTACATAATGATGTTGTACAAACACGAACTGAAGTTGAGACATTATTTTTGAAGGTCAAATTCATCAGTTTAAATAATTAGTTCAATAATATTTTGAACATTTACGTTAGAAAACTTTTTAATAGAAATCTACATTGGTTCTGAATTGTATACATTAAGTCAAGCTATCATTTTTGCTTACGAACAAATTTTTCGGATTTCAATGGAAGAGTCACTTAAAATACCATGTGATGTTGAAATAAAATAATGAATACGACAAATTTTATAGGATTATTATTGTACACATTAAATAGACCTTGCTCCAGATAGTATTAGAACTCATTGGCCGATCTGAAGTTGACACTTTATTTTTGAGGAAAAATTCATCCTTTTGAATGAATAGTCTAATAATGCTTACTTTAGAGAACCATTTAACATATATCTACTTTGATTTTGAGCTGTATACATTAAGTCAATCCAACATTTTTGGCTCGATTTTTTTTTTTTACGATTTCAAATATTATCCCAAAATGGAAGAGTTGTTTAAAATACACGTGATGTTGTTTTAAAATTAAAACTACAACAAAATATAATAGCCTTATAGTAGTACAAAGTTCATATGATTTTTCACCATAACAGGCTGCACCATTTGAGCTTGTGCTCCTCCAGATATTATTGAACTCATTCAACTAGAACTCATCAATTATCATAGAAAAATAAATACAGTCTATGGAGAAAATGCATAGTGATGCTGGGGCTATACTTGGACATATAATATGTCTCAGGACTATATTACTAAAACTACTATTAGTTACCTTGTAACTTGGAACGACTGCATTTAAGTTATTTATGAGTATTTCTCAATAAACTTTCTTTACATAGGAGATATACATCATTTTCTTAATATTAGGTATATTTTTATAATAAAAAAACCATCAATATAGTGAGGAAACCAATAATATATTAACAATAAGTGGATATTACGTGAAAAACATGACATGTTTAAATGAAAAACATAAACTTTTTCCAAAATATTTAATTTTTTGTGAATAGCATTGGATTTTTGAAATATTTTTCCAAAAGTTTAATTTTTTGTGTAGGTGAAGTGCTGGGTCCTAAATTAGGTTAAATTCCCCTGCCCCCGTTCCCTTGAGAATCAAGGACCTTTTGTAAACTCCAAAAATATATCCCGGTCCATGGGTTGTGAAGTTGAAATGCTGAGCCTCAAGGCAGTTTAAAATCCACCTCAGCCCCGCTACGTTTCTAAGCATCGAGGACCTCTTCTAATATGCTTTAATACACCCCGTCCCACAGGTTGTAGAGGTGGAGTGCTTGGCCTTAAAGCAGATAAATTCCCCCACCGCCGCATCCTTGAGCATCAAGGACCTTTGCAATATTCAAAAATACACCCCGGATCACGGGTTGTGCAGATGAAGTGCTAACCCCCAAGATGGTTTAAACCTCACCACTATTGTGTTTTTAAGCAACAAGGCCCTCTTCTAATGTGCTATAATACATTGTTTAAAATAATGATGTGATTATCATCTGCCGGCTTTATTATGATTATTGAGGGTATAACGAAAGTATTTATTAGCAAAATGTTTAATGAAGATATGTTACGTATAATTGACTTCGACGTTTTTTATCCGTTACAGTAGATTTGAAAACGTCACACTCCATGAAATTGTAATTCATTATGAACTTTATTCTCAGAATAATAGCTAATGAAACGACAAAGTAGAGTATTTCGAAATATATTTGAAATTCAAAGTTTAAAAAAGAAGGCTTTAATTAAATATAACCTACATACTAAAAAATAAACCATCATAAATTTATGTTAAATATAAAAAATTAAACAATTAGAATCAGATAACTAATAATACCAATAAATTATAAATACAGAATATTGAAATAATAGATTGATCCAAATAATATTTTCTTGTTCTGACATGAATTGAGTTAAATCTGTCATAACTTTAAGTTACTAAACAAAAGCTAGACGTAGAGTTTAATAAAAAAGATAATCACCCTAATAAAGTAAATGTCAAAGTCATAAAATTAGACAATAAATACACTAATAATAAAAATGTTGCAAATAAATCCATCGTAAAGATTTAGTGCAAAAGCTAATTATGTAGTAATGTCCGGCGATATTACTCCTTATTCAAAAAAAGATTTCCCCCCGTTATTTATGCTTGTGTAACAACATACTATTGTCATGAAGGATACGCACAATTGCTAATTATAATGATACACCCAATGTAACTACCCCCGTTGTTGTGACCATTTAAGTAGTTGTTTTTGCCTTTTATGAGTTTTCTGAACACCATTTCTTTGAGCCTATCAACCATAGCTAAGTGAGAAAAAAGTAATATTTATTGGCTATGTAATATTGGAAAACCTAATTATCATACCCAAGTCTTTAAGTGAAGAAACTAGTCTCAGACAAACTAGTTGCGAACCATCCAAAGCTACTACCCCCGTTGTTGTGACCATTTAAGCAGTTGTTTTTGCCATTTAATGAGTTGTGTATCATAATTCTTGGTATGTTTAGCTAAAATAGAATCATATTTTAGGGTTAGATTTAAAAAAAAATTGAGTACTTACTGTGAGATGGTACAAAATTCAGAGTTCCATTTCGAATTAGTAAATATTTTATACTTTTTACTGATAACTTGATCGTCATTTGGTGTGGATTAACATTTTTATATGTATTTCTATAAATGACATCAGTACCAACATCCTCCATTAATTTAATGATGGTTCCTCGGGAAGGGTTAGGTTTACCAGTGTATTTCTCCATAAATTTTTGAACGTAGATGATTAGCAATGGATAAGGTTATATTACATGCAATAAGCATCTTTGTGAGATCAGAGATAAAGTCTAACTTGACGTATTTATCATTAACTTGATTTTTTAGATGAATATCCATGCTCTTGATATGAAATGAGGATAATGAGTGGCGTGTAATTCTAGACAAACCATCTATTTCTCATCCGGTAAGTATTTTCCAAATTCCTGTGCCTCCATTTTCATAAATCCAGACAGAAAGCGACGTTATTTTAGGCATCTTATTAAGTTCTCTATCGAATATTATATTAATATTGAATAATAAAGGCGGGAATGATAACGTTCTTGATTGATAGAAGATGTATATTATTTAATCAATGATGCCATGCGTATTGATTAAAGTTATGGTTTTGGAGGATAGAATATCACGTGATTCTGCTATAGAAATGTGATTTTTATTATTTCAAGTATCACTAGAACAGATAATACTAAAATTAGTTGAAATTTTCAAATTCAAGAATACTTGATTTACTTCGGGAAACTCATGAAAATAACTTTCATATTTCTATATCATAGATTTATTAACATTGAGATCTTCTAAATTTTTTCCCCTAAAGTCGCTAATATGATATTGTCAATGAGTAATCAAAAACTAATGGCCATCACTACACCGTAGTAAATTGAATTGATAAGTTAAAGTATTATAACGTATATTTGTGATATTAAGTTAAAAAAGTATGGGTAAAATAAAAAAATGAAATAACGATTAACTATTACAAAAAAATATTAATTAGAAATTTTAATAGAAGTTATACATAGAAAATCAAACAAATCAATAATGACAAATGATACGATATAGAAGTTATAAATATTACAAATGGATTTAACAAATTATTAGCGACAAATGTAAATTATATATATACAAAGGGCTTCTGATTTATTATACATAACTACATAAGATGCTAGTCAGCTTTACAATATGATATTCTCAGCGACCAAAACTCGACAATTTTTATTAACGTCGACCAATCTAAGACGACACTTTACAAAGCTATTTATTAATTTATTAGAAACGGGGGATTCCTATGTTCCCATTGGATTGAAGTTTAAAAGACACCATTTTCCAAATTACATTGCTCAAGTTGGATTTAAATATTTTAATATATCTAGCATATCTATCATAATTGAGGCTAATAATAGCATACACTTGTGTAAAAAAGGTCAAATTATCATGGTGCAAGTTCCAGAAAAAAATTACTTATTTATCTTCTAAATCTTGAATTTTCATTTTGTTTTGTTTAATAAAGGATTTACTCTAAAAAAGTGGTTCATTCAGATCTTGAGTATTTTTAAAATAATTAATAACTAAATAGTAGAACTGTTATGGGAAACATTTATTAATAATTTTTATCAGTATGGAGATCCCAAATCTTCATAGGGCTAATATTCAGTATGGTGATAAGCAATTAAGTTTTTTAAAAGATGATTAAGACTAAATAAGTTTCGAAATTGTCAAATTTAGGAAGGAACAGGCTTCAAGAGTTTCAACGAAGGAGCTGTGGATGGGAAATGATAATGCTTTGTTCCTCACTAGGTAATTAATTCGGGAATTATTTCTTTTCGTGGAACTCTATCTATAAATAACTATTTATATGTAATATCAGAATAGAATATGCATTGTACACCAAAATATCGAGACATATTATATTTAAGATTCTAGAATTATCTTGCACTTGTTTTCCAATGACAAAAGAGACTCAGTGGTAATAAAGAAATAAGGCGTGAGATTGAGGTGTCCAAGTTATTCGTATGTCACAATGTCCACCTAAAATGGAATTGATATAAATCGGATTACGATGAGTGATTTCTACTTTATATACAATACATCAAGAGCACTGAACGACTCTTATTAATGAAATAGTTTTCTTAGAGTAGGAGACGAAGCAGAGTTGACTTTCTAAGATTTCAAAGAAGGAGCTGTGGATGGAGGATGAGAACTCTCTGTTCCTCATTGGGTCTTTCTGTCATTTTATGGAACTCCTTAGTTCTTATATGTAGAAGTATACGATGATTCCGTAGAAGATCTGGAGGAATTTATGCTTAGGGACAATAATTAACTAGATCAGAGACCTTGACATGAATAGAAACTTGCTCAATCAACGATCGTTCCATTAAAGGAGACGAGATCCACCGAGGGAAGCACTTTTTCAAGGGATCTCACCTTAAGAGTCGATGTCCCTTGAACAGAACATGTCATGGAAGAGAGTATCGGAAGCTGTGTGAATTGGATATTCCTAGGAACGGGAAAGATAGATGGATGCATATCCATTCATCCGATTGCTACATAGGAGACATCCATCCAAATGACCATGAATCTTTCCACGCAGTTCCAACTCTTCACTTCTCCCACTTCCCTCCTTCTGCTGTGTAATGACTAATGGTGAATTGAATTGAAAGTCGTACCTTCTAGAGTCCAAGGTTAATAGAAATATTATTTCTATTAAACTTACTAGAGTCTAAAGGTTTTGTAAGTCAAAAAGAAGTTGTATTCCTCCTTTATATTGTCCAAGGTCAATGTGTTCTATCTGGAGGAGCACAATCTCCAATCACACAACCTTTTCTGGTGAAAAACATCATTTTTGCATAAAGTTATTAGAAATAGAATGTATTTCTATTAATCTTGCACTTGGTGAAATCAAATGAAATTTGTACTATTATAAAGCTATAATATTTGTCGAAGTTGAA
The DNA here is from genome assembly GCF_016086655.4 of Lepeophtheirus salmonis. Classification (NCBI taxonomy): domain Eukaryota; kingdom Metazoa; phylum Arthropoda; class Copepoda; order Siphonostomatoida; family Caligidae; genus Lepeophtheirus; species Lepeophtheirus salmonis. The sequence continues at coordinate 19,027,689 of NC_052136.2, forward strand.
ATTTCATATCAATATGACGTGTTATTTTAAGCAACTCTTCCATTTTTAGATAATATTTGCAATCCTAAAAAAAAAAATTTAGCAAAAAATGATTGAAAGTAGAAAGTAGATTTATACTAACTGGTTTTCTATTGTAAATGTTCAAATTATTATGAAACGAATTATTTAAACTAATGAATTGTTCTTTAAAAAAAAAATATCAACTTTAGTTTGTGTTTGACCTAGTTATGTTGTAAGTTTCATTCAAAAAAATTATTCCAAACTATAAATTAAGAATACTTAATTTATTTGGAAATGTGTGTAGTTTGAATGAAATTGTTAAAGTTAATTTACTATTGTAATAATAATTTAAATTTATTTTCTCAAGTATGATTCGAATAGTTTGTTGAGGTTGGATTTATAATCTTTAGAGATCCTGGCTCCAAATCTGCAGCTATTTTAAAATTTGCAACTCCAAATCATAGATAAATTTACATATTATCTGTGTTCTAAACCGAAGGCCCTGAATAAATACAAGTGACTCTACTGAGTCCCGGCTCACTCATCAGCCATAATTATTACTTCATGAGAATTAGATATAAATAGTTATTAAAAATTACATTATTTATATCCTTTTAAGCTCATGAATGAAGATATAGAAAATCGATAAAGTCCGACTGATGTTTTCTATTGGTTCTATTTCGACACCAAATATAAGATTCTTTTTTATCCCAATTATTTACATTAATTTATGCAACATTAATGGGGGAATATTTCAAATTTGAATAAAACTTATTCTAATTCCAAATCCATTCAACTCCATGAGACTTAACCAACTCCCGGCTCAATTAAACGTAATTACTTAAAACAAGGACTACTTCTAGTAGTAACAAATATCTATTTAGATTCTGAGCTGTAAATGTGAAGGGAGTCAATCATTTTCGCCACGAAAACAATTTTTGAGGATTTGAAATGCTACCCCTTAATTGGGAGAGTTAATTAAAAATACCACGTAATGCTGATATAAAACTACAACAACGACAAACTATTACTGTTTTATACAAAGATCATAAAGAGTTTACTAACAGTAATTTGTCATAAAAAATGATGTTTTCCACAACAAGTTAGGGGATTGGACCTTGTGCAATTTTTTCTCCAAAAAACAAAAAAAACAAATAGAAAAAAGCCCTGAAATCATCTGTTAATTAGCTAAATAAATCCGATTTACCAACTCCTATATCTATTATGTACTCTCAAATGATCACGATTATATTATTACTTCACCATTTTTAAAATTAATTACATATATATATATATATTTCGTAATATTAAAATCTTGATAGTATTTTATTCTATATTGTATTATAATATTGCTAAGTAAATGATACTGAAAGTGTAGCTATAAATTTGTATTTCTATATTATACCCAAAATGTATTCCTATAAATAATAAATTAGCCTTACTGAATGAAACTTACAACATAATCTTTTACAAACCCGATCTAAAGTTGACAGTTCATTATTGAAGGGTAAATTCATCAATTTAAATGTTTAGTTAAATATTTTTTTAAATTTTACAATAGGAAACCCTTTAAAATATATATAATTTGAGTTTGAGCTTTATACATTAAGCCAATCTACCATTTTTCCTCAAAAACATTTTGTTAGGATTTTAAATATTATCTTATAAGGAAAGAGTTGCTTAAAATACCACGTGATGTATATATAAAATTACAACTACGACAAATATCATAACCTTATAATTGTACAAAGTTAATATGAGTTAACCAAGTAAAATTTATCATCATAGTGATGTTTTTCACCACCAGAGGTTGAGTGATTGGAGCTGTGCTCCTCCAGATAGTATTAAAACTCATTGCCTAGGTATAAAAACACACTGTAACTAACATAAACATAAAATTCGAAATGACGTCACTTATTGAGTAAGAACAAAGGATATAAATAAACTATAAAGTTCTTCATTTATTTCTTTGAGAAAATAATTTTAATATTCGTTTTAGAAAAATTACATCTTAGTGCTGGTTGTTTTTGATATTTATAAACTACCCACCTCGTAATTAAGTATCTTGGTTTTGTGTTCTTCTTTTTACGTTATTTATTATAAACGGTCTTATTATAAATTCAAATGAGTTCTAGTTCTTTTACAAGCTCTGAAGACTTGAAGATACATATTGAAGGGGCTCAGGAAGAAATTGAAAAATTCCAATATGTTTACTGCTCTGGTACTTTTGCACACTCTGAACAATCGGATATAGAAGGTGTTCATGAGAAGATAAAAAAATTCCAATGTAGGGACTGCTCTAGTTCTTTTACACGACCTGGACACTTGAAGACACATATTGAAAGTGTTCATCATAATATAAAAAAGTACCAATGTAGTTACTGCTCTAGTTCTTTTACAATCTCTGGAAACTTGAAGACTCATATTGAAGGTGTTCATGAGAAGATTAAAAAATTCCATTGTAGTTACTGCTCTAGTTCTTTTACACAATCCGGACACTTGAAGACGCATATTGAAAGTGTTCATGAGAAGATAAAAAAATTCAAATGTGGTTACTGCTCTAGTTCTTTTTCACAATCTGGAAGCTTGAAGAATCATATTGAAGGTGTACATGAGAAAATTAAAAAATTCCATTGTACTGACTGTTCTAGTTCTTTTGCACGATCTTCACACTTGAAGACTCATATTGAAAGTGTTCATGAGAAGATAAAAAAATACCAATGTAGTCACTGCTCTAGTTCTTTTACACAATCTGGAAGCTTGAAGAATCATATTGAGGGTGTACATGAGAAAATAAAAAAATTCCAATGTATCGAATGCTCTAGTTCTTTTACCTTCTCTAAAACTTTGAAGAAGCATATTGAAGCTGTTCATGAAAAGATAAAAAAATTCAAATGTAGAGACTGCTCTAGTTCTTTTTCACACTCTGGAAACTTAAAGACACATATTGTAAGTGTTCATGAAAAGATAAAAAAATTCCATTGTAGTGACTGCTCTAGTTCTTTTGCACAATCCGGACACTTGAAGAAGCATATTGAAAGTGTTCATTTGAAGATTAAAAAATTCCAATGTAGTCAGTGCTCTAGTTCTTTTACACTCTCTGGAAACTTGAAGAAGCATATTGAAACTGTTCATGAAAAGATAAAAAAATTCAAATGTCGCGACTGCTCTAGTTCTTTTACACAATCTGCACACTTGAAGACGCATATTGAAGCTGTTCATGAGAAGATAAAAAAATTCCAATGTTGTGACTGCTCCAGATCTTTTTTCACGCTCTGGAACCTTGAAGAAGCATATTGAAGGTATTCATGAGAAGTTAAAAAAAATACCAATGTAGGTACTGCTCAAGTTCTTTTTCATACTCTGGAAACTTGAAGACACATATTGAAGGTGTTCATGATAAGATAAAAAAATACCAATGTAGTAACTGCTCTAGTTCTAGTTTTTTTGCATCATCCGGACACTTGAAGAAGCATATTGTAGGATAATAAAATTCAAATGTAGTTACTGCTCTAGTTCTTATACAGCCTATGGAAAGTTGAAGATCCATATTAAAACTGTTCATGAGAAGATTAAAACATTCCATTGTGGTTCTTGCTTTATTTCTTTTATAGAATTAGAAAGCTTGATATGTAATTATAAGACTCTTCATAGATAGACATACACAAGCCCAAATTTTTCAAGATAGTAAAATATATTTATACATACGACCGAGTAGGAAAATATCTAATATTCGTTTATTTATTTTTTAAAATGCATATATTTCCCTTTTCTCTGCAATGTTTTTGTGGTTTTCTTCAAAGTGACGTTCCCATGGTATTTAAAACTTCCAATTGTCTGAAAATATAATTAACACTATTAACTTTGAATATAGTCCGTTCATAAGAACTGATTTGTATAGTTTTTCGACCTTGATTTATAATATTTAGAGATCCCTGCTCCGAATCCAGCTATTTGAAATTTTGTGACTCCAAATCATAAATAAATATATATATTCTCTATGTTCTAAATCCATTTGAATTAATGCATAAATACATGTTACACTTGTTTCACTGATCAGCCATTGGTTATTACTTCATGAGAATCAAATTCACCTATTTTCTAATAATTACATTATTTTGATCCTTTTAATCTCATGAATGAAGATGTATGAAATTAATGAGTAAGATGTTTCTATTTAAAAAAAAATTCGGAATCAAACATTAGAACTTTGTTTATTCCAAAGAACTAATTAGATTATCAACGCAACATTAATCTAATTCCAAATCAAATTAACTTCGTGCGTAAATACATGCGACTTTGCAAACTCCCGGCTCAATTAAATTTTATTACTTAAAATTAGATTATTTTAATCCTTCTAAATTCATGACTAGGTATAACTAATTCCCATAAATTCATAATTACGGAGAATGAGTAATCCGGGAGTCGTCTTTATTTACTCAAGGAGTTGGTTTGGAACACAGAGAATATCAAATATATATTTTTATCTAGGATTTGGAGTTGCAAATTTGAAAATAGCAGCAGATTTGTAGGCAGGATCTCTAAATATTATAAATCCAGCCTGAAGAAACTATTTTAATTATACTCTAAAAATTAAATTTAACCTCTCAGTCCCTAAAAGGATAAATTAACATTAACTATTTCATTAAACTACACACCTCTTAAGATAAACTATTTTTAACTTATAGCTTGGAATAATATTTTGTGATTTTGGGTCTAAATCCAACCAATTGAATTATATAACTCTATATTTATTTGGCGCATTGTTCACATACACCTGATTCTATCGACCTTTTGAAGTAATCACATTAGAATTCAAAGATCAATCGAAGAATAATATTTCATATTAATTAATTATTTGAATAAAATTTAATACGTAAGGATCTTGTACAAACTCGACCTGAAGTTGATACTTTATTTTTGAAGGTCAAATTCATAATTTTAAATGATTAGTTAAATAAAGTTTTTAAAGCTTACTTTGGAAAAACCTGTAACATATATCTACCTTGATTTTGAGTTGTATACATTAAGTAAATCCACCATTTTTTGCTTATATCTTATTTAAAAAAAACTTATTAGTTACATTGTAACTGATCGACTGCGTTTAAGTCGTTTATAAGTATTTTTCAATATACCTTCTTTACATAGGGGAGATACATCATTTTCTTATTATTAGTATAATTTTATAATTAAAAAAACCATCATTTAGGAATCAAATTAATAATACATTAAGAATAAGTGGATATTATGTACAAGATATGAAGTTTTTATGTGAAAAACATAAACTAAAAATAAGATAATTGTTATTTATCTTGAATATAATAAATATAGAGTTCAATGTAATTATCTTACTAACATACCCGAATATGATGCCTTGAATAAGCCTATTTTGACTATTATCTCTAGATATATATATATATATTAGTAACACAGACCAACAATAGTTCTTCAACTAATAATAGGACGGATTTTGAAATCTATACTCGCTTGACATAAATATTCCAGTTGTTTTCCAATGACAAAATATACTTAGTAGTAATAAAGAAATCAGGCGTGAGATTGAAGTGTACAGGTTATATAAATATCCGTATAGTCTGTATATCACAAAGTTCAACTTAAAAGTGGAATTGATATAAATATGATTGAGATGAGTGATTTCTGCGTTATAAAATACATCAAGAACACTGGAGGGCTCATATTAATAAAGTCAATTGGTTAATTTTCCTTTGGTGGGAACTTGGACTCGAGACTTGTGACTGGACTATGACTCCAAAGTTACTATATTGTGGACTCGAGAAAAGCCTTAAGGCTATGGATCCTATATTATAGTTATGGACTTGAATGACGATCCGATGAAAATATTCAAAGACTTGGGCATGACTTGAGATTGGACGTTGACTTGCAGTATAAGAACTTTTTCCCTACTCTGGTTAATGCTGTGCCGTGAGCTGCAGGAGTGAACTGACACTTCGAAACCTAATAGGCTATGAATTAAAGATATCTATAGAAAGGATAAGAGACATACTAGAATTCAAGTGTGGACTCATAACATTTTTAATAAGGACTTTGAATACTATCCATGGGCGTCTGCAAGGGGGGCTACAGCCCAAAATTAAAGGATTTATTTTTACAAAAAAAAGTAATTAGAAAAAAAAGTGATTAATTTTTTTAAGAAAAAGGTAATTCGTTTTTTTGAATATATATATATAAAAATCCTGCGGATGCCCCTGCAACCTTTCGGGATAACAAATCTTGCTGTTCTAATGTCATGTCATATTAAAAACAAGCAAACTAAAAAATATATAGTTCCATCAATCTTACTACCCGAAACATCTTAATCTTGCGAAACATGAAATACGAATGTGGAATCTTCTGAAGCAAGACGCTGCAAATAGTTGGAATTATTCAATGAACAAATAGATGCATTTCACTCTTCCAATCAATTCAAAAATTTGTCAGATATCCTATTAAGGTTGTTTAGAGCAAAAGTTTACTTTTTATCCTTATAAAAATCATAAAAAGCTTCCAGTGTCAAAGGTTGTATATGTATCGTGAAGCCATAAAAAGTTAAGATTGTTGATGCAATTCATAACGTCATAGCTTATTTAGAAGTTATTCTTGGGTAGGAAGACTATAAGGTGGAACCAAAAGAGAGGATTACGAAAGTTGAGAAATTGATTTCTTCTGGTTATTCCAATTAGTTAAAATTTGCAAATTTTATACTCCGATCCGATAAGAATAAAGGAAGACTAATATATACAATAGACCTTGTTTTGAAGTGGAATGTGCGTAGGACACTTATATGATTGAATAAATAGCTTTGAAAACGTTTCATTTCATAGTTAAAAGCTATGGTTCCTTTGTTAAAGTGCAAGAAAATAGGAAACGCAAGATATGTAGTGAAGCACATTCAAATGTACGTAATTTGACGTGTCTAAATCTAAAAATAATTGTGTTTAATATTATAATTGTTTCTATAATACTGTTGCCGCGCAAGTAAATATGTATTTTATTTTGTATTCAGGGTGAAATGTTATTTTTATTCGCCCAAATTTATATATATACGTATTTTTTTTAAACTAAAGTTATTGGTTTGAATAGGTTTATATAATGTTAATAAATTATATTCTACATTATAGATGTTGTTTCATTGAAGTCCATCTAGGTATATCATGTTACTTCACTTTGTTCCATGGCTTGTCTCCAAATCATGCCAAATATCCAAAATTTATTTATTGAAGTTTCCCCACAGCAAACAAGAGGCTTCAATCTTCGTGCTTCATCCCTCTTTAATATAACCCAGCCTAAGTTCAAGGGTGTGGGTATCCATTAAAGACCCAAACTCAAACTTTTAAACTCTATTTGATAAAAATACAGATTATGAATTTAAAAAAATGTGTTACAAACTTCCAATTACATTTAAGCATGAAAAAATTTGTCTACAAAAAAATAAGTACATTTTTTATTTTTGTCAAAAATTGACAAATCGAAGTTCTTGAAAAAAATTGCAAAAAAACTTTTCTACACTTATTTTGTAAAAAAAAAAAAATTAATAGAATTTATAGAAATTCTAAAACACAAAACTACCAACATTTTTTTCAAACATACAAAACCAAAAAAGTTATAGAGAATAATGTCGTGGAAAAAATTGCCAGTCTGGTTCATTTTTGCAAATATTACAAAAATATTGTAATAAAATATTCTGGAAATTAAAAATACACTAGCTCTATGCTAATATTTAAAATTTTGTTACAAAACTCACCGTTTTATGGTATTTCTTCTTAAAAATTTACTTTAACATGAAAAAATGAGAAAAAAATATGGCAATGCAAACAGACAAATTCCAGAGAAATTCCTACAAATTTTAATTATCTACAATTCCAAATTCTTTTTGTATTTTTTTGCACTTGAAAAACAAAAAAAAAACAAAAATGCAATTTTCACCAATTTCTTATTTTGACCATAATTTTTGATTTTGAATCAATTTAGAAAAATCTTTATTCGCATAGCTGTTTTTTTGAGATGCCAGTTATCCTTTGAATAATAACTCAATCCCTTATCTAGTCTCCATGAGCTCCAAAAAACAGTTTTCGTGTTTTAGGAATGGAGTAAGCCCCCTATAAATAATAATAATCAGCAGTTCCCTCTTAGCTTGATCAAGTTCAAAATTCAGCCTCCTTGGTTCAATGGCCCCCATAAAGGGGCACATACCCACTCTATTTTCAAATTATTTGTGAATCAAAGTGTCTTTGTATCAAAATGCGTTTAGAATATATTGAAAGTGAAAATTTACTACATCGTAAAGTCTCCGTATTTATTCCTTAACCCGTATTTTTCAGTTTTGAGACTTGACTTCATCTCATAATCAAAGAACCATTCTTGGCTATGGGTATAGTTGCAACATTTGACAAGTCGTATTATATTACAATTTGTAGGAGAAACTGCATATTTTTTTGATCTGTAAATAGATGTATATTGTGTTAAATTTTGACGTGTCTATGTTTGACTCCAAGTAATTGAACCAAAAGTATTGTAACTGCCTCTTGTCCACCCTATTGTATTGTCTATATAATGGACTGGACTGATAAGTGATAGTTGTGCGTGAGAGTAAAGTTTTAATATTTAAAACATGTATCACTAGATGGCGCTATTCAACCCACTTACTTTCCTTATTCCTTGTCAGAGTTAGCAGCTCTCCTTCCTTAACTAAAAGGAAGGGAAAAATGACTTTCGAATAAATATCAGTCATGAATACGACTCGACATAAACAAATAAAGAGTTTTATTCAGCAACAAAAAGCTCGTCTGCTTTACATTCTCAAGTAGACATCCATATGACCTTCATCGTAGGGAGGTTAATATACTTATTGTTAGTGATAATAAATCCGGTTTTGAAATAGCAGCAATGCTGTTGTTGTTCCTAATGGTAGTAGAGAAAAGAATACGTTTTAAAACTCGTCAACATGCAACTCTGTTTTTTGATAAAAAAATTCCCCCCCCAAGTTGTTACATAAAGAAGAGGTAAGCAGTACGTTGAAGTCGAGCACGCTTCGTGTAATAGAGACCAAATTATGAAGTTGAGTTAAAGAAGAAACAGTTGTTAATTGATGATCCTGGTGTGATAAATAGTGGTTCTTCATCAGATAATCATATTCGCCATTCCTTTGAGAGGTTTCGTGATCGTGTGTGTTTACTACAATCACTTGATAGATGTGATATATTATAAGATGTAAGTCAATAATTTCCGTATTAACTATTAATATGTTGCATGATTTATTTATTTATTAATGTGCCTAGGTAGCGCCTTTACACGATAAATTAATCGATAGCTAGAGAATACTTGGGGAATTAACAATACCATGACAGTGTTTTGTTTTTCTGCTGTGCCGATTCAACTGTCATTTTGATTTCTTTCCCTCTCTCTCTCTTTTCGCTCACAGCGCCCTCTTTTAGTATTTAATTCACTTGTCTCGTAATTTCTTTATCCTGTATCAGTTGAAAATTTGTACTTGTTGGGTCTGCTGTTTTTTTCATAAAGCCATTTGAGTGAGTTTTATGAAGATTTATTCGAAATTTGTCCATTTTATGTTGTAAAATATCAACTTTGAGTCCCCAAGATGGCGTCTCCTTCAATTATGATGCAATTTAAGCAAGACGTCGGTAAAAATGATCTGTACAAGTTACAACATGTACAAAATTGCAACGAGAAAAGTAGGATAGATATAGAAAAATATCTTATTTTTCCATTTACAATCGATGTAATAACATATTTTTAATACATTTTAGGGAGATATATATAATCAAACTAGGCAATAAAGGTATAACATTTTAATAGACCTTAAGGTTTAAGTCCTTTTATTTGTTGGTTCCATTTTGACATGATCTAAAAGTTTACAACTTTCCTTAATATGAATGAAAAAAAAAAGAATGTTTTCATTGTTATAAAACTTGGTTGTTAAGGCACCCGACAATTCTGACGTCACTTGAAAACGCTTTATTAGCAAATTGTACTAGTTGCAATCTAAAAATGATATAAATAATTTTATTTAAAGAATTTAGAGCAGTTTTGATGAAGATATTGCAATAATTGAATGTATGGTCGATTAATGATACTTTTTTTTTTACTCTTTTAATAAAAAATACACTTTTATAAGAAATTCTGCGGCACATAATAAAGTTCAAATACCCACAGTTATATAGCTCATAAATAACATATTTAATATGTTATTTGAATTTATCAAAATAAGATGATCGCATCATTTTGTTAGTTGGTAGATAAAGTGACTAAATTTTTAATTAAATAACACATTTTAAGTAGTGATGGGACAATAAAAAAAAAAAAATCCCGATGCTGATTCCAATGCAATTCTAGTTAAAATTCCAAATGCCGATTCCGATTCTTTAATATTTTAAGTAATAGTTAAAAAATACTATTTTGCTATCAGGGCATCCACAAGATCATATATTTCAAAAATTTCAAATATTACATTTTTTGAAAAAAATTTCAAATAAACAATTTGGTATTGAATTTTTTTTAAATATCACAAATTTTCAACAAAAATTAATTTTTTTTCCAAAAAATTTCAAAAACTACAACTGTTTAGAAATTTTTCAAAAATCCCCAAGTGTTTTCGAACAAATAAATTTTCTCAAAAATCCCCAAGTGTTTTCAAACAAATAAATTTTCTCAAAAATTCTCAAAAAATTTCATGACTGTTTACAAAAATTTTCAAAAATCCATAGTTTTTTTACAAAAAATTAATTTTTTTTTGGAAAAATTTCCAAAATCCAGAGCTGTTTACAAAAATTTCAAAGATCTCCAGGTGTTCTCTAAAAAATTAATTTTTTGAAAAAAAATTTCAAAAAATTAAATTTTTAATTTAAAACACCCGATTCTCCGATTAATCGTCCATAACTAATTTTAAGACGAAGGAATTCCAACTTGTACAGACATTACAGCTTGTATCTACACAACGCCTTCATATTTAATTTAATAATATCGTAGCCATGGCAATGGTAAAATGTTCAGTATTGATTAACTCCCTCATTGTTTATTCTTGATTCATAACTAAATGCTAAAAATAACCCTTTTGAATCATATGGAATCATAATTAGTATGATAATATGGAACCACACTTTATATGACTTAAAAGGATGATACATTAATATCATTATTCGTAATATTTTTGAGTATTATTAATAGTTCTTCGTTTAAATAACAAAGTTAACAAAGATTAATTTTTAATACACCCTATGTAAAGTCCGTTCATAAATAATTTTAATGGGAGTGTTGGAATACACTCTACAATGTCTATCAAATAATTAAATCCTTATATAAGGGAGACAGGGATCAGTTTAGGAGATATTTAACCTGCAGGTTCACAGTGCACTTAATTTTTTTTTTTTTTCCTTTTTTGTTCATTTAAATTCATTAAAACGTTAATTGAGGAATATGTATATTCTGTTAAAATCGAAATCAAAATAAACATTTTCGCACTATATACATAATATCTCCGTACTGATGTAAAAATGTTCAACTTTCCTCATGACTGATCATTCTTAAAAAGTAACGTAATTGGTATATAAATATAAATATATAAAAATATAATTCTCAAAAAATTTAAAAATCCAAAGCTATTTGTAAAAATTTCAAATATTAAATTTCTTGGAGAAAAATTTCATAAATCCATAGCTATTCACAGAAAATTAATTTTTTCCTAAAGAAATTTAATTAAATTTCAAATATAGATCTTTTTGTCAAAGGAAAAAAATCTTAATTTGGAGAATAGGCTAGGCTTAAACTCTGCCTGTGGTATGCTAAAACACCACATTTTACATGGAAAAAAATATAATTATAATGCCATAAGAAAAGGAATATAGTATTCTAAAATGTATTTCTATAAACGTATAAACACTAACACATAAAAAAATAAAGTAACATAACTGAAGTTCAATGATTTAACATATCACAGGTTCTTTTGAATAATTTGTAAACATAAAGAAGGAATGAAAACCATATCATAATACCATGGATGGACGACTCCCTAGAGGGAGACTACTTAAAAAATATGTAAAGGAAGTGAGTAAAGGCCATTTACCGCACTGCTTAACTTACCCAGTCTCCCCTATCTTATCTATACGATATTGAATTGTTTTGCACTTGATTGTAATAACCCAAACTTGTATTTGATGACTTACGTCATCGAATATTAATTTGTATGTGTAAAGCTCTCTGTCTGATTCTTTCAAATATTAAGGTGCAGTAAGGCTAATAAGATGATATTACTTCATTTTTGATAAATAAATATTTTTCCTACATCACTTTTCATAATTATAATCCCTACTTGCAACTCAACTTGGACTTGCATCTCAGAAAACTTCCTTATAGTACTGCAAGTCCAAGTCGAATCTTTAATCATTGCTCAAAGGTACAATTCAAGTACAAGTTCTTGAATATTTTTATGGAGTTTATTTCAAGTCCACAATTATAATAGGTTGGGGAAAAAGTAATTTCGTATTTTTCAATGCTTTATATGAAGTGTTATAAACATCCAATTTGCCCCTTTCTATTAGATAACTTGTTCCCAACGAATGTCCAACTTCATAATGCCCTTTTCCCTATTGCCAAAAAACTCGGACAACAAATTTTTACAGGCTCTTATTGAGGTTAAATTTGTACCGCCAAGCGCGTTGGCTATAGAAAAGAACAGGTGTTAGTCGCCCGATTCAAAAGTGATGGAAGAACTGAGAAATCACTACAATGAAATAACATTAGTTCAAAAGGCCATTTGTCGACCATTTGTCATATTTTTATGTAAAAAAATATTTATTAAATTTAAATAGTTAAACATATCCCTATATAAAAAAAATCTGCCCTGTGAAATTAATAAATAACAGTTTCTATGAAATTATTTAATTCCAATATCAGTCTGCCACAAGCCTCCTTTTTAGTAATAGGTTTCGACTATTTTAATCTAATAAATGGGCGTTTTTTCATAAAATATGTTCTGTCATTGTAATAATTTCTCAGTTCTTACTTCTTTCACTCCATTTGTAGCGGGCGAGCTTGAACGTTTATTTGGAGTTTTCTAGTAATACATTGTGTTAATATCTATTTAAATTTAAAGAAAATTCTACCCAGAGCGGAGTTTACAATTAAGAGGGTGCTGCTCTTGCTCCGAAATTATTACCCCTAAAACCGACCCTGTTCACCCTAATTATTTTATAAGTTATTGTCCTTGTTATCTTACAGTTACATTTAGGATCACACGGATTATGTTCGTATATTGAATGTGTTACTGATTTAAAAAGTATATAAATTTGCATTCCAAGTTTGATAATGTTTGTAATATAGACACAAAAGTGTAATACAATGTTTAGGCTAAATATAAATTTAAAATGAACACGTATTTGACACGTCATCATATTTGTATGTATGAATCTATATTAGTCTTATTTTGCAAAGAAGTGAGTTGATGATTGAGTTTCAAAATTATAATGTATTATGTAATAATGATAATTGAACCTTCAAATTATTTTTTTGGCATGTATTGTATGCATTAATGCAGAAATAACCCTTCAAAATTTGATTAATGGTATTGGACATGATTTCTCAAGGAAAATTAACAAATGTTGATTTAGACATGTTCCAATGTAGTATAAGTCTGAAATTTTTATCAATTGAAACGATGAAAATAAAACTAACAATTTGATAAAACAGTGGTTTCCAAATTTTTGACTAAATAGTTTGAGGTCAAGGGACTAAAGATCTAATAGTTTAAAGTAACGTTGAAATAGTACAATTCAATACAAAAATGTGGTATACCCAAGTCTAGTCTGATATTACAACAATCACATTAGTAATTGTGATTGATTTGAATATAATCTACAAAGAACAGCGTTAGGAAACTCTAAATATCATTTGTTGAGGTTTAGTGATACATATCAATTAAAATGTGAAGTCGACTTGGAATTTTTTGAATTTAAAAAATTGACTCTCCACAATTTGAGTCAAGTGAAAAAGTCATCGATGCAAGTCGAATCGATATTTGTTCAAGTTGACACAACATACAGCGGAAATTATAAATCTGCCACTAGAACCTTCATTTTATCTAACTATTTTTATCCTTCCAAGGAGGGAGGTCCAACTAACGCATGGGCTAAAAAGTCCCGGTCTTAACAAAGAAATTTTTTTTATTTCCGTTCAAAATTAGTTTAAAAAAAAAATTATTTATTTATTTTTTATTTGGATTATGTTGTGGAGTCCCCATAACACTTTTCAAGCCATTGATTAGCTTCAACGGTATTTCCCCCATTTAGGGGCAATTTAAAATTAAAACACAAAATTGTTCGAATCCATTGTTTTGGAAATAACAAAAGTAACGTATCACTTTGTAAAATAAATCACAATCTAAAGAACGGATTTTTATGTCATTTTGACAGGAGTCTTTTGAAGGTTGTTACTAACTGAATTTTAGGTGACTTAACAAAAAAAGAAAAAAAAAAAAAGAAAAATAGCGCCATTTATTTGTGAAGCCGGTGACTTTTCAGCCATATGTAACAGAGGTAGAACATTTTTATATTAATTTATATCAATAAATGGCCTTCGTTCAGAATTCCTGTAATTTCAATCGATTTAATGAATGTGTATAATACTTAGCTACTTGATAATTTAACATTTGGCAAAAAGATAAATACAGAAGCGTAGCTACCATGTGTTTTCTCAATTATTTTCTTTCACTTTTGTCAGCCCATGTTGAGAGGGGATAAGAAAACTATGTTAGATAAAGCACTGTTAATAATATTGCATCATGTTGTCCTTTTGATAGTAGTCGGGTGGGGTGTAGCACCCCTCCATATTCTCTCCTCGTAGTCAAAAATCTAGCAGTCCAGGAGCATCCGTAGGAGGGGGGAATTATCCCCAAAAATCATTTTTTTATTTATAAAGAAAAAAAATACTTTTACTGGCGAAATAAGTGGAAAATTTATTTAGATATCCCAACATTGAATTTTTTGGAAAATACCCCCCAAAAAAAAAAAAAAAAAATCGGACGCTCCTGGGCACCTTTTTAAAAGGCTTAAAGCTAGTCTTGTTCCACTTCCCGTCCTTGAAAAACGCATCAAATTTTACAACACTCTCTACATGGCAACACTAAGTAGTACAATACACTTTCAAGGTCAATTTTCAACATTATTTCCACTTATTTTAAATAGATATGTTTGAAGGTGCACTGTACATATTATAATCAAATGTAACTTTCCTTTTGAAAGCAGTTTAAAATACGCGCTTTAACCATATATTATTGAACATAACTTATATAAACACACTTTGCTTCAAACAGGGATTACATAGTCTATACATATACTATGTGATGTTACTTGACTCCAAATAATATATGAGTTGAACATGATACAGGAGAGGAGAATGCACTTTGTATTTTGTCTCAAATTTGATGTTGTTAACTGGGTCAAAATTGAGTAAATGATATTGTATACATGTACATGATTCCTTCCTATAAATTTAATAACGATTGCCATATTGAGTGCTAAACCTTTTCTTTTATATACATACATATTAAATTTATAAAAGAGAAGAAAACTTGACATAAGAGTAAGAAGACCGAAGTAAGTAATATTGCTAAGTGTTTTTCCTGACCTTTGAGCTGCTCATGATTTTTAGAATTCATACATATCTACAGAGTGGGCTGGATTATAATGTATGTACATTAGGGTGTTCCATAAAGAAAGACCATTGTAATTGTTTGTTCCTCATGCTAGAATATCCCTCCTCTTCAAAATCTATTATCCTCCTCCAACAAAAATTAAGGGTCTCGAGAAAATTATGGCTTGGTAAGAAAACGTTTTGAAATGGGAACATGGATTTTATAAAAGATTTATTTTCCTAAAAAAGGTCATTTGATCAAAGGAAAATTTTTAATGAAAAAACAAACAAAACTAAGTCCCCTCAAAATATAATCCTGCGGACGCCCCTGATCGGTCTAAAAAACAGTCATATCAGTTCAGTCCTAATAAAATTTGTATGTCCTATGATATAACGTAGTTACTAAATACATCTTTTCACCTGTTTAGCATAACCTCTTTTAAAGAGACAAGATACCTGAAGTTTATAGTAAGAGGGGTGTGGCTATAACCTATTATTATACGTTCTAGCTATCATTTATTATTTTCTTCGTTTAATATTATTCAATTCTAGCTATGAGTGAAGAACAACTATAAATATACCTGGGAACGACTAATCGATTCTTAGGGCTAATAAATGGGTGAAAAGATCGGACCAATTAAAAAAAAATAGACAAAAAGGGGGGGGGGAAAGACTGTTTAGGATATAAGTCCTAGGACCGATCCTAATCTACAAAAGAGTAATTTAATATTGGGCAGAGAACAGACCTCATAAAGTTCAGAAATGTTATAAAACGGAATAATAAAATCACAGTGTTACCTCAGAAACAAAAAAATATTCAACATTCATAAATTAGTAAATACTTCCCTTCAATTTTTGAATATTAATTCCATATATTGGGGAGAATAATTGGTTATCAACAAAATGATTTTAGGCATCTTTTTTCATAGGAAAGGTTGCGTGATGTAATAGAGTTAACAAAATGAAATACTTGTCTTATGTATTCTTGCATATTAGGCCAGATGGTGAAGTCCATTGAGGAGAAGCGGAAGGCTTTGGCTAGAACAATATCATTAATATAATGCCAAAAGACTAGGTATAAATTTGGATACCCCTAAATATGTTATATTCAAGCTGATATTGTTTTCTGAGTCAATCAAATAGATTAATTAATGAGAATAAAAATTCCTTACTCTTTGATGCTTCGTACCTCTTTTATTGGATCACCCTAAATTATAAATATATATATATATATGTCTTTTTCTTAGTATAAATAAATGACACAGCTGCATTATTTCTCCCCCCTTTCTATGCTGTACGTAGTAATTTTTGTATCATGAGCTACACAACATATACATATATGTATATGTTGTGTACAAGTCGTAAGTTGTATAAACAAATTGTACAAGTTGCAATTTGTTCGTCTGAATATGCACTATTTCATTACAACATTGGTGAATTGCATGAGTAACTATTTTAATTGATACCAGCTGGGCGGGAACCACAGAGGCAATTTGCCCGTAACTTTTTATTTATACAAAGTGGAATAGTTATATACAGGGCACGACGTTTCTTAAAAATAGCCAATATCCCAGAGGACTAGTCATTTTTTTACTAAGAATATTGTATTATTTTTAAACTAGTATAGAGCAAGGTTAATAGAAGTACAAGGTTATACCATAACATGTGTACGACGTATGTTTGACTTCCACCACGCTGTTAATATTGGCGTTATAGTAGATGAGTAGTTGCGTGTTACGTCAAAATCTGCCTTTCTTACTCAGCAGTAAGTACGATACATCAAATTGAAAATTCTAGGAATAATGACGGTATAGACTGTGATTGGTTGTGTGTTTTGTCAAAATCTCTTGCCCAGCAGTCGGTACGATACATTAAATTGAAAATTCTAGCAATATTGACGTCATGGACTATGAGTGATTGCTTATTTTGTCAAAATCTGCCTGTTTTGCACAGCAGTCGGTACGATACATCAATTTGAAAATTCTAGTAAGCCCGATTACATGATGATCTAACCTTCTATTTCTATTAATCTTGTTATAGAGGTACTTTTGCTTTAAAATAAGGTTTAACTTTTAGAAATTTGATTGACTTAAATATCAACCCTAATATTTGTTTCCAATGTCTATTCGACATATGAGACGTTGTCACAAGGTAAAACTTATGATTTGAACCCAATATTGCCTCAGTGTATGTGGCATTTGCGAAACAGGGCACCCTGCACTTGAAAAACTCTTTTTTTTTTTCAGCCACAACCTGCTTATATACCTACAGTAAAGCCTGCATTAAGCAGTCAGGCAATGAAAACTGAAAAAGTGACCTCCTAGTGCAAGTGAATTCTTAAACCAAGTTTCTTATTTTGTAGCAATGATATACGTCAAGACAAGGGCGTCTGCAGGATTATATATATATATATTTAGGTGGGGGGGATCGGCTTTTGTATTAAAAAAAAATCAATCAAAAAATTAAAATTTTTAGTATAAAATTTGAAAACTAAATTTAAGGAAAAATATTTTTTTTTTTTTGCAAAAGCCCCTCCAACGCACCCCCGCCAAACTGGACACGCAGTGACTCGCTTAAAACAGGTGAGTGAATAGACGTCCCTATTATATACTTCCTCCTCCTTACAAATACATTCCAAAGTCGCTGATTGATACTATCACTTCATGTTGATCTATTAAGAATACTTATTTATTTGCCAGTAATATATACTAATAGAGAGTATTTGATCTATAATGTGTCACGGAATATGTCTTATCAATTAGTCATTTTTATCAAAATAATAAAATTACCTCATTAATGTTTTGGTCATCCTTATCAGAAGTCTACTTTCAATTAACATTTTTTTTATTCAACTTGTACAAGTTACAACTTGTACAGCATTACAACTTGTACACTACATTATATAGATATGTATAATGAGAACATTGATTTAATGTGTCTTTTTTAAAGAAAAAATCTAAACAAATAATTTCTCCTTTTTTTCAGAAAATATTTTTAAAAAGAAGTAATTCTACAACGTTGCTCATCAGTTCAAAATTACAACGCATATCATCAAGATATCAATGATATCCCAAAGGGAAGATACATTTAACTAGGATTTGTGTTCTCCCTCTCTCTGTTTCTCTCTCCTTTAAAAAAATTGTGCTAAGTGATACTTCAACACATATCCATCCACATTCCGTCACCTTTAAGTTGTATATGTATTTGATTCGCCAATAGCTCTCGTGATCATCAATATGCTCTACTTGCACCACACAAAGCTATTATTATGGAAAAATTTCAAAAAAGAAGTCGAGAAAAGGTACATGATTCAAATCACTAAGATCTTCATATATATATATATACATACATAGGTATGAGACCCTCAATTGCTATTAAAAGTACAATATACCCACAAGGTAATAAAAATGTCTAGAAAAAAACATTTATGTTTTCAAATTGTAGATGACATAGGTTAGACCAGTGATTCCCATTCCCTTACTCCCAATAGTATAATAATTATAATTTTTATTATTATATGATAATAGTAAATTATCAAGTGGGAAGTCCATGGCCCATGTTTTCAGCACTGCAGATCCCATAGGTGTAGGATATGATATTTTTTTAGTGGGAGAGGCTTAAGACCCATGTGACCAGAGGGTAATAGAGGGTATAATAACATAGGTTATACAAGTGATTATTATCATTTTCTAGACTTTGTGCACCGTTTTTGAAATTGGGGCCCAATGACTGAATAATTTTATTTTTGCAGTTATATGATAATTGTAAATTATAAAAAAGTGGAGAGTTCATGGCCCCTATTGCGCAGCCTCTGTGTTCATCACAGCACAACCCATAGGCCTCGAGATGATTATTTTTTATGAGAGGGGGGAACTCATTTTGTCCCAAATTTTGGGACTGCCATTATTTAAAAAAATATTTTTCTGGAAGATATTTCTTAATGAGATTTTTTTAAATATTTTATCATAGAAAATACCAAATATTGACTTCCAACTGTCTCCTATAGTGTTATATAAATCACATATTTAAAAAAATATATACTCAACTATATGTTTTATTTATTAATTATTAATGCAATCTTTCGTGATATCCGGTTGGAAACCACTAGCTTAGACCTACTCATATTTAAAGCAAAAAACCATACTTATGTAGAGTTATCGCATCGTCTATGAATAATTTTTACACACGAGACCTTAACTGTGGGTTGTTTATGCAACCAAATTACCAATTTTGTAGTATGAGTATATGTTTTCGTGGGATATGTTTCATATATAATGAATCACTCGTTGATGAACGCCTTTTGTGGTAAATTTACTGTGAATGTTGTTTATCTAACAAACCATGTACAATAAACTTATTTTTACGTATTTTACATAATCACACGTTCGTATCAAATTCAACAATTTTTTTATACAAATTACTTGTAATGGATTAGGTATGTGCTTCTTAAACTTTTTCTAAATCGTGGGGCGTATTTATGGGATAACCAAACTCATTAGGCGCAGTCTTAAACAGCATTTGTTGTCTTATTTACTTTCAAATAGCCTGGTTATTCTTTGTTAGGCCGTTATGTACTTTTTTGCATATATTGAGGAGCAGTGTAGGATATATATAAATACCAATAATTAATTAGCATTACAGTAGGTGTACGTATGTTACACATTGTCATGTTATTATTAGTTTCAGGAACAATATTTAAATTAATTAATCCTGGGGTGCATTTATGAAATAAACTAACCCATGGGACGCATTTTCTAACAAAAGTTTGTAGTCTTATCAGTGCCATTATCATTGTTTTGTTATTGAGGTGGGAGGCTGATTTAAGATGACTATAGATGATTATCCCTAAATAGAACCTATAAATAGGCCCTCAATGATTACAGCTATATTTATAGATAATACAAACTAGTTGAAACAATATACCAATTTCAGAGTTTGGTTGAGTTCAAGCTTTTTAGAATTTTTACATCAACTCTTCTTTGAATAAAAAAGTAGCGGACGTGTTTAGATTTTTACTCTCCTATTGAGTATAAAAAGTTAATTACAATTACTCGAATATTTCGGTTTGTTTTGATTATTCGAGTTCAACTATAGTCAAAATTTCCCAAAAAATATTTTTTATATCCTATTCTCCTTCCTTCCTTGTCACAGCTGATTATAGCTGATCTAATGAAACGTAATGAGCATTATTCTTTCTCCCTTTAAATTAATCTTCAAATTGTGAGGGTTACCATGTTGATTTTCAGTTTCTTTTTTTTAACATGCCCATTCTACAATGGATTTTCATAATTTTTAATCAATAATATTTAAGAGTTGGTAATAAGAGAAATCCTTTAGGCTTACTACCATATGTTTTTTTTAATTACCTTACGTTTTCTTAGTCAAGGTTGAGTTTGGATAAAGAAACTCAACATGAGTAAAATTCACACAACAAGTAATCAGTCCAGATCGTTCTAGAATAAATCATTTTAGACCGATACGAAAAACAGCCCAATCTCGAACAGAATCTCAACACTACTTAATACCCATAATTAATTAGGTTATTGATAAAAATGGTACTTTTGTTTATGTTCAATATGACTATAATTGGAAGGATTTATTGAATTAAGTATGGAGGAAACGTTATTCTAAACAAGAACTTGTGCCATTAAATATTCTCAAGTTGCTTTACTTCTCTTTTTTTCATGACACATGTGGCTGAAATGTATGATAAAGTAAATAAATATACATTTCCATGTAAATAACAGTGCAAACTTGTTGAATGATGGATCTGTATTTATAATTTTCAATAGAAAACATATGACTCTAAAAGATAAAGTAACATCATAGTTAGTGTTGGTGTTCGATCTGAGACTACTAGTTGTTATTTAAGGAAGTTTAGTCTGGCCCGATCTAAAATAAAAATTGTCTATATCGTTCTCATTTAAATTTCGGTTTGGATCGTTATCATTTAAAATTCGCTTTGAACCAATTCTATAATTGATGATGACGTCATTTGTTTTTAAAATACCATTACGTCCTGTGAAGTTAAATGTATTGTATAAATCATATTTCTACAACTCAAATCAGAACAAGGAGAAAATCGTTCCATAGATTTTGGATTAAACAAATATGTAAAGTATTTGAAAACTATTAAATTTCGGTTCACGGTCTGAGATCGTTGTCTGGACCGAAATGTCCGTCCAAATCGATCTAAAAAAATTATTTAAGAATCAACCGTATTTTTTTTTGTATAGGAAAGAGTTTAAACACTAATTGATACGTTGCATTTAATTTAACGAGTCTAAGTCATACCAGCTCAGAGTAATTTGACCAAAAATCTGTCTTGATGTGTTTCATTTAATATTCGGCGCCGAAGATTTTTTAGAAAAATTGTTAATTATGTTTCAAAATTGTGAACACCAGCTTACAATAACGTCATATGAAGTTAAATATCCTGTCTAAATCATATTTTTACTGTTTATAATTCAAAGGAATCTGGAAGAAAATCGGTCCATAGTTTTAGAGCAAATAATTAAAATAAATTAAATTATTTGTTTGTAAACCTTAACTTTTATGCATGAACTTAAGCATGAGCAATGTCTGCTGCAAAGAGGTGCGTCAATCAGGCTCGTGATTATGGGGTAGGGTCAAATTAACTTTCTTGACAAAAAGTTTGTGTTCAGAATTAGTAATATTTCACACTAGGTCATTTTTATATTACTGTAACAAGAAATGGGATACCTTCAAATGTGTCTAATTTCGAAATAAAAAAGTGCAATTAGTTTTAAAAAAATTGATATTTAAGGGGAGAAAATGTAAGAATGAGCCTTATAATAGAAAGAATAATGTCACCTCGATAAAATACAAGTCGACTTCCTTTTTCCAGAGGATGTTGGGAATGTCACTCCCAGGGGCAAACGGGTTCCCTTTAAAAAATGTAATATATATGTAGACTTTGCCCGCCAGAAAAACAGCAACTCTTTTTTTTAATGAAGTTAACCTTATAACGACCACTAGGTTAATGAGTGTTTCAAATTGTCTAATTTTTTTAATTGAGAATCCTTTTCCATTTCTAACAACGAAGGTTTTTTTTTATTTATAAAAAAATGGTGGAAATTGAAGATTTAAATTTTTATACAAATCAAGATTTTTGATTTTTTGGTTAGAAATGCACAAATTTATTAACTGAAAGTAATTTTTTTTAAATGATTCTTCAATTAGTCAGATAGAGTTGCACTGATAGAGTATAATTAAACATAATAGTATAACAATTACTCCATCTGATCTAGGAATTGCCGTTGAAGTCCAGGTATATTATGTATATTTCCTTTTCTAGGAACGACCGAGCCGCAAACATACGTACATTGAGCTCAAGAGAATAACTTCTCCGGAACATGTTGTCCATTGAGCTATGTCATTCCATATAATTTATTTAATATGATAAACCTCAAATTAGAGATGAATCTTTAAAAAAAAGTCCATTTAACGTGACTTTAGCATTATTTTGATTAAGCAATACTTTTAGAACACTAGAGTAGGTCATAAGCAAGAAATTTGCATTTTTTTGAATGATCAATTAATTATGTGCAACTCCATTCATGAAGTTTTGTGTCAAAAAATTGTCTTAACTGTTTAAATTAATGATTCAAAAACTCATGTATCGAATATGTACTTATAGCGTTATAAGGTTAAGGGTGTACAAATTTTGCTGCTAAGAGGTGTGCTCGTTAGTCAATCAGGCCTGGGGCTATGGGATGTGGAGGAAAGGGAGGAGAGGGTAGTATACCTTTTTTGACTAAAAATATCCTGTCAATTTTTTGTAATATTGAACAACAACTAAATTGTATACGTTTTTACATCAAAAGAAACTTTCAATTCCAAAAAATGTAAATAATTGCCATTTATAGTAATAATGTCTTCCATTTTTATTTTCTTTTGAAAATATTATGACTGTTGTAACACTTTGAAATTTTTTTCAATATTGTCTGCTTTTGTATTGAAAAAACTCATTAAAAACATCACTTCGATACAAAAAAAAAAAAAAAAGTTGCTATTTAGTTAACGGGGAAAAAAAAATCCTGCTTACGAGTTTACGACGTGTTTGTCAACCTATGATGATTTGCTTTTGATCAAGTTTTGGGTACTTTAGAGATTGTGTCGAATGTTGTAATTTATCTTTTTTATTTTTTATCCAAATGTATCTGCACTTTGTGCAAGAAAATAAATCAAAATACTAGGCAGTAGATTACTCCATCCATTTTACAGACCATAATAATTTTGTTAATTTGGCTCAAAAGATTTCTTCCAATAGCCGTCCTTCTGCCTCCTTGGACGGGTCCGAAAAGAAAAGTCTACAACTTTTCCCGCAAATACAAACTCACTAACATATGATCCCAAGTTTTAAAGTCCATTTTTTTCACACAATCCGTATAAATATGTAAATGTCAACGTCTATTTGTTGGGGTATCTGTCCACGGAAGCTAAGGACATTTAACGACCACTTCTCTTTCTAAAAAAATAAAATATTTCTGAATGTGTAAGTTATTGTTAAGAATAAATTAATGATATGACTTTCCAAACCAAAATCAATATGTAAACGAATATAAATTTCCTTTTAATTTTATCAACAAAAAAAGAAGAATATATCTTTAATATGTATACATACATGTCAGCTATGAAATGTGATCTTCACGACTGTTATTATGTGTTGTTGATTAGGTCTATTAAGGGGGCTGGTAAATTTTTTTTCCATTAAATTTTCCAAAAAAAAAAAAATTGAAATTTTTAAAAGCTAACGTTCTTGTTTAGCTATTAACATTATTAGTGATGTAAATCATGTTTATTTTTTTACGTGGTCCGTTTTTTTTGGAATTGGTAACATGAAGAACGAATTTTCTTTTCCTTAGGTGTTGTCATTATAATTTAACTCCTGAGTAGTACAGTTATTTTTCTACTAGAATCAATTTTATTCAAAAGCTGATTGAACATTAAGGTCTTCTCATAAAAGACAGAGAGTTACCTTAATGATTTCTTGTTTTGGAGTTATATTCCAAGTCCTTGTTAAACTTGGAGTAAAATTGAGGATCAACATTGAAGCAATTCTTGGCAATACCCTTGTTTATTTTCTTCTCACTTTCCTCACTTGCCACAGCTTATTGTAGCTGATCTTATGATACGTTATGTCAGCTAAGCTGCTCTCCTCCAAAACAGTCTTCAAGTTTTCAGGGTTACCAAGTTGATTTTCGGTTTCTTTTTTTTATTATGCCAAAATTCACTCGATTTTTAACCCTATAAGTAAGTCTTGCTGCCTTAAAGAGTTAATAGAAACAAGAACATTACATTACTAAAAGCGAAGAATATATATGTACAAAAAATAAAAAAAATTAATGGTGTTACTTTTTTTCTGCCGCACTTGGTATGAAAAGTATATTTTGAATTATGTCCTTATGATTATATTAATGTTTAAATGCTTAATATTTATAAGTATTATATGGCTTGATGTTTTAATAAACTCAATTAATGATATTCAATCATATATAAATAATCTCATTTATGTAAACATATTTTTAAATGGGGACGTCATAGTAAGTTCTTGTGAATTGCAATTAAGAGTATTTTTAGGCATAAAATATCGAAATACCCATACCAATTTAGGTACTGGAACAGGTAGGGAAAGAATGGTATTTTTAGTTAAATACCCATTTTATTGTTTTTATTTCACGTTAGATGGCGTGCTCACAAATTGATTTATTGAAATGAGGTTCAAATTTCAGTTATATATATATATATATTTGAATTAATGAGTGCAATTATCAGACTATATAAATTTTTAAAGTATAATTATACATTAATAATAACTTTTTTGAGACGAGAAGAAGGGGGAAGAAAACACTAATACATTACAATTATGGTCCAGAATTAGAGTATCATCAAAGAAATTAAATTACTCGCAGATTATGTTTTGTATTAGAATATGTATCAATACTTTTTTACATGAAATTTACTTTAGTCCTAATATTGACCAATGGCAGGAGCGAGCTTTATGGTGTTACTGGTGTTGTGTCGGTCCTTATTTGTTCCTTCTAGTCCATTTCAGTCTTAGTACTGCTCCTATTTATCCTTAGCACCGGTCCTTAAGACTATCGGGGAAGTAAGAGCACACACAACAACCGCTATTCCTTCTCTAATCGCTGAACTTAATTTTTTTCTGTACAAAGATCCCTTCTTTACCAATATATCATTCAATATGCCTGCCCTTATTTCGAACCACTTGGCGGAGACGTCTCGTCACTTACTTGCACCTAGTATGCATAGTATCTTTATTAAGTTTTCCCACTTGGCCTCCACGGTTTGCTAAGCTATAAAACTATGTTGGTATCTCCCATACATTTCAAAGTCAAGGGGTTGAGAAGGAGACCAAAGTAGTTTCAAATGATATTTATACCCTTCTTGCATATCATTTGCAAAACCATATTTAACATTCATGTGTGCACATAAAAGACGGGGAGTAACCTTGAGGATTTGTTGCGGATTTATAATTGTAGGTTCATATCAGACTCAGAGTAGAATTGAGTATCGAAATTGGGATAATTCTTGCCCCGATCCTTGTTTATTTTCTTCTCCTCTTCCTACTTTGTCAGAGATGATTCTAGCTTCCTGCCTCCAAAACATTCTGCAAATTGTCGGAGTGACCATGTTGATTTTTGGTTTCTTTCTTTCAATATGCCCAAAATACACACCATTTTCTTAACTACAAATCTGTCATGCGTGTGCCCACAATTTATTTGTATATTATAATTTTAAAATCACAACAATTATTACAGGTGCTTCTTCAGGATTATATACATATATAATAGGTCCAGTAAAAATAAATCCGTTATTTTTTGGATAAATAGCTTTATTTATCTGGATTTCACTACAATTTTATCCTTGCTTGACTCTACATTTTACAGTTTTTCTTTGATAAAGGCGAAAACGCAAGCCAGGTGGCTAAAAATGTAAATGATGTTTATGGCCCGTTTACTGTAACAGCCAATCATGCGCAATTTTGGTTTCACCTATTCCGTTTTTGTAATTTGATGTCAAAGATGCACCACGCTCTGGAAGTCCAATTATCGAAATTATCGAAAAAATTATGAAAATAGTCAAAACCGACCATCATGTAATGACTATTTCAATTACTCAAGAGCTAAACTTTCCACAAAATACCGTTTAGAACATTTAAATAAATCTGGATTCAAACAGAAGCTAAATGTAGGGTCACACACGAGTTAATTCAAATTTCTATCGGCGAATCCCTGCTTAATCGTAACAAAATCGATCCATTTCTGAAGTGGATGATTATTGGTAATAAAAAATGGGTCACTTACAATATCATCAAGCGAAAACGGTTGTGATCCAATCGCAGTGAGCCGGTGCAAACGGTGACCAAGCCAGGATTAACGGTCAGGAAAATTTTTCTGTGTGTTTGGTGGGATTGGCTGTGAATAATCTACTATGAGCTGCTCCGCTATGGCCAAACTCTTCCTTCAGAGTTGTACTGTCAACAATTGCAC
Organism: Lepeophtheirus salmonis; assembly: GCF_016086655.4. Taxonomy (NCBI): domain Eukaryota; kingdom Metazoa; phylum Arthropoda; class Copepoda; order Siphonostomatoida; family Caligidae; genus Lepeophtheirus; species Lepeophtheirus salmonis. Next base: position 19,054,886 of record NC_052136.2, read on the forward strand.
CACCTCAAAAAGCCGCTATTATATACTTCTTTATTTTGAAAGAGATAATTGTTGAGATTTGAGGAATATAATATGCAAAGTTATAAAAATAAATTGTCTATTGATAGTTCTAGAAACATTCTAGTACATATGTATATAGATCTACTGTTTACACGTATAATCGATGTAATATCCCAAACCCACCTTTAGTTTTATGACGTTCTGGTTAATCAGACTCTAATTTTGAACTACCCTGTAGGTATGTACTTAAATGTATAATTTTACACTTGGTATTTGCAATTAGACTCTTATGTATAAATCTCCCATTTAATTTTTTAGAAAAGAAATTGCTCCATGTACCTATTGGTATATTTTGTAATCTATTATTGGGATATCTTGTATCTTAATTTGTATTATATTATTATAAATTAAGGAAATAGATTTCAATATAAAATATGATAATGATCTATTACTTCTTGTTGAATCATATTACATTACATGTAAAACGTCATTTTGATTGAATCAAGAAAAGACAACCCAAAACACATATATGATATGTTTAAATACTTCACAAGCAATTACAGCCGCAAAACGCCGGTGAAGAGATTGACAGCTATTGATGATAAAGGCCGTATTCATGGTGTACTACGCTGCCATTGTGGGAGCGCCGAGCGAATCAAAATTTGAATGAGAGATGTGACAGACATTCTTTTCCAAGATATGCCTAAAACAAAGTACAGGTGGAGGGGGGTCAGAGCTGGAGGAGGGCCAAATAGAGGCAGGCCAGAAGTTATCCATATTGTTGATGGATAAGTTTTGGTTTTTCTTGGCTGTATGGAATTCTTGATGTTGTAAACAAGTCAATGTGGAGATGCCAACGATCTCTGCAGCCTTCTTGGCACTGACACCGGCGCAGAAGAGATCGCAAACGTGTTACCTTTTTTGTTGCTCCAATATTTTTACACTTAATGACATGTCATAAAAACAAAACTGGTTAATTTTTGCTTTAGCTGTCGTTTGGTTGCGTAATTAAACATCCAAAACTAAAAATAACAGGGATGAAATCATAATTATATTAACTACAAGTTTTGAGTCCTCACTCTGAATATTGAGACATAAAAAATCGCTCCAGGATTTTTAAACGATTATATATATCTCTAGAGTCTGAGGTAATGGCTTGTACCTAAATATCTGTCCTAATCGGTATAGAAAAAATCTCTAAAGTACGAACCTGAAAGAAAATTCGGTCTAGGACCAAGTTTCAACACTAATAATGTATAAATATTGAATTTAAAAGTAAAAATTGCCATAAAATGGGATTTGATATTTTTCTACTCAATTGCATATTGAAAAATTAGTAATAAATATAATGTATTCTTCTCATAGTTTTTTTAAATCGAATTGAGCTTAATAGGGGTTGTATTGAACAAAGACCTCTTTGTTTCCGTATCATTATTTATATTTTATTTTAAGCATTTTATATTTTAGTAGTACATACATACATTCAATAACTCCACCCTGAGTACATATACTCGTAATCTTCATTTATCCACTTCTTAGCTAATGAAAGTTTTTTTTTACCTTACGCAAATTTACTCATCAAATATGTACAATAATGTAGAATTTCCTGTTTTTGAGGTAGTACTTTTTAAAAACTGCACTAATGTCTTTTCTCCTAGAAGGGACTCATACCATTTGTAACAGGGTAATGGCTCTTTAAAGATGAATAAGTCATAATTTGTCGGTCCAAATTTTCCATTTTCAGACGTCTTGTATAAAACAGGTTGAAAAACAAACCTTGTAATGTACACACATCGCAACTTATATACAACATATATCTTTCATAATATCAAAATGCTAAATTTACCAATAAATAAAAGGTCTTAAACCTGATTTTCTATCAAAAATCTATCTCCCTTCAGAGGCGTCCACAGGATTATATTTTGGGGGAAGAAGACTTGTTCTCTTTCGCCACAGCATAATTTGATCGAATTGTCTTTTTTCAAAAAAGAAATCCTAAAAAAATGCCCAAATATTATTTGGGCAATATCTTTATAATTTATATACTATATTTAAAATTATTCATCTAATTTTTTGGTCGCAACTTGTACACAACATTTATATGAAATTCATTTCAAAATGGGGGAGAAATAATATGACTATGATAGTCTGGGAGTCCTTAAGAGAAAGCTAGCGGTTGTTATAATTGACCTTTATGGCTAACTAACAACTAATTTTGGACATTTTCCCCCTCCCATTATTTTGAACGAAAGGTTGCGTGATACAATAAAAATGTACAGATAACAACTTGTTTAATATTAATGAAATATTTTTTTGTTTTTGTGTAAAACTTAATCGAAATTCGAAAAATGTTCAAAATCAAACTGTTCTAGTCAACAATGCTGACGGCGTAGACAACATTAATATATTTTACGTATTTAGAAAAATAACTATGCAGCAATAAGATTACAAAATTGGGCCAATTTGACCAATTTTGACACAAAAGTGTCACGTTTTAAAGTAGAGTACTTATGTACTTTACTCTATGTGAATTTTTTTAAGGATTTGAACTTGTAAGGTATTCATAGTGTGAATTTCACATAGAAATGAATTATAATGTAATTTTAAGAGGATGTACCTACATAGATAATAATTGAATATACTCGTCGGTTATATCCCTATGTCAGGTTGTGGCAAATATCATATACACAAACAATGGTAGGTGCAACAAATGAGTGAAGCAATTTTATCGAATATTTTAATATTATTTCACTTAAATACCCATGTACATATTTAATGCTTCAAAACAGAGTAGTCCACTTTCTATTTATGAGATAAGGAAATCATTATTATCAAGGTACAAAAATGAAAAGAAAAAAGGGTAATTCAAGTATGTAGAATGTATTCTAACATTAATTAAAACTGCGCAGGAATGTATACACAGATTATTTTTATTTGCAAAATGCTATTACGCAAAATGATGAAGCAAAAGGATTCTATTCATCTATTTTTTCACTCATTGTTTTACGGCCTTTTCCTGTGATGTCAGCCTTGTTAAAGTGAGTCATTTTGCCGTATAAATTGTATAGGAATAAAAATACATTTTTGCATTATGATTAAGGAATAAAAATGGTGAACTACTGCCCTGTATTCGGATGTCAAAATTGGAGTGATAAGTTAAATACTTTTACTGTATATCAAAAACGTATAAATATTTAGCTACATTATATCTCAGACCCTTATATTTATTACCTCCCCAACGATGACCCTGTTTGCTTGTTTCTTAGTCACCAGGATTACGGGTAAAGTTACAGATCCATTTTTATTGAACTTGGTCGAAAATCTTATATGATCAAATTTGAGGTCATTAAATTTTGAGAGGTCAATGTCAAAAATGGATTATTGGCCATAAATTTGGAACAAAATTGAGATAAATAACTCAACTTGATTTGGTGGAGGTTTTGCACGCTATTGAGGGCCCATTATAGTTGAAATATGTTATTCTAACATTATATAGTGGAACTCAATAAAAGTGTTAAGGCTTAATACGAATATTCGTTTATAGTCATTCAAAAAAGCCCCAAATTAAGTTATTTAGTTGAGTATATGATGATTGGATGATAATATTGTCTCAATTGCAGTGACCATAGAAACACGGCCTGAGATAATATCGTAAAAACTAGGTAAATTAGAGAGATGACATATCTAGGATTGTAAATCCAATGCATTTTTTAGAGTGCAAGTTTTATTTTTGTTGGCAATCTTAACCGTTTTTATTTTATTTTTTAAAGCTGTGATCATAAATCTCTTATTCTTGATGAGAGAACATCTAAGTAACCACGAGTGTGTTTGTAAATGAATGCCGGACAGTAAAGCTAAAGATTTGTTTGGGAGTTATAAGTTTCAGTTGTATAATATATTGCATTGTTGCATAAAAATAAAAGATTTAAAATAGTCAATATTAAAAATGGGGGGGACATGAATTCCCCCTCACACGAGACGACACCGAGGACGATGATAGAGCAAGAGTGCTTAATATTCTGCTTCGGAACAACAAGCGGATTGCTCTTTGCGATCCGCCTGTCATTCATCTTGTTACTGTGGGCGTTGGACGTAGGATGTGAGGCCCAAGTTCTTGACTGCACTATTCACCATAATTGTGATCACAGAGCGAACCTTGGACTAAGTCCAATATGAGTTTTTTTTGGGAGTTGCCTCAATTGACTTCTTCAGGCTCGCCAAGAACGTCGAGACCTATTTCTTGCCGTTTCCAGGCTTTGGGGCCGTACTTGTTCAAGTGCTTTATAATATATTTTAGATGGTAGTTCTGGGTACCCGGTGGTGTCGATGGTAGCTCCGGCGCCGTTTCCTGATCGAGCTAGTTCACCTATAAGTCACTCTTCGCGTCGCTTCCATGGCTGTTATCGCGGTTCTACGGAATGAAAATAATCTGTGTTGTATCAGGGCTTTTTAGTACTAAAGTCTGTAGTATTGGAAAACTTATTTTTTAAGGTATGGTATCAAATACTTACAGGACACTCCCCCCTATGAAAAACTATGCAGTTCAATTAAATGAACATACTAGCAAAGGGTTACCTGGCGTTGCTCGGGCCATGGAGGAAGAGGGAAGTCAAATGGAATATGTTCAAATTTATTGAGAAAATTAAAAAAAATATTCAGAAAATACTTTTATATACTTCATATATATGAATATTTCGTTGTTGTCGAAAAAGATCCTGGTAACTCTAATTCTCTTGGATTCTTCACACTATAGCAATCCAGTTAAGTAAGGTAATGCACAACAATACCCCCCCAAAAAAAAAAACAAAAAAAAACAACAACTCTTATTATTGGCCCTTGTAACCTTAGTAGTAGTATTATGAATATAAAAAAAATATTGTGTTATATGTATACTTCAAATAACATACCAACATATATGCATGAAAAAATTGTCTAGATGGGAACTCAATTTTTTATTTACTTAAAAAAAAAAATTCCCAAATCGAAATTGCCAAGAAAATTGATAAAAAAAACCTTTTTGTACTAATTTTGCGAAAAAAGTTGTAAATATAATTTATTTGAATTATAAAGAGGAACACAAACTAACAATATTTTTTTCATACTTGCAAAAAAGAAAAAAGTTATGAAAAATAATGTTGTCGAAATAATAACCCTCGATAACTGGTTCATTTTTGCAGATATTGCAAATATTATATTATAAAATGTTCCGGAATTTCGAAATACTAAAAAATTAAGTTGGAGTCTTAAATTTTACGTCCAAAATGTATCGCTTTGTGGCATTTCTTTTAAAAAAAATCAAAATTGACTTCTGATGAAAAAAATAGACAAAATATTAAGAAAATGACAGTTAAACATCAATTTTTATGAGTGAAATTTATATGAAAACAAATCTGCAGACAAATTTACACATTTCATATTTATACATGAAAATCCAATATTTCATTTGAAGTTCATTTTTTTGCACCTGAAAAAAAAACCGAAATTGTAATTTTTCACCGATTTAACCAGAAAAATAACAACACTCCGTTTTAGCCTGATTAGGTTCAAAAGAGGGACCCATGCAAATTTTTACCATCCTAGGTCCAACGGTGTGGGCACGCACAAATGACACACATTTTCTTTAATATATACACAGAATGAGATAATTTGAGCGAACTTATCAACAATTACATAAATTTGTCTTCACACCAATATTTAGTATTTTATAATTTATTATCATAAAAAAAAAAAAAAAAAAAACGTGTTATGATGGGATTATACTGCACTGTACGGGGAGTCAGAATAATTTCAAATACTACGTTAAACAAAATCAGCAAAGTTTAAAACTGCGTTATGCGGGACCTTTTGTATATGTATATAAAGCATGATGGCTTGATATTAAAATATACATGGCCTAAATCATCAATCTGATATTTGCATGAAATAGTATTTACATTGTATACCTAGTACTTGTATATATTTGTAAGGGTAATGACTATATGTACCTACTATAATACATATAATATTTGATGGATAAGGGATATACAACATACTTTCATACAGACTTTCCTGAAAATATTTCTCACTTTTTTAAATAATTTTTACCTTTATTCACAGTCCAAGGAACGGAATTTGGAGCATTCCTTTCTTCAAGAAGAAGAAATAACAATTTTCCTTAATCACAATATTTATTTTATCTATAATGGACTAAAAATTCAACCAGTTAATCTTAACAAACAACTATTAGTGTACTTGTAATACCGAGTGGTCCAATGAAATCTAAACTCTTTGGATTTTAAAATTCTACACGATATAATTTATTAATTAACAATAAAATTTCAACAAAATTAATACTCTATGAATTAATCTGTGTCTGAACTCTCTTAATAATAGATGTAGCCGGCCTTAGCCGAATGATGGCTTTCAGGCGGGAATCTGCTGCGCATGTTTTCTTCTGTCATGGCGTTCCAGTGCTGGCGGACAGTGCTTTTGCAGTCCGCAATGTTCGGATGAAGGACACTGCAGGCCTTTTCCTTGAGATGTACCCAATAGTTGTAGTCATTTGTGCTATAGAGGGGCCAAAAGTCTCAAAAGAGTTCAAAAGAACTCAAAAGACTCATTCAAAATTCACTCTGTGTTTCTTTCATTGCTGGTGCCAAAAATGGGCTCTCTACCCTTACAAGGCTCTTTCCACACACTTTTTTTATATCTCTCTGGACAGTCTGGTGGTAAATCCCGAGATCTCTCGAATCGGCCCTCACGAACTTGAAGAGATTGGTTGGCCTGTTACGTTTAACTACTTTGTGTCCAGTTTGACTTTTTTTGAAAGATTGGAGAAGGGCCCCAATGTTTTGAACTTGCTGAAGGGCGTTTGGTACTAAAATAAGTTAAAATGGGATGGATTTTTTCAGACTAAGTTTTAATTTTCTTATAAAATATTTCATAAATAAGTAATGTTAGGTTGCGTGAAGAAAATGTTCCGAAATTAATTATAATTAAGTCCATTATTTGAGTAACTGTAATGTGTAATTAATATTTGGAGGCAAATTTAAATATTTTTTATATCCAATATATCAAATTGGTATTTATTACGGATTAAGTTATCTGATCGATTTGTATATTTTTAACTTTGAAACATTTCATGCAACCTTCTTTTAGTTCTTATTTGTTAAATATTCTATAAGACAATTAAAAGTAATGCAAAAAACAAAAAGGAAATCTTTTTTTTTGCTTGTAATATAAGGGTTATTTTTTAGTTTAGCTATAATGTCAAAAAATAGAAAAAAATATTAGCTTCAGAATTTAACTCTTCATTTCACTAGATTCTTGTATGATTAGATACATTTTGTAGGATCCGTATTCAAGATGACTTAATAATTCTTTCTAATGATGGGATGATCAATTGTTATCACTTTTAATTTTCATTTTCCCAGATTACAATTTGATTCCTGTGCGATACTAACGCTCTGCACTAGTTAAGGTCATCCTTGCATTAGAGATAAGTAGTTTTGTATCCGGATCTGAAGTACACGGGTGCGGTATAAGTAAACTTGTATTATCCAAATTTTTTTAAAGATCCCAACCGGCTTTGGGTACTCAAATTTTTTGGAATCTTAAAAAAGATCCGAGGGAATTTCCAGACCTTAAAAAGCCGATAGTATTCCTGAATAAAAGTAAGACGGATCTTAAATCTGTATCTAAAGTACGCAGCTACGCTATAGGTAAATCTGTATTATCCGGGTACTATCTTTTGTACTGGGAGGGACATACATGTAAATTTACAGTTGCATCGCTTGATTATTATAAAAAAAATCTAATAATGACTAATAATTATCTTCTAAATGTAATAAAATTGGTTTATTCATTGTTTCGGCTGCAGTAATCTGTAAAAATATTACTTTAATCCGTATCCTATCTTATATAAGTCGGAACTTCCGGTAAATGCTCATAAAATTAGTGGCAAGTATCCGCCTAAATTTGGTCTTGTATTTGGATCCAAAAATTTGGGTTCATGTAATTTATTCGAATACTTACGTTTAAGGATCCAAACCAACCCGGCTTCTAAAAAATGTAGATCCGTCCTATCTTTATCCTGAATTTATTAAGTATAAAATCTTAGGAACTTCTCTTATTCGTTATATTTTTGTTCAAGATTGTTTTTGTGTTAAATCCCCAAATTTACATACATATTGTAAATACCTATTTAATTGTTATTTTATATTGTGTATAGTATGTATGTCAGTATTACCCTTATAAAACCCTCCTCTTGTATTCCTACCTGTGTGTAGGTGAGCCATGATTTACTGTTGGGAATATTATCTGCGATTTTTAAACCATTCCACACATATTTTTATTTGCGCTTTACGAGAGAGGTTATTAACCCTGGTTGATTTAAACAAACAATATTAAATAATTGCCTCTATAATAATAATATAAAATAACCGAGTCACTTTCCACACTAATTACATAGTTATATAGTATACACATATATTAATATCTTATATATATTCAAAGTAATAATAAAGTTTTGATTAAAATAGGTCAAAAATGACCCTGTAGCCAGAATGAATAATTAATCTTGTCATAGTTTGAACGTCTATTTGAATTTTGTAAATTTTCATTAACATGAGAAGAAAGAAAGCACTATTTATGTATGTTTAATACTAAAAAAAGTCTCTTTAATGCTTATGGAAAACAAATATACAACATAGATATTTTTTAATGCCTATGTCGTACTTAGAAGTTTACTTATTTTAACTACATATTATATATATGTATATGTATGTACAGTAAACCCTTGAGATACGAATGCTCCACCATACAATTTTTTAAAGATACGAGCAGGATTAGGATTTGACATTTTAAAACAATGTGCCAAACCCCGTGTATTAGCTGGAGTAGATTCATGGTCCTTATAAAAAATAAATTTGGGGTTTGTGCTGAAAGGTATACAGTCGCCATCCTTAGCTAGAAGCACCTGATAGTGATAGGGAATTATGGAGTTTATAGCCGCTGTGTGCGTCTAGGATATATGTTCCATAGTTATTGTGTATCTAATATCATGATGCCCCGAAATTATATATCAGCAGCTAATGTTAAGGATATTATTTATTGCGCTACTTCACTTGTATAAAATGAATTATATTTTGGTGGTTTAATGTCGATGTTTCTACTTCTTTTCCCTCATATCAGTATTCAAACGTTGATTGGTTGACAATTATTACGTGAAATACTTTGTCGGCACTAAGGCGTTTAACTATAGTCGCATACAAGATTACTTTTTGACATGCCAATTTTGAAGAATAGTCAGCGATAGAACGCAAGAGCCCCACTTCGACACAGTGCTGCTTTGCTCATTCAATAATTTACACTTTACATTGTTGTCACATCGTCAATGTTTCTAATTCCTTTCCGCTAATAAGTGTTCTAAACGTTGATTGATTGAATTTGAATTAGTTCTTGTTGTTAAACTGTAAACAATTCCTAACAATTATTACATAATAATTCCCTATTTGGAATTAATTGGCTAACTACCAACTGATTTTGAGCCTCTTATCCTATTTATTTTCGAGGGAAAGGTTGCGAGGTACAATAAATTTAAAGGGTTGTTATCGTAATTTTTTATAGTTATTTCTTATTGATTAAATTACTTTGAACTACGAGCTCCGTTGAGGAAAGAATTAAGCTTGTATGTGGAGTAATTACTGTATGTATAGCAAACAACTACTAGGTGAGTCAAGAGTTCTAAGACATTGCTTATAATCATTTCATAAATATGTATCTAGATAAAGCATTTCATCGAAGATAAGTTTACTAATCGAAATAATTAAAATAATACAATAAAGAGTTAATTTAGCGTAATAAATATGCTCCATCTTTGTACAAATTACACTTTACATATCTACATACTTGATGTTCGTTGATAATTGGCTCCATAACTATTTAAGATAAAATATTTGAATATCTAATACCATGGGCCTTATTCTACATACATTTGCCCGTAATAAGAATAATTAAATGGATTTAAGTCAGGTGTTGAAGGAGGCATGCCTTCCTTTGCCCAAAACTATGTATATATATATATATAAATATTTGTTTAGGTGTACGGTAATTTTCTCATCAACTATTTTGCATGAATATCTTAAATAAAGTTTATACATCGTTATTGTCTATTTTTGTTTGAAATCAAAATATTACTATAAAATGGATTAAATGTGTTTTTTATTTTTTTTGGAATAGTAATGGAATTATGCCCTTCCCTCATATTATGCTTATTCGTTAATACAGAGTCTTTTCTAGTATGAATAATCCATCATATCTAATGATAATTACTAAATGAGAAATAATACACATTACATATTTTGATTAAAAAAATTCCAAGGGAATATCAATTTTAATCAAAAATATAAAAACAACGTGTAAATCTCATTCATTTTTATATTAAGATGAAATATCCTGGAAGGTAAAATGGATTTAAGGCAAAATATCTTGAATCAAAATGGTTTAAGACAAAATCTACGCACTTTTCCAAGTAATGCTCCCATCTTTATAACCCGTGCAAATAATACTCAGCGTTTTTCTCTGCGAAAAGATTGTTCGCGAGACACTTTTTGTTTTGGCTCAATACTTCCAAGTTGGATTAACATAGACGTGTCTAATTTTAACACAACAAGCCATTGTATGTCGTTCTATTTAAAGGCTACACTTTCCAAAACTAATATTTAATGACAGCTTGATACTCGTCGATTTTTTCCATTTTCACAAAGATACTCACATCAACTCACTCAAACGACTGTTACATGACTACTGCACATCCAAAATGGGCGAAACTTTTGAGACCACCCTCGTAACTATTAAGCAAAAAAATTAATTGAAATTTTTCATTTTCTTTAATTTTTTTTCTTTTCAAGATTGTTTTTATGTTGAGGTGTTATATATGTCAAAGATTGTGGAATCCCGACGAGTCTAAAAATATCACCTTAGAGATTGTCATAAAAATGTATGTAGCTATGAGGGGCGGCATGTTATTAGGATTTTATCTTATATAAAATTGCAGCATCTTTCTGTATTCTTTGCTTTAATTTATAAATACTCAGTTTTGACCTTAAAAAAATACCTTAGTAAAATATCTGTACCATAAAATTTCAAATACTAATTTAATAACTTATTTAAACATCACGACCATGTAAATTTATATATCTAATTATTTATAATATGTGGTATATAAATACCTAAAAGCAAATCATTGTTTAATAAAAAGAAGAAGTTTTAACCATGTTGATGGGGGTCTTCCGTATTATAACTAATGAGATAGATCAGCATTTTTTTGCCCACTATTTACTCGCTAAAGATTAATTGATACAAGTTCATGTACGCAAGAAAATTGTAATGACATACTTTTGTTGTCTCAATATTATATAGGTATTTAATTTCTTATTAATAAAATCATATTGCTATATACTCATATATATACATGTCGTGTACACTTTAAAAGTTCCAATCCTAGAATACAACTTCCATAATATTGCATAAAGGGTAGAGACTCAAATTTTAAAAGCCGTTTTCACTTTCAACATATTTTTATTATGTGCCATTTTTATGGCCAACTTTTGAAACAAAAGTTGATAATTCAACAATTTTCTATAACTTTTATTCAATACTCCCCCTCCATTCTGAATGATGGCTTCAATACGGAGACGAACAGAAGCCAACTGACCTTGATGAAGTCCAGAGGATCTGGAAGGCAGCCATATTCTCCCTTAAGGAAATACTGCACCTTCTTGGACGTGTGTGCCCGGGTGTCGTCTTGGATAAACACATAGTTGTTCCTGGGAACGTGCTCTTCAACTGTGGCAAGATATGGTACCTGAGGACCTTGTAGTAGGACCGATTGGAAGGAATCACCATTACTAGAGTCTATAAATACTAGTACTGAAATAATTATTGGGGAACAGTCCCCCGATGACTACGGCACTAATTACAGGGGTTTGTAAGATTTTTTTCTGGGATAAGGGTTAGATTTGATGGCGATTTTCTATAAAAATACAATTTTTATTCATGTTAATTTTATAAAATTTGGTTGGCAGTGAGGAGAAATGTTTAGAAACGTGCGGTGTTATATTATTAATAACGTAATGGGTTTGTAATTATCGGTTACAATCTTCCTTTAATGCTATACCGTTTTAAATGCATCAGTATCTCCGTACCACTATAGTTAGGCTTGTAAATTGTAAGTATTTTCGGTATTATTCTTCATATTGTCAGGATTAGCACATTGATTTTCGGTTTCTTTTATTTTTAAATATTGCACAACATATTTTAGGCATAACTGATATATAGTTATCCCTGTTAGAAGATATGTCTAGGTTTGTAAATTGAAAATATTTTCGGTATTTAAAAAAACAACAACCGAAAATGAAGGTGGCAACCCTGATAATTTGATGAATGTTTTAGAGGAAAGTAGCTGAGCTGTGATGATATTACATTAAATTAGCTACATTTAGCAGCTATGAAAGGAAAAAAAAAAATTAACAGAAGTCCCTCTCACCATGAAGTAAGTACATGAGTTGGATTTACTCTGTCTTTCTATACTCAATTCTACTCTGAGCCCAACCGGAACAGTTGAAGTTTGTTCTCTAACGACACATTTAGAAAATACGTCATAAAAAGTTAAAGCGTATAAAATTGTTTAGTCAGAGATTGTATATTTATATGATGGTTGGGCTAAACGCCTGATAAACTACCAGACAAGGGAGAAACAAATGAGTCATCTGACTTATCTAATTGTGGTCACCTTGACAATTTAAGGAATGCTTGCCAGAAGAGTGACATAGGCGTAATGAAGTTTTATTTAATTACCCACGAGCAGCTGTGAGATGAAATAAATAAATACAAGTCCCACCTATTATATTGCAAGGATACTTAGGTAGGAATTACTCTATATACCGCTTTAGAAAATAAAAAAAATATAACACTCTTCAGGTGGCCAACTAGAAAAAAGCTCGCCCACTAAAAAATACTTAGGATTTACATCTCTAACTATAATACTGCTATACCAAACAGCACCAAAAGGTACAATCTGAGTCATTTGATCTGCATACATTGATACTTGAACCAGCATACAATCTATGTAAATATTATACAGACATGAATAACTACTGCTTTTAGATGCATTAATCGTTTTTGTGTTTTTTGAAATATGTAAGTATAATTTATGTTTAAAGTAGTAGTGAGCTCCAAATTGAGGATAATTTATTTTATAATTAATGTATGTAGGTAGCATATATAATAATATAATATACAGGTGTTTCATATTTCCAAAAAGATTCATAAATTTCAGAGTACTAATTAGGTTTTGATGGTGTTCAATAATTCTGGGTATTATATTTTATAATAACTTCACTATTATAGGGGAGACCAGTGAATGTTGTAACATTTACTGTTAGGCGTGTCCGCAGAATTATATTTATTCTTGTGTGTGGGGGGGGAGGCTTAATTCGAGGATTTTTTCCCCAAAAATCCACAGATATTCAAAAATCATTATTTTTGAATATTGATACAATTATACAGAGTGATAACTAAATAATCAACTACTCAAACTATATAATTATCCGGAAAAACTAGAATGGACACTCGATAGAGCACAAAATCTTCACTTTATATGAAATTGTGTACTGTATCTCAATTTGTTCCAAGTTATTGCGCATTTTATGTTATTTTGACTTTGACCTTCAGCTATCAAAATTTAATGGCCTCTTACTCTGACCAAATATAATGTTCGTACCAAGTTGATCAAAATCGATCTGTAACTTTTGACGGTATCCTGGCGACTAACAAACAATCAAACGGAGGCAAAAGCATAATCTCCGTTCAAACTTTGTTTGTGGAGGTAAAAATGCATAATTGACCATACCCCACTTAGAGACCATCCAATTTTTAGAGGTCAAAACCAAATTAATACAAAGCGTAAAAATGCATAGTTGGTTTGTTACTTCGGAACAAATTAAGATACATAACTCAATTTCATTCTATGGTGGTTTTGTGCTTTACAGAGTGTCCATTTTCGTTTTCCATGATAATGATATAATTTTAATAACTAATCATTTTACTATCACTCGTTATAATTGTATTAATATTCTAAACTAACACAGTGATGATAAATTTTAGTTATTGTAACACATAGTTTGAAGAAGACCGTTCCAACAAGTGCTAAAATTTTCATTGTATGGCTTAATATTTCTTCGCAAATTCGATATTTTTAAGTGTTTCAACCGTCCCTAGCTACTAAGGGAGTTTCATCATTTGACAAGTCGCATTTAAATTCATTTAGTGGGAAAAATACCAACTGGCACTAAATGTTTTAACAATAACCGATAAATTTATCAATAAATGCTGGGCTGTGGTCTTAAAATTCCAGACCGGTCTAAGACTTTTATGATTTATTGTGGAGCAAACTAATTTTGTCCTTTAAAGCAATTCGGCTTGGAAGGGTCTCATACAAAAATTCTGACTAGAGTAGTTCCAATGAGAAATTCAGTCTGCATCGATTCTTAAGTTAAATAATTGAGGATGTCAGTAGTGTTTCAAAATTGTGAACATTATCCCTTCAATGCCGTCATATCAAATGGAATGTGTTGCATAAAACATATTTGTACAACATTTAAATCAGGGGTATCCATAGATTGAGAGCGAAAAAATCAGTGCACGATTGGAAAACGATTAAATTTCGGTCTGTGGTCCAAGATTGGGGTTTGTACCGAAATATCGCTCAAAATGAAAAATCTCTTAAGTCCAATGTGGATCCCAAAAATTGCTCTCACACTTTTAAAAACATTAAAAGAAAAAAATACCAGCGGAAGTTTCTTTTAGCAGTATGAAGTTTAATCATATCACAAGCCGATTATTTATTCAAGCAACCTACTGATCAACGAGTGAGGAAAGGGTGTTATATTCCATTTAAGGTATGTTATGTTGTGTTAAATTTCGCAACGTTTAGAGACAAACCAGCACAGAAGAATGGAGTTATGAAAAAAAAGTGTTTTAACTTTTCCCGGTCTACCCTAATACTTATGTGTTGTACATATATATATATATTTTTATTGACTTTTATATGTTTTGATTTTTTTACTAATTTATTATAATAATTATTATATTTTATATATTACAGACTCGTACGATATTAGAGATTTTCCTTCCTCTCGCCCTCTTTATATTACTGGTGTTTGTTGTGCGTAATAATGGAATGGAAAATATTCCCAGCTGTAAGTGATCTTCAATTTCTATTTACTTACATTCATACTTTTAAGGATAAATAAATCTAAACAAAGTATTATAGTCTTCCTTTCAAACTTTTTGTTTTTACGTTGCATGTGTAAAAACTATATCCAGCTTTATTCTATTCATAATATTATGTTGTCTACTATTCATAATATGTGGTAATCAACGCAAAAACAAGCTTTTTAAAAAAAATTAAATGTGAATTACTTTTGTTATCAATTAACAAATGGGTTCTTGGTAACCCTTTGGCTGTATGCAAATTTCACCTAAAATAGCTAAAAGTCCTCTTCACAATAAAAAATGAGGAATTGAGCGATTTTATTTAAAAAGGGCCAATATAAATCTTTTAAAATCTAATAAAGTATTTCCACAAATTTGAGTAATAAATAATCTTCCAAATATGGATATGAAATATTGTGTTGTACTGGGTGGTTCAGATATAGTGGGGAAATCTTTAAAAGCTTATAACGAACGTACTAGATGAGGTAGAAGAACTATCATTTTGTAATTATTTCTAAACTACATTTAATCAAATTCAATTATTTATAATGAGATCCGCTTCTCTTGATAACTTCAGCCACACGGATCCAGATTTTCCATTCAACAGGAAAGTGATTTATTTTGGGCTTCTACAGACGAATTATACTCGACCCTCCCCCAGAGAAAAAATCGCATGCCTCTAGGTACGGGCTGTTTGCAGGACAACAATATGTGCTCCAATAGTGAGGACATTTTGTGGGCAAGACATACTGCACTTTTTTTGTCTTTTGGGTCGGTGCACTCTCTTTTTGGAAGGTGTAATTTGTTCCTTTGACTACTTCATCCATCCAGGGAATGTAAATAAAAAGTGCAAAACTGGAACCAGTACAATTGCAAACCTGGATCTGCATGAGGTTGGCCAGGCCTGCCAAAGGTTATCTTATTATGAATAATTGAATGTCATTAAATGTAGCTTTCAAATAATAATAAAAAATATGGTACCAATACCAAGGACCATCTGCTCGTTATAAGCTTTAAAATATGTTCTCAATTTATCTGGAACACCCTGTATGGAGAGGGATTTCCTCATTCTCCTTATTTTTGTTCAAGATAGCTTTTATGTTGACGCACTCCATATGTACATTTAAATGAAATAAGTTTTGACTTCCTAATACGTACATATTATGCTAGAAACAAAAATATAAAACTAGCTTGTCCGGTTTCTCTTAAGTTCCTCAAAATATCAAGCTCTATGATTTTTTTCCATTTGTGTGATCTGTCAACACTAAAGTAACTAGAAATATTTGTATTCTTTGACAAATTCTGACCGCTTAATACAGTTTTGACGGTAAAAACTATTTTCTAAAAGAATCCGTCATTAAATAAATAATAACTAATATTCCTTTTAAAAAAAAGGAGACGGGCCTATACATATATGTTGTTAAAAAAATGTCATTCCTCCCCAAAAAATTGTCAAGAAATCTTAAAATATAAGGCTTAATGGTTATGAACAAAAGAAACTTATGGGGAAGCGAGACACACACGATTCTCTAACAATGATATTGGATTATTATTAGGGGCTATGCAAAAAGTATGTACGTAAGCTTTTCAACTGGCTGTTATATACAGAGATGTACAGAAACATTTTTTTGGGGGAGTTTTTAATCTGCAAGTTTTTGGGCCGGGGGTGAATTTGACCAAACTTTCTTTTTTTACCCATTTTGACATTAATTTTTTTTACTCAAGACACTTTTGCTAAAAAACAACTGAATGCAGGTGTTCCTAAAATATTAATACAAATTTTATTTTGTTTATTGATCAACTTATACTCAATAATATTACGAATATATATATATAAACAAAGGTAGGTGTGCTCTATTAAACACCTTGTTTTAATAATGCCTTACTTGCACCGGTATAGATTATGATTTTTTACATCTCTAGTTAAATGATCAGGAAAAAAAAATGCATTACAGCTCCAAGGGGAGGAGAATCTTCAACATTTGAAATATAATTAATGCAGGGGGAATAACATAATTACATATATTTATTATAATTTTACCTACCATTTTATTAAAATAATTATACAAAAGATAGGCTGGAATTCATTCATTTTTCTTCTTCTCACCACAACGATCTATCAAAGAATTAACATAATTTTTAAAATGACCATAAACGAACCACATTGCAGCTGTATTTTTTATCTAGAAAATTTGCATCCCTATGCACATTTTCAGTTCTATATGTTAATTGATAGTCCCGATATTTATATTTTTGTATGGTTTCCGGTACAAAAATACGTATCGGTTATTTCCGTAATTTATGATACTAAAACCCATATTTATTCTAAAAAATTAAATTTTTTAGGAGAAAAAATTCATAAATTGAATGGTTCATATAATTAGTTTAAAAAATATATTTAAGTTTCAAAATTTTAGTATAAAAATTTCAAAAATACATAGTTACTCACAGAAATTTCAAATATTAAATTTTATTGTAAGAAACAAAAATTCCTTAATTTTGGAGGGAGCTTTTTTTATAGGCTAGAAAAGTAATAAATAGTTAAATACTAGCAATAAATAAGAATCGGAATTGCAAATTGAACATTATTTTCCCGATTCCGATTCCAGAAAAAACAGCCGATCGTCCCATCACTACTAAAAATATATATTTAAAAATGTCCGTTTAGAGCTATTCTTTGTTTGGGTGGGAGTATAAATTTGATCACTTATTTTTTTTTTTATAAAGAATAATTTTCATTCTTGTTTGTTATATAATATTTCATTACCTTTTTTCTATTACGCAACCCCGTGTCGGAAAATAAACAAAGTCCAAAATCAGTTGGTAGTTAGGAAATTTTTGCCAGTTATGGAGTTATATATTATTCAATCATTGTTCACAGCTTAAAAAGAGCTAATTTTTATTCAATCAATCAACGTTCAGAACATTGATTAGGAGAAAACTAAAAATTGTGTGTTAGCGAAGTAACACTGTGATAAATGACAATTATGTTTAGAGTGAGGTGAAGAGACCCTCAGAAATTGGAGTGTTTTTCACTATCAATGTTTTTATGACGTTGTAACGTTTTAAATATCTGTTCAGGTCAGTAGCTCAAGAACCATAGGGTCTGTTAATAATTTTTGTAGTTATAGAAATGCAATACAATTGTCTTGCTTAACAAATTTTAAATGTCCAAATTTAAAGATGCTTCGTTTAAATTTGATTCCTTCCAAAAGTTTTAACTCTACAATAAAAAAAAAAAATATTTGTCCAAGTTTGCATTTATATATACATATATGTACAAGTTACAACTTGTTCATGCAAATTGTTCAAGTTGGAATGCCTTTGTCTTCAAAAGCATTATTTAATTACAAAATTGGTCATTCTAATTACCAACTATCGTTGATACTATCATTTCATTTTGATCTACTAAAATGACACGGTTATTATGTATTTATAAGTAATATAACTAAGCATTTGAACTTTATATTGTGCCGCAGAATACTTGTATTTTGGTAATTTTTATTGAAATAGTCCAAAATTCCAGCATTCAACCATAAAATTTAAATTGTTGCATTATCATCATCCCAATTACTTTAAAATCTTGGTCTCTATGGTTCCAGCCCCACTTGTAAGCACATTCGTGAGCTGCTGTTTTTAGTATCAACTCTAGAAGTTTTATAGGTTTTAGGCCAAAATGAGATGAAGAGATTATCTCTCGTACCAGAATAATGAATCATTAATTTAATTTTAATTATTACTCTAAATAATAATGGAACGACGGAGTTCAATGGACAATTCCAAAGGGAGAAATTATTATCTTTAACTGATTGTGCGTAGGTTTGCGCCCGATCGTTCCTAGAGAAGCAAATATACTTCAAAGAAGAATCCTAGGTCCGATGAAGTAAATGTAATACTATAATGTTTACTTATAATTAATCAGTGTAACTCTATACGACGAATTAAAGGAACATTCAAAAAAATTAATTCAAATAATATCAACATAATAATATAATATTTTTATTTACCCATATTATGAATTGAATTTGTTCTTGAATTCTGAGTTAACTTTTTAAAATTTGCATCCAGATTGGTTATGACAATCCTCATTATCTTATCTAAGTTCTCATGAGGGATTTTAGTACTATATTTATTTTTCACCACATTTTTCTAAGAGAAGACAGACTTGCATCCTTACTAATTATAAGTATAGGGTCAAAATAAGAGACACTGAAATTGGTCGTTGGATCAATTTTACTAGTGAGTAATTTGTGTGTAGGTAATGTTGGTTGATGTAAAGGGATATGATGAAAAAAAGAAGGATATAATATAGCACCGTTAGAAATAATTATATTGACATAAAAAACAATTTAGGCTAATTATACCAACATCAAATGTATATATTTTATTACTGTTATAAAATAATTTTTACGGGTTGTATGAAATGCACTTTGTGGCTGGGCTTAGCCATGGACCACCTGTTGGTAATCCCTAAATTATTGTATAATACTGTTTTAAACGTATATTTTATACTTGAACATGATCGACGAATTTTCATTCGTACACTCCAAGCAGTTGGGTGTCTTCAGGACCACCATTTACGACATTGGACAGGAAGAAGGCCCAAAAGTGGACCCGGCGGAGTTAAAGAAAACAACCTAGGTCAATCCCATCAAGTCCATGAAGGTCCGTGTAAGAGATCTCGGGGTTTCACTCGAGAACATACACAGAGCTATCAAAAAGTGGGTGGAAAAGGCACTATGAACGTGGGGAGGCCAATTTTGACACTAGGAATGAAAAAAAACTATATCTTTTGTTACAAGACTCTTTTGAGTTCTTTTTTGACACTCTTGGCCCCCTACAACCCTGATGTCAATCCCATAGACTACAACTTTTGGGTGGATATCGAGGGGAAGGCAGGTAGTGCCCTTGGTCCAAACACTGAGGCCCTTAAAGCCACTATGATCCAGCACTTAGACACCATGACAGAATACCACATCCGCAGTGGGTGCCAGGCCTTCTGGCACCGCCTGTAAGCATCATAGCCCCTAAGGATGGTATCGTTAATGATTAAGAGAGCTGAGACACACATATATTTATAGTATTAATTTTGTTAATTATATTATTAATTACTAAATTATATCTCCTTGAAGTTTAAAATTTAAAGTTTTCAGATTTTTATGGACCACTCAGTAACTGACCATTTTCTCAATCCAAGACATGTTCATTATAAGATTGTTGAAAGTATATTGATTCAGATTTGTCAAGCTTTCCATACGTCCTGATACGTAACAATAGTCAATAATTATTTCTGCTTGAAAAACTGTATCCGTTACGTCGATTTTGCAGGAATTTTTTTTATTTTCTGTGTAGGTGCTGTAAATTGACGTCAATTTTTCAAGGTAAATTTTTGAGACCTTGTCAGTAATGTTACTTTGTACTCGTGGAATTAGCCTAAAAACTTGATAATAAATAATCTTAATAATGTGTACGGTATTGTTTATGAAGTCAGACAAAAGTATAAAATATGATTTTGTCTGTTACGTCACTTTTACACAAACCTTACGATACTTACTTTGTCATTGCGACACTACTTTAGAGCAAGCGCCATTGTATTGTGTGTTAACTGTGTTTTATACATACTTTATGCAGCTACTAGCTACATATACTTACATAAATAATGTACATTGTAAGTGTAATTTTATACTTGCATTTACTTCTTTAACTACTTATTACTTCTCTTAAGAGGCTTTAATAAGTACTATCTCAATTCATATTATATGTACATATATCTAAGTATATACATACAATATTGTACTATGTATTTTACACTAATGGAAAAAGAGGTTTCACTCTATGACACGTCAACTTGCATTAGGTATTACTTTGGGGGGTTTCAAACACCCCCTATTATCTTTTGTATTTAGTCAAGGAAATTAGAGTGGTTAAAAGAAATGACACCAAGGGATTTTTACTATAATATTAATAATAGTACCTTTATTGTATGATGCAACCCTTCACGCGAAAAGAAACAGAAAAAAGCCCAAAATCAGTTTGTAGTAGGCAAATTTAAGGTGGGGGAGCAGAAACATTGAGAGGTTACAATAATGTATAAAGTAATGGGATGAAAAAAAAAAATCCTGATGCCGATTCCAATGCTATTCTTCTAAAAATTATTTATTTTTAATATTTTAAATAATAGCTACTAAAACCATTTTGTTGTAAAATTTCTAAGAATTACAATTGATAAAATAACTAATCTTCCCTTATTTAATGTGAATCAAGATTAATGGACATACAAGGTTATACCATAACGGTTTTCCTACAAATGTTTGACTTCCACCACGCTTTTTAATAGTGACGTCAAAGAGTATAACAGTTACCAAAAGTATATAATATCCCCTTTCTTGTCTGTTACTGTTAGAGTACCGTCGTTATACTCTATGGCGTCATAACTTTCTGTCTTGCCCACCAGTCGGTACGGTACATCAAATTGAAATGCTAGCAATCCAATTACATGATGGCATAACCTTGTATTTCTATTGACCTTGATGTAAATGATATTTACATTTAATAAAGGAAGGCAATTCCTCTCTCCGGTGAGCTTTTTTCAAGGCAAGCTTCTAAGGATGAGTATCCTATGGCAAACTTTCCCGAGCCAAATTTTCGAAAGGTGAGATTTTTTTTCTCCATATGTTAGAAATGTAATAAATACTTAAATACCGGTTATAAATAACAATACATAAGAATCGGCTAGGGAAATTAAACATAATTCTCGCGATGTTGATTCCAGAAAAAGCAACCGATTTCCCCATTCCCCATTAATCGTCCCATCACTAATATAATGTGTAAATTTTAGTGTTAGCGGGTTAACACCATGAGTTATGAACAATTTCCAACAATTATCAAATTATAATTTCACATGTTCCTGTAGTTTGATGTGGGCAAATTTATCTCCCCATCTATGGAATTATTATTGTGAAGTTTTCATTGAGAATTAACAGCTAAGTAAAGTTCAAACAATTAATATTGTTCAGAACACTGATTAGGACAGAATAAGCAGAAACATCTAGAGATGACAATAGGGTAATATTTGGTGTTAGCAAGGTAACACCATAAGTTGAAAACAATTTCCTAGAATTATTGAATAATAACTCCACATGTCCTTCTCCTTATTGTATCACAAAACCTTACATACCTAAAAAACAAACAGACAAAATCCCCAAAATATGGAATTATTATTCAATAACTATTGAGAAGTGTTCACATCACCTCAACGTAGTCAGCGTTTCTCAGAAAACTTATTAGAGGGAAACAAGGAGAAACATCCACAAACTAACAACACAATAATATTTTTTTTTACGAAAAGACGCTGTGTTGTAACCTGCCTAAAATATCTTCTTTACTAAGAAAAAGCGTTTTCACCAACGTCATAGATTGCATCATAAACCGAAAGTGACACTAGATAAAGCGTTTTCACAGACGTGATGAATTGCATCATAGTTGAAGGGATTGCTTCCTAAAGGTTGATATTTTTACTCCATAAAAAGAACAAATTTCCAATACATCTTGATGAAACTTCATCAAATGATTTTAAAAATAAAAAAAAGACTTATTATATGCATTGAATACTACTGATAAATACTGACATTTGAATTAAATCAATGTAATACATACTGAAAATCCCTTAAACGACAAGAATGGTACATTTTGACATCCAATGGTCCACCTTATTCCTTAATATGAATGAAAAACAGGGTTTCATTAGTATAAAACTTACTTATTGGGCTGACTACCAGATGATTTTGATTTTTTTTTTCTATTTCATTTGTGAGGGAAAATGCGTGATAAAATAAAGTTAACGCGTGCTAAATACAAGACGGTTGTAGTTCACTATTTTAATTACTTCCTTAATCTGATTGAACCAAATTGATTTTTATTCTTATAAAGTTTGATTTTTCATGCGACCAAGGTAAGCAACGTCAACAAAGCTGATGTTACATGAAAATACTTTATTTATATGTACATATTGATATATCTAATGATATAAATTAGTCATGTAATATATTCCATTTGTTTTAATATACTAACTTTCCTTTTTAGGCCATTTTGAAGAGAAGTCTATGCCGTCAATGGGCCCTGAACTTTTCATCAAAAGTTTTTTCTGTGGATTTAAAAATACGTGTAATGAATCGCCTCCACGAGATAGTAGCAAGATGTCTGCTTACAACGTGACTTTGTAATTAATTCACTTATTTAATTATACATATATTATTTGTATATTTAACAAAAAAGAAAAAAAATACAACAACACAGGCAGAGCAATGCTTACAATTTTTTTTTATTATAAAATATCTTTTTTTTTTAGTGTTTCATAAAATATATATTTCTATATTTTTCAAAGGGATTAAATATGACTAGATAATATGAAAAAATAACATTTGTATCTCTCTGATTAGTGTAAATCGTTTACTCTCGGACCTGGAGGATTCACTATACAAGAGTTTCAACGAAGAAAGGGCAGCTGCATTTTCAAAAATTATCAATGACATATCCTCAATACGAGAACTGTCGAATAAAGCTAAGAAGCGGTTTGCTCAAGGTCTATCAATGCAAGGTAAGCAAATGAATTCAATCTGGTAATATTAATAATAATTTTTGGCACTCAATAATAGCTATTTTATATGTATGTATTTATGTGTTTAAACATCTCTTGGATCCTCTTCCGAAGAATCCTTGGATTGATTTCTTGTAATTATATCATTAAAGTCAAATTCCGGCTCTTCTTTTGCTTCCTCTAATTGATGAGTTGAAGAAGATTCGGGAGGGATTTTAAAACATCCTAAATCACATTCAAACACAGATACCCCACTAGTATTGATCATTCCATTAGGAGTAGGAAGTCTTTTGGGGGCAGGGAAATTGTAATAAAAAAGTTCAATAGGCTTTGTTGGATCAGCTACTGAATTGGGGTAGCTGAGAGCGGAGGATGGCCTCGTATAGGTTAATGCTGCTTGACTTCCATAGCCAAAATGATAATATGGCTCAGACGTTGTTGTGTTATTGGTAGCAGAGTTAGGCCTCCATGAAGTAAGATAAGATAAAGGCGTTTGTGAAGTAGTGGTTTGTGGAGTCGGATGAAAGGGATTCTGATAGTTTTGGCTAGTGCCGGCTGGTTGTTGAAAGATCACAGGGCGAGGGAGATCAAAGGAAAAGTCATCTTCTTCTATACTTTCATCAAAGTGCGTCTCTCTAGGAGGCGGTGGGGGACCGCTTGGCGATGAAGTTGAAAGGATAGGGGAAGAAGATATTGGAGCACTTCCGGTTGGCTGGGTGTGTATAATACTCCCGCTTCCAATAGATCTATTCTCCTCTTCGATTTCTATCCAAGAACCTTCGCGACTACCCATGGTTGAATATGTAACTTGACTGTCGGGTCGTCTTATGTTGGTTGGACTTATTTTAATTTCATACTTTTTAGCCATGATGAGTTGCTCATCTCTCTTATAGCGATCTCCCTGCTTGACTGTCCATATGGGTTTAAGAGAGGGTGGACTCAAGTCTCCAGAAGTAGCAATTGAGAGCTGACTGCTTGAAGCTCGAGATCGCTTATTATTCGGAGTGTCACGTCGTCGCCGTTTTCTGCAAAGGAAGATAATGAGGCACACGATGAGTAATAAAATAAATATGATGGAAAGAAGCACTCCTGAGATGATTCCAATTCGCTGATGAAGTGCATAGTCTACTGGTAAAATGATTTTTTCCACATTTAATTTTAACGTAGCTGAGGTCTCATATAGCACTGTTCGACCGTCGTGATCTAATTGTGTGGCAACACAAGTTATTATTCTATTATTGTCTTCTAATTTGGCTTTATAGACTGAGGTATGTTGCACCTCCGAGCTGTGAGTTGCTTCATCCCTAAAAATCAATGGATCCGCATTTGTGTCAAGGCTTAAGGATTCATCTCCTTCCCATGTTAGTATTGGAGTGGGATGTGCCTTTGAAGCTTTGCAATTGATCTATAAGGAAGAAGAATTGAGGGAGGAAATGATCAAATCAAATATGAATTCAATCGAACATAACCAATTTATATTTTAAATTTTAAAATCTATTGATAGATGGTGTGTACAAGTTGCAACTGGGACAAGAAAATTGTACAAGTTGTAGGGCAAAAAATGAGATTAATTAGTTTAAATGAAGGAGTTACAGTATTTGAGATGAGAATCATACAATACTTGAATATTCAATGGGTGATCAAACTATTAATGCTGTAATTTTTTGTTAAACCTGTATTCTGGGACATGTTTTAAAGTTTGAAATGCCCGTAGTTATATTTCAAGGGGAAGAAATTGCAACGTGTACAATTCTTTATCGTAGTTGCAACTTGTACAAACTATCTATATATATTTAAATAAACACTTACGGATTGTTGTTCATTTTCCGTAATGGTCAAGACTCGGTCCTCTCCAAACGTTGGATCAAATTCAACAATTGCTGGAACAGCAATTTCAAGATTGATGTAATGCTTAACTGATTCAAATGTCTCAGCATCACTAACAGTGCACATCCAAGAGCCATAGTCATCAATGGCACTCGAATTTTTCAAATGCAATTCACAAAAATTAGCTCCACCTTGGAGTACAACTCGTTTATCGGGTGAGCAAACACTCCGTGGAGATGACTCCTGTATGGCACACTGCTTATTTCCATCTGGAGACTTCCACAGACAAAAAAACCATTTGATGGATGTTCTACAGGATAATCGAATGTCATATCCTCTTTTGACAATGGTGCCATCAGGCGGGGAACTTCCGACCACACGAATCGCCTCAAACTCTTCTTCTTCTTCTCCAAATTCAACTTGTGCCTTAATCAAATTCGAGATCAAGAGTGTGACTATTAGGTATACAAATGGTAGGGGGTACACTCGGAGTAATATCATTATTCAATGGTTTTAATAAATATAGTTGTACACTTCATAGTCTTTACAAACTGCATTTCTTTGAGGGATTTTCAAGGCCTAGTAGTTCTGACAAAAAGAAAAATAATACTTTGTGAGAAACAAGTAGTTGTTTTAGTTACAGGAGGCCTTTTTTGGCCTTAAAGGTTCTCTCTTTGCTCTACGAACTATAAGTAAATAGGATTTTGCAGTCAGTTAAGAAGGGAAGGAGGGGTAGGCAAAATAACACATTTCACGTCATTGAGAAGAGAATTGCTTTCATCACTAATTTCATGCGTAATGCAGTTATTGCCTCATAGGTATTGGTTAGGATTGCAAACTACATACATTCGCATGCTGCTTTCCATACGTCATCCATGTTGATTCCTCCTCCACTTCTTCTCTATTTTTTCTTAGCTATGAGAAGGAACACTCAATAATATACGCATATCTTTCTTAAGTAAGGCATTTTTTGACAATGTAAGGACGGTTCGCGTGGATGTGTAAAGGATTTATCATCCAAGTTCATGATTATCTGGGAGACATGATCACAGATATGAAATAAAATAACAAACAGTAACTCTTCTACTATATACTAGCTATATAGTAGATAGTAGGTTTTTACACTGTGAATCTTCTTGGATAAAACTTCACGTAATGAAATAAATGTACAACCCCGAATCTAGAATTTCCTCAAAGGGACTGACGCTTAAAAAAAAAAATGAAATAAAAAGAGTGCGGAATTTGGTTGGAGACAGAGAGAAGTTTTCTCTCTTTTTTTTGCTTTTTGCGGTCCCTCGTCGGAGATATTGAGTGTGTTTGAAAGAGGGGGAAAAGCGTCGTCAATATACAAAAAAAAATAATATGTTTTTTCATTTCCTCTCTCCCACTTTAGGCTCAGGAAAGAAAGAGAGGGTTTTATTATTATTTTTTTTTTTACAAAAAAAAAAAAGAAGAAAATATTTAGTGTTTTTAATTATTATCATTTTGTGTCAAGATTTTGATTCCTACAGAGTGAGGTATTATTTTAAATGATTGAGAGTTGAATATACTCATAGACTATTAAGTGTCCTTCAATGTTAATATACCTGGTTATAAACTAGGTTTGCAAAATTATGGATATTTTGAAGGAATCCGATAATTGTCATAGCACCTAAAAATATATGGGGATTCATGGAAAAATTATCGACTTTGTACTTTGAGATATTTGGTTAAATTCACTCGTAGTACGAAGCTCGTAAATTAAAGGAACAAGAAATAACATCAAAACATTGTTCCTTATGCGTCTCTGGGGCCGTCTCCAATTTTTAAAGATCTCGTATCTTGAAAAAAAAAAAGACTAAGAGTCAATACAAATTTTTTTGCCTAGATTCTAACTTGTAATTCAAAAAATCGTAAAATGGGACTTTTTGTATGTCACAATATTCCCGTATTTCAGTTTATTATAATATAATTTGTTCATAACATGAGCTAAGCAATAATAATTTCGTCTCATAATCGATTGCAAAGTTCGTTAGTTGTATATACACATGAATCCACCCTTTTAACTGAATTAACAAGATGAAGAGAAGGTAGAATACGGCATTAGGGAAAATGATATTTAATATGGGACTTCAAATCCCGTCCTAACTCCTATGAAATTTAACTATCAAAGAATACAAATTTGTTTTAAAGACATCAAAAACTGCGCTTTGGCTCAGTTACTGTAGTCAGACTTGTTAAAAGACCATCTTTCAAGGCTACATCAACTTTATCTTGAACAATCACATCCCCAGTCTGACTATAAAAACCATGAATAAAAATATATATATATTATCAGTATGAAAGGAAATTTTCATACTTTCTGAGTAGTCTTAGTTTTTAAAATTTCCTTAAGGTTGTTTATATAGTTCTAAGTTCTTGAAGTTGAAGCTTGTTATTTAGCAAAACTTCAATTTCCACTTCACTTCAAAATACACTTTTTATTTCTGAAAGAGTCTCTTTACACAATTATTGCAAGTGATTGACAACTACTTTAATCTTATGCATCAAAATCCATTAGATCAACAACCACTTTCGTAATCAAATATTCACACTCATACAAATTTTGTATGACGTGTATAAAATGTTTCACGATGACGTCAATCAATAAAAACCAGATGTGAGAAATAGTCTTTTTTCTGCATGTCCAAGTCCATTCACAAGTATTTCCTCATAAGTCCAAATCCTTGACTATTTTTATATATTCCAGTTCAAATCATCATATTTCTTTTGAGATCATTTTTAGTAGGTTACAGTGTTAATTTTTGCCTTGTTTCATCACATTCTGTTACATTCCTTTGTTTCTTTGTCAGATTAAATCTCGTCTTTATTTCGTAGATATTTGTTTCAGGCATACAAAACATTTTTAAAAATAAATGGTTTTGTGTAATCTTCGTCTAATAATCGACGAATAAATTTTGTCTAGTTATAGCTGACGAAATTAACACAGGTACACCATTATAATATAGGGCCCATCCTGTTAAGGGTTTTCTTGAGTTTAGTATAAAGTATCTTACAAGTCCAAGTCAAATTATCATTCATTGATTGTAATATCAAGTCGAGTCGCAAATCTCGAGTTCAAGTACTGACCTCTGATAAAATACGTGTTTTAACATGCAGAAATTGTAAGATGAGAGTTCTGAAAGAGTCTAAAAACTTCCTGAGAATCGTCAAAAATACCCAAGAAACGACAATGCAAATTTCTTGGAATCAACGCTAATACAATTCGTAAAAGTAACGTTTTGATTATGTTGTAAATTGTTCACCCCTCTTACGTACTTTTATAAATGTGTACTTGATAATGACTGACTATTAAGAAAAATATCAGAAGAAGCCATAATGAAAATATAATATTTTATGTACTTATGTACTTATGTACTAAAAATAATTGGAGTAGAGAGAAAAAAGAGAGAAAAAAGACTTAAATTAACCTATTTACATATTAATATAAATATATGTAAGGCAATTAATTACCTTCAAATTAAATTTAATTATCATGTATTGATGAAGAAATGGGTAATTTGATCTGAGAGTGAGGATATGATTAGAGCTTTACATCCTAAGCATTTTCTATTGCACGAGATTTTGGTGTAGTTGGTAATCTGAGCAGTGTTTTTCTATTTTGCAAAGCTGTTATAATTATTCAGGAGATAAAAACTAATCACTGGTTCCCAATCTTCCAAATATAGCTACCCATTTTAGGATAAGCAATAACGAAATAACCCAATTTTTTGAAATATGTTATAGATAGTCATTTTATTGTTTCAGAAACTACCATTTATTGCGATTATGAGTTATACACTATTTTTTTCTTAAAATAACTATATATGTCGTAAATTTTTTATTGGAGAAGAAGATTAGCTGGACGCAATGATGTTTGAGGTCATTAATAAGACTCCTACAACGCTTTATACGGAACTATTAATGCTTTTGAGCCAAGAATAACCTTTAAAGCAAACCTATTTGACTTCCTACTACCAGCCTTGACCAGCATTGACATAGTATTCCTAGTTTTCTTACAAAAAATATGGCCACTTATTGAAAGAAACACGGCCAAATCTAGTTGAATTTGGCTAATCTGATCCAAAATCGGCTAATTTGGCAATACTGATGGGAGGACAACAACGGTGGCATGAGCACAAAAAAAAAAAAAAAACCCAAAACGTTAAATACTGCTGCAGACGTTGTGTTGAGTGAGTTAGGGATTTGTGACATTTAGTTTCATAGTATGAATTTGATATAACTGTCTTAATATGTTTTTCACCGTATTTTATATAATATACACATTCCGGCTCGAAATCAATTAATCATTTAGGCTCGAGAACCACAGACTGGGGACTACTCATCTAAAGCTTGGAAATGATGTTCTATTAGCTTGAGTCAATTCTTTATCATATTAGTATCCTTTTTCCCACGCAAGATATCGGTTTACATATTACCAGGTCAGATGACGTCACTTTATCATTTTCCTTCATGACGTCTGCAACGGCTTTTTTCTTTGCAGAATCTACATAGTTATTAATTCAATTAAAAGTTTAAATTCATGGAAGTTGCTGCATAGTTAGTTATATAGTAATATTCAAGCATACTCGACACCCCTAGTGGACAAAATGATAGTCTGTAAGCTAACGCATTTAGACAAATATTGATCACGTGGTCTTCGTTTGGCTACTTGGTTTATAACTTTGGAAACATCTACAAGTAAAGTATATCCACTGGTGTGTGTGCTCATGAAAGATACTAAATGTTAGTTTGGGAGCAATTAAAATTGTTAGTTCATGTCGGACTTCCAATATAACTAAGGATCGGAGTAATTCCTTCCTATGTCATTGTTGATACGGGATGGGATTTTTGTATATTTCCTTCCTCTGATAACTGTTCCCAACTAATATAAGATAACGTTATAACAAAATTGGACTTCTCTCCTCTCAAACATTGCAATTATCATGGTTGCAATACTAATTATATTTTAGAATTAAAATAGCGAAAGTTCTTAGAATTTGCAACTCTGGATATGATTATATATAATTTAATACCTTCTTACAAGTCTTTTCTCTACTTTAAGACCTTATTACATACATAATTTCCTAATGATTCATAAAAAGGCAAGAAAATCCTCATAGCTTGAAAAAGATTCGTTATAATATGTATGTATATACCTACATACTATTAATAATAGAAGTATCCTTCCTTGCCTGCTTTCTGATCCTGTCTTATGACGTCATGCAATGAAATGTTCAAAAGTACAGTACTTTTTTGCTCATGAACATTCCTCATAAATTAAGAAGAAAGTCATTTCGACATATTTCACCATAAGAAGTACGAATATGTTATGAATTATCTCTTTCTCTCTCTTTTACAGGTACCTACCTAGGTTGATATACTTTCTCCTACATATTCGCAATATGCTCTGTTAAAAACTCAAAGCTGTCATCTTTTTATAATTATTATATAATAATTACGTATATACTAATGTGCAAATATATTTTTCTTAATGGGCAACAACGAAGATAATGAAAAATTAGAAAAACACATCACAACTGAAGAAATAATGGAAGCAATTAAGAATAATGCAAAAACAAACAAAGTATCAGGGCCATCTGGTTTTGCTTTTAAATTATATAAATCTGTTAGCCGACATTCTTCTTCTTCTTTACGAGAAATTCATAACAGTTGGATACTTTCCCAAATTCCCTTAAGAGGGACGCATTGTCGTAATGCCTAACCCAAATAAGAACCATGGGCAGTTGAAAAATTACCGGTTGCTAACCATACAAAACTACATATACAAAAAATATTCGTATGCTCTGGTTAACAGAATAAATAAAATAACTACTCCATATCTGCACCCTTCCCAATATGGATTTTTAAAGGATATACTTATGGACAGTGTATCCTTTTCAGTACAAACTTTACTTGAATCAAACTTTGCCAAAACATTCGATACACTTTTGCATGAATATATCATCCGTAGGCTATACCAGAAAGGATTTATCGATTTTATCATAAGAATGGTTGGAATTATTTTGTCAAAGGGTCCCGAACAATTGTGAGGTACGGGAATCAAGAGACGTCTTTTGAAAATAAAGGAGGAGTCAGACAAGGAGATCCTATACTGTATTTTTATATAACATCGGGATAGATAAAATTCCTCCAGATAATCGGTAGGATGATATAATTCCAAGTACCGAAACAATACTAAGTAACTCGAACCCCAGTGCTTCATTTTTAACAATTTTTTGAAACAAAAAGGGATATATTTTTTTTTCCTTTAAGAAAAGACTTGGGAATCTTTCTGGGGCCGGAAAGCCAATAGTTTTGTTCAGAATGAGGCATATATGACCTTTACGTCGCAAATTAGGAGGACATTCCAGACCAACACTCTAGACCCCTTTAGTTTTTACTTGGTAGGAAAAGGAATAACCACGAAAGAGACATCAGGAAGTGTCCGAGTAATAAAAAACAGATAACTCACATCCTCAGAAAAAGGGTTGAAATACAGTCTGTTGTCTGGAACGCTGGAAGTACGATCTAAATTCTTTGATGGCCAGAAAAGCCTCTGTATTTTCTGCACTGACATGAAGGAGACAACAGACCCTATTTTTGGAGTTGCAGACTACTGTTAAGAAATATACACAAAAGTAGCGGACAATTTGTCGAATAATTTCGGAGCTGATATTGGTAAGGAGGAATTTTTTGCTCTCACGGTTATTGATACTTCTTTCTCTAGTTGGGTATGTAAGGTTTCTTTTTATAACTGATCATAATTTTAATTTGAGGATTAAATACAGATAATCATCGAATAATCTACCGATTTTTCTTTATCTCCTTTAATAAAACTTCTCTGACCCCAACCAAAATAAACAAACAGAGGGCCATATATGGCCAGTTTGGCAACTAGTTATATAGTTTTCTTCATTACCATAGCAAAGCAGATCAACCATCTGCCTAGATTCAGAGTGATTAATTACATCCTATATTTTCTCTTCTGGGAATGCTTAAATTTTGAATTCAGGTTATTTGTTTGACGAACAGTGTGGTCATACGGATAATTTTATTTCGATAAACAACGGTTGAAACTCCTTTTTTTTAAAAATTATATTGTCAATGCGTAAAAGTATTATTCAAGGGGTGAATAAAACTTCCAGAAAAGACGTTTAATATTTCAACGGTTAAGTAATTAAAAACTTTTTATTGCATTTTTATATTTTGAAAAAATTGTGTAGTTCTTTTTTTTCTTACATGTTTGTTAAGAAATAATCTTATCTTTAATAATCTGCAACTTCGGCCAACTACTGATGAAATCTATCACTCTTCGAATTATATCTACGCACCGATATATCTTACTTATTAAAAGAGCACGAGAGCGAGATATATGGTACCCCTGAGTTAAGACCCTATTTAATATCAGCTACCTTTTATAAGATTCTTAATGGTTTCAGTAGAGGGAAAATATTTTAATTATATAAAAATTAATATATTTGATTATTTTATTATAAATTTTTATAAGGATCTACACTAAAAAAATGCAATAATACATACTTCAGAGGGAACACCATGGCACATACGCAACAACCTCTTTTCCTTTTCTAATTTTTAAAGTTATTTTTTTTTTCATTACAAGCTACTCAACTCTACTTATTAATGTGTAGGTTACATGACAAGGAATCGGTATCCCGTTTTCCAAGATTTATGGGGGTTTTACACCTTCGGTTAATTTCTGTAAAATTATGTATTTAATTTTTCATAATATCAGCTTCATTTTTTTGTATCTAATCCACTAAACATTAGCTTGTTACTCACGGATTGGATTACGGAATTTTAAAAAATGATCCTATTTAAACAACCTGAGAACAATTCCACGTCCAGTCCGTCCCTGTTATCAATCCTTTAAAAAAGACCAATATTTTAGAACAAATATATATACAAAAAACATAAGAATTGAATATATATCTTGGGTAGAACGAGCTTAAAATATGCTAATTCTTCTTTAAATATAAAAATAAATATTTAAATTTCCCAGTATTTATTTTTTCCTTACTGGATCTCCATATTTCTTGAGAAAAAATTGTTTACTTTTTTTTTTAATCTTACAAAAACTGTATCGATGTTTTTTTGAGAAATAAAATGTCTGTAATAATCTGCATCTTTGCCTATTTACTGTTCAAATCTATAACCACCTATAAATCAATCAACATGTAAACATATAAAACAAATAAAATAGAAAATTAAAATAATTTAATCCCATATGACACATGGTATTTGTACAAGGCGCTGATTAAATTTGCATCCCATATTGATGAATAATTAAATCCTTCTTTACTTTTTTTTTTTCTAATTTTTAAAATAAATAATGCCCAAAAATGGTTTAACAGAAAAATATATAAAATTGAACTAATTAAAATATAGCACTTGAGTTTTTATTAGTCTGATTTTTAAAAATCAGTTAATTGCTTCAATTTCTAATGTGCTCAAAAATCAAAACAAAGAATCAAAATTTTTTCACATCATTTCCATAGTTTTAAATTTGCAAAAAGATATCAATTAAAAAACCTCCACAAATTAGATTTGAGAGAGCTAAAATTGGTTTTATCAGATTTGGTTCTATTTGTGCAATCCGTTTAAATTTTAACCGGATATCTTGGAAGACCATTATTTGAAGATCTTTACGAACTGGCCCACAACTAATTATCTTATTAATTAATATTCCATAACTGTGTATTAGATATATTAAAAGTTTAAATCTTGCACCTTTTAAACTTTTAAAAACTATCCTTCTAAAACTTATCAATGAAAAGTGATTTAAAGAGAGAAAAAAAAATAAAAAAGAAAGAATAACCGGATATTAAAAATCCGAAGTTCTGTTTATCCAACAACAGGGGATGTCACCTCTCTGGTATGATTCTCAAAACTGACTAAAACAAAACATGTAATGTGTACTATATTTTTAAAATAAAAATAAAACTTTTCAAATATATAAAACTTGCTTTATTGTCTTCCAGAAAAATGAAAGTAACTTCCTACACCCTGTATATAATCTACGAAAAATTATCATAAGTTATTATCCAATTTTTTTTTGTTTCCGATCGGATTGTATAACGGTGTTTTAAAAAAGCCGGACCTGGGGGCTCTAAAAAAAAATCTGAGCACTATTAGTGTCGGACTAGCTTACAATTTAGTATTTCTTATAAAAAATAAATAAATAACTAGTTAAATTTATTATTTACTAAGGAGATCCCATTTAAAGTTAAATTCCCGGGAAATGAGACAAAGGTACTACATGTCTTTTTCATAAGAGTTATATTTCTTTTCTGTCTTTTTTTTTTTTTTTAATTTAAAAAAATGTTCCTTGATTTATGTAAAATTACTTTTTTAACTAATATATGAAAAGTACCTACGTAGTGCTTGTATATACAATCTACCTTTGCAGAGGGAAGTATAATAGCCACTTACCTTCTTCACATATATGTATGTATATAAAGGCATGAGTATAAGTATGTTGTACATTCAAACTCCAATTTTTGCTTCCATATCCCCTATCTAATTACATATATCTACAATACAATCTACATACATCCATATGAGGTGACTCCGTTTGAATTCATCGCTATAATTGGTTCACTATAAAGAGAAGGAAAAGGTAGCAACCAGGCGGCATCAATCAAACTTCTTTAAATATAGATATTAGCGGTAGTACCCGGCATTGCCCTGAGTTATTAGGTATTGACGAACATACAAATTTAGCTTTAGTAATATAGAAGAAACATCCTAACAAATCCTTGTTGTTATCCACCGTTTTTCATGAGCACGCTCACACGTAGTTACTCACTCAATACTTAGATGTTCTCTCTTTAAGAATAAAAAAATAATAAAAACATACTGAAAAAAAAAATTATATGATTTGATGAGCCATGGAGTACTTTAGCTCTTTACTAAACCTCATCTAAAGTCACATTCATTTTTTAAAAGGTTATCAAATGTACTTCCCTTTTTAAAAAAAATATAAATTGAACTAAACGCCTCCGAGATTTAATTCAGGGACCCTTGTGTATTGTACTCTCTTTTTTTTCTTGTTGTATGCTGTATTGGTATATAAATCAGGGAGCCCTATATACAGTGCTCTGAAGTTAAATCAATCTTACTTTTTAACGACAATTAGGTAGATTTTTTTGCAGAAAAACAGATGGTTTACTCAATTATGTCAAATTGTATCAACTCACTAAATACTCAACTTGTATCTCATGGTCTGATGATGAAATGCTCTAATTTCCATAATAGAACATCATTTTAGATTGAAGGAAGCAAAAATTGATGTTATTTTATGTTCTCAGGAGTGCAACTTTGTTTTATATATATTTGGTTGGATTCCAGTATTATATAAACCTTGACTTTTCTATGTAAAACCGACATAGAATCTGTAAATGACTCAAAGCCAACAATTAACTCGAACTCGTCTAAAATATTATTTAGAAAATAACTTTACTTCAACTCGAATCACAATCAAATCTCAAAATATTCGGGTAATGATAATTAGTTCCATTTGATTACTTAAAAGGACAGTACAAAACTACATTTTGAAACGCTCATTTCTTATTGAAGAAAGGTTAATGTACAAAGTCCGCCAATATAACTTCCTTTTTCCAAAAGGCATTAACACAAGTTTTTATAAATCAGATTTATTTTATTCTTTGTTTTATAATGCTAGTACATATTTAAATTTAAGTTTACACAGTTTTAAAAAAAATATCAGATAGGTGACGTTCTCCGTTGTTGAATAAACTGAACTTTATTATTTTAATTTGTTTCTCCTTAAATAGATTTTCATTATCAAACTCTGTCGAACTCAAAAATTTGTAAATTGTCCTTACACAAAGTCGTCGACTCGACGCAGAACTCAAATGTTGACTCAAATCCAATACTAGTTTACATACTTTTCCTTCGTTTTGTGACTGTTCTCCGCTTGACTATGATTGTTTCTACAATTGAGATATTAAACTTGAAATATATAAGTAAATTGTACATCTATTTGAATAAATAATATTGTTTTAATAGCACTTCTATAATTTATGGTTACATATAGGATTGTACATACATTGTAAAGGAAAATAAAAGTATACTTATATGGATGTACTTATGATATATACCTACAGATATGTTTGTCTTCCTCATCCCTATTGGCAGTATCTTCTTAAACAAAAACAGAAAAAGTACATCCATAAGTAATAATAGCCTTGACACACAACCGAGAAGTATTGCCAAATCAACTTGGGGTTGAGAGTCATCCTTTTGTATTAGTAGTATTATCGTCCTCTTATTCAGTTTCTTGAATAAATTCCTGAGTCTTTTTCTATTCATAAATCACAATTCTACAACCTGAATCCAAGTATTGTTTTGAAGGGGGTTCGGGATCATTTGTCCCTACTCCGAAATTGTTTATAAAAGACAGGGACCACTGAAAATAAAGGAGCGAAACGCCTCTCACACAAGTAAAAAATGAAATTAGAAATTAACATATGATAGCCAACCTTCCGTATTTTTCTTGTTGCCAACTGTTAATTAATATTTTGAGAATATTTATTAAATATTATAAAGATTGAATTGATAATCTTATCATTGACAGAGGTTGAAATGACACGAATTCGGAACAAAGGGACATGATTTAAACAAATTAATATAGAAATTCAAATCCTATGTTATACCTTTTTTGAGTTCATAATAAGTAGAGTCACTTGCTTTAAATCATACGAGATTTAACTCATGGAAACACCTTAAAGGAATTAAATATTTATATTTAAAAAAGGTGATTGTGACTATGAGGCCTCTCCAGATCCTACTTGGAATCAGAATTAATGTAAACAACTGGAAGGAAAATACACTGTATCTTTAAACTCACTTCAAAAACGTGAGTTTTTTCTTTAGCTTGAGGGGATACATGGTCGTTGACATATCTTTTTTCACTAACGATTTTCCTTTTTATGATACCACAAATTTCGTCACTTCATCATTTTTTGTTATTTTTCTTATGTCGTATGCAACATTTTTTTGTGGCAGACTTGGCTGTTCTTATTAATTGGCACCAATTATATCAGAGGAAATTTTGATGCAGAATTGGTAGCTCCAATTTATTTCTTGATTTCAAATAGATTATTTAGACATTGTCATTTGAATAATAATGAAAAGTGCGTTTCCATGTGACGTCGGCCATGCAGTTGTCTGTCAACTTAGGAATATGCTAAACAACCAA
This sequence comes from Lepeophtheirus salmonis, assembly GCF_016086655.4. Taxonomy (NCBI): domain Eukaryota; kingdom Metazoa; phylum Arthropoda; class Copepoda; order Siphonostomatoida; family Caligidae; genus Lepeophtheirus; species Lepeophtheirus salmonis. The sequence goes on from NC_052136.2 coordinate 19,092,826, forward strand.
ATGTTTTTATAAGAATGAAGTCATACCATTTGACAACTTTTCCGCACTACCCATAATCGAAATTCAAAAAAGTAGAAAATTAAACCGCTCTAATATACAAGCTGTAATTTGTAGATACAACAATTGGTACAAGTTGCAATCAAAAAAGGAGATAAAACATTTTTAATTAGACTTGACACGATTCACGATTCTAAAGAATCGTGAATCATAACACATTTTATATTTTGAGTAAATTTTCCAAACAAGACTTAGAAACGGACTCCATAACTGTTTTTAATATACTTTTCCATGCAATAATGAGAACGATACAATTAACAAAGTATATTATTCTGTATTTAAGCAACATAATTATCCACAGTTTACATGACAGCATTTTTCTATCTCTATAAGATACAAAATAATATATGTTTGAGTATGAGGTGTCTATATTATTAAGACTGGAATCATAATTGGATATTATACATCCCTGGTCTAGAACCTTCAAATGACTCATCCAGGCCTTTCGAAATAAAATCTACTAATTTATCAATCTATAATTGTGACAATAAAATTTATTAATTAAAGGATTAATTAGAACCATTCGTTGAAAAAATCAGTTCTGGCTCAACCTTCACAGAGAGGACTATTGTTAGTGTTGGATCGGCCCTTATTTATTTGATTCAATCCAGTCTTAAGATGGGTCGTTTCATTTTTTACTAAAAATATTGATGGTTAATTAAGCCAAAATAGGATATATGATATATGTATTAAGAGCATTGCTCTAAAAATATTCCTGTAATCGTTGTAATGCAATATGATACAAACATATTACAGGTATTTTAATTTAATTGTATAACTCATTCTATTAAATAACGGAATAATAGAGAAGAAAAGAAAAACATACTCAATGACGTCAACATTTTACCTACTTTAAGGATCAACAAGGGCGATTGAACAAATCTTTTGTTTTAAATAAGGACCGACAGAACACTAGCCGTTGCCATGAGTAAATAATGACACCATGAATATTTTTCTTTATTTTGGATTCGGTTTTATGTTTGTGATTGATGATTCTTTTTTTTTTTTTTTTTTTTGGAACAAGTAATACCAAAATTAATTTTATATTTGGCAAAGTAGTACCTTCAAGGCCTTAAAGTAAACTTTATCTTTTATATTGAGGAATTTAGATATTCATATAACTTAAAAAATTAAAATTTAAATAAATCAAAAAGGAAATATTTAACTAAAGTATCTTTAAAAAAAGAGTGCAGATTTAAAAAAAAAATATAATGTATGGCTGTAAGGGTTAAGTAATTTAATTTGCAATTTCCCACGTCTACAAAGGATTAATTAGAATAATCCTTCTTGATAGAGATTGACAATAATTAATTCGTCAAATAAAATATAAAGATTCATAATCCAGATTCCATTTGGAGAAAAATCATTCTAGCTTGCTTTTGTGTTATAACATCTACATATTAGATGTGAACATTCCTTTTATTCATTCTTAATAATATTTTCTAAATATGTAGTTATATACCTACTAGGGTTGAGACTCTGTCCAAGACCGATTTTTTTAAATAGGTTCGGTCTCAATCTTTAGTCACCTGATGTATGAGTTGTTACAAATATAATTTATGCAACCTATTTAACTTTATCTGACGTTATTGTTAGTGTTGGGTTTCCGTATGGAAATCCTAAACCGGTCTGAGACCAATTTTATAGATAAATTGTGTATAACAAGACATCATACGTATTTTCAAGTACAATGACGTCATACGAAGTTTAAACAGAGGTTGTTCGGATGAATTTTAATCCCGTTGTCTCTTGTGGAATACAGAATTCTGAATTCGAGCACCGCTTTCGATAGATGATCAAGTTAGAAATATCTTTCTGCGGTTCCGTCTATCTTCATTTGGTCCTAAATCTTGGAGAACATAGAAGTCCAAAACAATGTGGGGGGCGGATTCTTCATTCTTATTACTTATTCGACTTATTATGTATTACAACTGATTTGCTTGTATAATCGAAATGAATAAATTAATAATATATGTATATAGTATTTGTTCTAGAAAATATCTATTACTTTTGAGATTTTTCGAAAAAATCAATGACGGTTGATCTAGAAAAAAAAATTTGGTCTCTCATAATATATGAGAGCGGAAAAAATTAGTCCATAAAGTGAGACCGAAAAAAAAATCTGTCTACAAAGTGAGACAAAAATAAATCGGTCCACGGTTTGGACCGAAAAATCGGCCTAGAAAAAATCACTTAATACCGAAGCCAAAAAAAAAAAAAAAAAAAAAAAAAAATAGATGCTGGACAGAGTCTCAACACTAGTTATTATGTGTTGATGTTCATAATTCGATAACACGAACGACGTCATGTCAAATTTATCTATTGAATCGGTTTATACCAAATTATAAATTACACCGATCCAGACAAATTTTTTAGGATTAACACCCCTAATGATAGATGCGATAACTCACAACTTTTAAAATAGCAACGTGTACAATTTGTTATGTACAAGTTACAACTTGTAATTTTATATACAGGGAGGGGATTTTAAATCCGGGAAATTTAAGAATTATGTACATTACAATCTCAAAATTCATTTAGGCATTCAAAAATAATTTTCTCTTACATGACGGTGTCCATAATAGTGAAGTCAATCACTACAAGCAACCACCTCCCGCTCCAACCCTGCTCTTCAACCTAGCCTTGACATGGCACAGGTCTTGATGATGAACTCCTTGTCCATGTAGGCCACTGCCTCTAAAATGAAAGCCCGAAAGGAGTCAACACTGTTATGTGGATGTTCATTGGACCTCTGCAAGACGTCCAACCCATAGTATTCCAAGGGGTTCAGCTCTGGCGAGCTAGGAAGACACATTTCCTTTGTCCTACAGGCTTTCATGAAGCCTGGAGTACGTTTTCTCTCTCAGAAGGATCATGAGTCTTCTTTTCAGATGTTGCCGACCCATCAGAATCCTTGAAAGCCTTGGTGACATCGTAAGCAGTTTATTTGAGCAGTTTCATAAACTCCAAAATCTTGTTGAGCGTACACTTGGTACGGAGGGATACAATAATGGTCGTATGGCATTCGTATTCGGATGACATCTCAAGGAAATTGTATTTTTTCTTATGCAGTTTTGTCAGCTGAATTTGAAAAACACACTCAGGGTTCATCAAGTGAATTGGCCAATACCGAATTTTAAATAAGATCGATCCTGGCCGAATGTTTTAATGACACCGATCTGGAATAAACTTCTTTGAAGGACCAAATGAGTTCGGTCTACTAAAAGTCATAACGGCCTCAGACCCAACACTAATACCTTCATAATAATATAAATATTTAAATCATGTCATCATCATTTAACAAGGTAGATAGTTGAATACACTTTGCAAATACTTACATACAATATGATAAATGTATACTTGATGTAGGACCGTGATGATCCACTTTTCTTTTTAATTATTCGCTCTAGTAGTTTGTCGTTGAACAGATTATGTATTTAAAAACAAAAACAAAAAAATGAAGCAAAAACAAAAGGAAAAGATTGGCCAAAATGTTTCTTTATTTCATTGTCCCTTCTCATTCATGCATACGATATATTCCATTCAGCTATTTAGTAGTATCGAGAATCGGATTTTCCGTTTTGGTATTGAGTGATTTTTGTAGTTTGGTCTTTATTGCAATATTGAAACCGTGGGCCGACACTAATGAAAATTGTAGAACGAAATTCAAAACCCTAGATCCAAATTTCTTTTTAATAAAAAAGTTACATAAATTATTGTTTGTCTATTTTCTAAAATTTCTTTTCACAAAAATACTATTTTTTTTTTGTTGGACGGAATCAAAACCGAATGTTATGTCTAGAAGGCTCCAGACTAAAGATTGAAAACAAATACATATTTGTTCCGAATCTTGTAGGTGTAAAACTATGATAAATCCCAAGAAAACAGGATCCTGAGAGAAAAACCTCTAGTTAGTAGCGGTTTTCAATCCCAAACATAAAGTCTAATCAAAAGAAAAATTTGGACTCCTTCCCAAGACTATTTTTTTTTCCAGTTATGTCTTAAGTGATTTTTTTCTAGACCAATATTTAGGTCCAGACGCAGTTTGAAACTGCGGAACAAAATATAAATTTTAGACCTAAATTCATACCGTTGGTTAATAAGTGTTATCTTTTTTTATAAAAGAAGTCACATAGATATGACTTTTTTCCATTTTCTAAAAAAATAGTAATTTTTCTCAAAAATATTTTTTAAGAAAACTCATTTTTTTTTGTCGGAGCGAATATAGACTGAATGTTACTAAGATCAGTTCAGATCAAAGTTGTAAAAAAAAGTATTTCCGGGGATTTTCCTTAAAATGTAAACTCTGAGAAATCCCGATAAAAGTGGATCCTTAGAGATAAAATCCTAGTATTGAGACTCCTACACAAGAATGATTTTTTTCCAATTCAGTCTTAGGTAATTTTTCATATACGGATCTGTACCAATATTCCAGACTGTAGTTGGATAACTGTTTTTATAAAGAACTATTTGTTTCTCAAATTTGTTTTTAAAATAATATTCACTTTTTTGTTGGACCGGATCAAGACCGAATGTTACTACAAGACCGGTCCAGACCAAAATTAGAAGAAAAAAAAATCATTTTATTATAAATGTTCACAAATGTTATTTTTTTTGTGGGACCTGATCAATATCAATTATTTTGGCGGGCGAATGTTAATACGTCCTACCCAATGTTATTATTGTAAATGATGACTGTCTCAAACTGGTCGATGATTTCCAGACCCAATTCCAACAGTATTAGCTTTGAACTTTTAAATGCATACAAACAAAAAGTAAGGGGGGCGTCATTGTTACTCTTATTCCTTTCATACCCTAATTGATCAGCATTTTATCACACATCAAATAATATGGTCAACAACCACTCATGGATATATAATAAATGGGTTATTTGAGCAAATCAGAATGAAATGATAATATGAGTTAATAGTTGTTGATTAAAATGACTGACGTTAGGTATAATTATATAAGGCATTATACAGGCAGGCTATCACATCTATCATGCGTGTATATTGTACAAAGCACACGCAATTTATTTATAAGAACTTTGCATATTATAATCTTCAAACATCAACAACTCTTTCATTCAAAAATAAAAATGTTCTCTGAGTTAAAACGTTTCTTGTTTGGGGCAAAGAAAATACTTCGCTAGTAATTTTTGTGCTTCCAAAATTTTATTTCTCATAGTATTTACATTTCCACAAACCAGACATATTTTGAATCACATAATCTTTTTATTTTAAAAGGGAGAATTGTTGGAGCTTGAAGAGTATAATATGCTAAGTCCTTAGAAATAAAGTGCCTATTGGTTGATTCTAAAATTTATGCCTGTATATGCGTACACTAGTGACTAGACCTCTTCAAAATTATAAAATTTCACAAAGGTCTAAACTCTAAACTAACTCAGTGGTGGCTGCAGGGGTGGGCTGCAAGGCTACAACAAAAAAAAAAAAATAAGGAATTTTAAATTTTACTTGAATATTTTTTTCCCACGATAAATTTTTTTTTATATTTAAATAGGTGTAAAATGTTTTTGAAAGATTCATTTTCTCAAACAAAGATAATTTGGGCAAAGCAGCACAAAAAATATAATATTTTATTTTTGTTTTTGTGAATAGCTATGGATTTTGGAATTTAATTTTTTTTCAATTTAATTTTTTAATTTTTTTTAGAAAAAATTTTACTTTCTAGGAATAACTATGGATTTTTGAAATTTTTCGCAAAAAATAATAATATTTCTGAATAGCTGTGGATTTTTGAATTTTTTTTCCCAAAAATTCTAATATTACAAATTTTGTTTCAAAAAATTTATACTCTGTGAATAGCTATGGATTTTTCAAATTTTTTCAAAAAATTTAATTTTCTGGGAATAATTAAGGGGTATTAAAATTTTTCGGGAAAAAAAATATTTTTTTAATGGCATCGATTTTTGAAATTTTTTTCGGATAAATTTAAAATTTGAAATTTTATTTGCAATTTTTTTATTTTCTTGTGAATAGTTTTGGATTTTTGAAATTTAAAATAGAAAAAAGAAAATTAGGATTTTTTTTTCAAAAAAAAGATTTTGGCCATGCCTGTACTTACTGTTATCGTTTTAGAAACGTTAATTAGTTAATATTTCCTCAAGTATATCAACCATATTCAGCACTTTGAATGAAAATTCCAACTTAATATTCCAAGCATTGCAGCGTTTTTGAAAAAAAAGAACAAAAAAAAAAAGTATCAATAAAAAAGCGACATGGGCATTAAAGAGGACATAGATAGAGTCCAAGATCAAAGTAGCGTGTATATTTAGTTCATTTAGACTTTGCAAAATGGGAATATGAACAATTTGTATAAGTGTGACGTTACAAGGCATGCTTCAAGGATCTTTGAGAGGAAAGGGCCTTAGCTATCATAACAATAGATGAAAATAATACTATCCACTGGTATGTTCAAAAAACGAAACCGAAAATGAAGGCTGTAGCCCTCACAATTTGAAGAATATTAGAGAGGAGAGCAGCTTAGCTGTCATGACTTTTATTACATTAGCTGCAAGCAGCTATGAGAATATGGAAATAAACATAAGTCCTTCTCTGTATCAAGCAAGAATATTGGCAGAAATAACTCAGTTTTTGATCCTTATTTCTACTCTGAGTCCAGCAAGGATTTACACCTATAACTCCTCAGCGTCACTCTCCAGCATTCATGAGCACACACTTTATAGTTTATAGTACGTATATATCTCTCCTCAAGAGTAAAAAAATAAGGATAACAGCATTAGAAAAATAAAAACCCCATTTCGGGTTGCCAACAATAACAAAACGCATAACAATGGTTAGGATATACACACATTATGGTAGATGTGGTAACCCACCTTTAGACCCCTTAGAAATAGTAATTTGTACAATCTCTTTGTACTAGTTAAAACTTGTACAGACATATTAGGTATATATAGTTTGTTAGTTATCTTTGAGCCTTCAAATTCACGGAAACAAAAGCAATAGAAAAACGGGGGGAGGGGACTCATTGTTACTCCTACGAGTGTATATATATATATAACAGAGAAGAGATCAGCATGGGTTTACACTGCAGAGACAACAAAAATACATTATTGAAGAAGAAGATGGAAGAGAACCAATTCCATCATCCAAATAAACTGAGTAATTGTTTTTGAGCTTTAGCTTCCCTTTCTCTCTCTTTTCTTCTTCTTTCTTTTAGACTAGAGAAAAGACTCTGGGGGAGAGATTTATACAGCTTTTTATACATATTGAATATGATGAGCAGATGTTAGGTCGTATGTATCTTAGTGAACTTATAGAACTACGTTTTGCCATAAATATATATATATATACGATATATACGACAGTGTATTGTAATCTTAGCTCCATTACACCCTTTCGTTGAAATGATGCGAGCCTTTTATGTATAGATAAATATATATATTGTATTAGTATTAATATTGTTCCTTAAAGTATTATGTACATTCTACTCAGTATTGAACCTTGGGATGAAATGAAATGACAATTTTGTTGTTCACACCAGCAATTAATAATTCATTTACATACATATGTACATAGTCTAATATCTTATTCGGTTGGAAGAGTTTACTTGTATTGTTGTATACATATATTGCTATGAATCGATAATTCCTCAATAAAAGCTCTGATGGATTCCAACGATAGTATTTTATTTTCCATGGTGAAAGCTTCTTCTTTTGGGTTGCTCGATTAATTATTTTTCCTATATTTTATTTTTTCTTTTGCTATTATCAATGTGATGGGACAAATTTGAAATTATTTTCTTCATTGTAACAACCATATTGACCTTCACTTGACACCTATATATTGTGGACCCTTATATGATATATTATAATATATGCTTATATGTACAATAAGATCTCCATAGCTTCTTGGTATTACACAAATTGTAATTTTACAAGTTATGGAAAAATATAGAACGTACCTATAACTCGACATAATGTTTTGAATCCTTTTTTTTTTTTTTTTTTTGCCAATATATTTACCTATGTTCCAGTTTCATTTGTATTAGACATTAGAGGTCGTCCATCATTTTTCCAGGTCTGAATAAGAACTATTCCACCTTGAGGGAGGGTGGGGGGTAGGCTGAAACTTGCAGTAGCATGACTTAATTACGAAAAACGTCATTTTTATTGAATCAAGGAAAGACCACTCAAAACCAATTTGTGATATCTTTAAATACTGTATTTAGCTATATATTTTTTTTTTCCAATTTGGCCTCCTTTGCAAGCAATAATAGCGTCAACACGCGGGCGAAAAGATTGACAGCAATTGGATTTTATTTAATATCCGAAATATATACAAAAATTGCAATATATAATTAATTTTGAAAGTCCTCAAAACTATTGTAACATTAAATCCTGTTTTGAAAGATCGTCGATAATTTTTTAGCACATTTTTGAGCAAAAGTGTTTTTTTGCTTGGGCACTCATTTATATATTTCTGTATTGATTGAAAAGTAATGTCAAATAAATTATAAAATAAACATACATAATATCTTTTATGTATACCTATAAAAAAAGCCAAATCCTGATGATAATTCTTTATCCTCATGAATTCCTATGAAATTTGTTACCAAAAAAAAAAAGGAAGAAAAAATTGAATTTAGGGGGACTTTTTATATCATGTTTCTTATATGGGAAGTATTTTATGGAGAAAAAAAATTGATATCTGAGAGAACATTGAATGTAAGGGTACTTTTATTCTATCCAAATTTCTTATATGCGGATTTGACTGTATATAAGCTCAAAACGGTGTTGCATAAAACCTGCTGGTATATAAAAATAAAAAATACCGAAAATGGACATGGTAATTCTCAAAATATGAAGAATGTTAGCTTGGCTATCACGACGTTTTATTACATCAGCTGCAAGTAGCCGTTAGGGTAAGGGAATTAACGCAAATCCTACACCATATAATAGCAAAGATATAGGTAGGTATTACTCTAATGTCGATCTTCATTTCTACTCCGAGTCCAACAAAGTCTTACACTCCCAAGAAAACCCTCCTTGTTCCCAGTGATGGGCAAGTGAACTTAACTTTTTAACTAATTAAGTTAAAGTTAATTATTATTTTATATTTTAATAACCAGTTGAATTAAAGTTAATTTCGATTTCTATAAAAATTAACTAGTTGAGTTAAAGTTAATTTTGAGTTTATTGTTTTTTTAACTAGTTAAGTTAAGTTAATTTTGAGTTTATTGTTTTTTAACTAGTTAAGTTAAGTTAATTAACATGTTAACTTAACTTATCGGACCTTGGTTAAGCTAATATTAATTTCGATATTGAGAATAACTATTAAAGTTCAAGTCAATTGAAAGATTTATCAAGGTTACATAATTAAGAATATTCTGTAGGTCTGTCTTTCTGGGATTTTCTCCACTTCCAATTGAACGATCAAGAAAAAAATACAGTTTCAAACTTTTATTCTGAAGGAAAAAAAACAATGCAAGGGAAGCTTGCTTTGTATGATAACTACCAGTGGATGCTAATGTGGAGTGAAACACGTTCAACAACATATCAGCTGATTTTCACTTAAACTTAAATGTAATCAAGTTAAGTTAAAGTTAAGATAATGCAGTTATCTGCCTACAAAATAAATTGATAGACAAAAAATATATAATTTATGTATCGCTCTCTTTTATTGCGGTTGTAAATCAGAGTAATTCCTGCTTATATCATTGCTAGATACAGAGTGGGGTTTGTATTTATTTATTTCATCTCATAATTGCTTGCAGTTCATTTAATTATACGGTATGACAGCTAAACGTTCTTCAAAAAGGTCAGGGTGATGACGTTCATGTTCATTTTCGGTTTATTTTATTTTTAGCATACACGCGTTTCATATGTTTTGAATCTCTGTTGATAGCTGTATTTGATTCTAAATTAATTTAATGCAATGATAATTTGTATATTTACATAACTCAAATGATCATAACCCCATCCGTTCCGAGTTATAAGAGTTTTACACTAAATATATAATAAAATTGCAATTCCAGCCAATATAAACGCCTTTTTCTTTAATGAAGTAATAAATATGTATACGTACGTATATTTGCTGACAGTGAAAATCGATTAAATAGTTGAAAACAACCAATGGTTCTTACTTCGTTCCTTCCCCTTCTCACTACAATGTAGAAAAAAACTACTGCTGTTTCCTTTATATTCCTATTCAAAAATTTCATACTACATATATATATGTTAGGGTGAGCCTAATTTTTAACTAATTGTTAAAGTTTGAAAGATAACGCAAAGCCTTTTTTGTGAGTTTCATATCCATTATGTGAGACTTGAAATTTCAAATAGACATGAACAGATTTAATGGAAAATAATTTAAAATCCGCCTCTAAAAGAGTCTTAATATGAAGTAAAACAAGATAACGTATTATGATTGTATTTATTGGTGACCAAATTTTACTGCAAGACGGATCCAAGCAAAAGTTGGACCGCATTATTTCAAATGAAAATGGTCTAAGAACGGTCTATGATTTTGCTAACCCATCACTAATATGTACATTGAACACAACTATTGTTGTGTCAGTCCTTATTTATTCGGTCTAGTCTGAAGAATGGTCCTTCGGACTGTGAGTACTGTCAATATATTGAGCAAACAAAATTACTCAACTGAATCAAAATCCCAAAAATCTGATGTTTATAATTTTTTGTCACTTTTTCAAAATTCCATTATTGGCTAAGTGCTCAAGGTAAATAGAAGTGTTGGGTTGATGTTTGGAAATCCTAGACAGCTCTAAGAGAGTTATAGTCTTAAATAATTGGGTCTAACTTCGGTCTGGATCCGTCTATTGAATTAGATATAACATAATTTCAGTTCACTGATCGGAGTATCGGTATGATCGGTGTAGAAAAAAATCATTTTGACCGAGCCAAAATATATTTAGTCTCGGATCGAACTCAACACTAGAGAATACAAATGTATTTCAATGAAGTTGCACAGATTCGTTCATTAGGTTCATACAATGTAGCATTTCTCATTTTCTGAAAATAGTCTTTGAACATAATTCCGGGAAACAATTTTTTTAAGTTTTGGTATCCGCTCAATTATGAGAATCCTGATAGTAAATATTGTGATATTTAAGTATTGTTTTATATTTTAATAATAAATTTTAAGCAAGTATAACCTATCAATATATTGTAAATTCTAATTTTTGACATTAAATCATTATTACTAATAGTGTGCGATTCGGATTTTTAAAGCCCGTGGGGCCTAAATTACTATCACTTAAATTGACTGCTTATCGCAGTGACACCTGACGAACACTAATTTTTATAATGTATGTTTTTTTGTCAGCTGTCAATGTTTCATCTTCTTTTCTGAAGATAAAGATTCTGAACTTTGTGTGATGGAATTCCAATTATCTCTTGTTAATTTCAAACAATTAGTTATTGAATAATAATTCCATAGTGTAAGGAATTGTCTAACTACGCGTCGTTGTCTTTAATACATGAGGCAACCTTTCCTCCGAAAATAAACCGAAAAAAGCCACGAAATCAGTTGGTAGTTAGCAAATTCTTCCTAAATATGTAACTATTGATCCATGATTGTGCGCAGTGTAACCATTGTTTATTATAATTTAACCAATCAGCGTTCAGATCACTTATTATAAGAAGAAGAAGAAAACAGAAATATCGACAGTTGACAACCAAATACACTGTATATTTTTGTGTTAGTAAGGGAACTCCGATATAACAGTCATGATGTTTCATTAAATTAGCTATCGGAAGCTATGAATGTGAAGCTTATATTAGGAAATAATTAAAAACCTGACCCGGAGAGGGAAAGTATCAAAAAAAGTTTAAGTTGTATTGAACGAAGTTGAAAAATCATCTTCACCCTAATATTTATTATATACATTGTACACTTTTTCGTCTCCTCTACCGTGACAAATTAATTTCTTATTTATTTTTATATACAAGTATTTTTTTTTATTTTTACTTTTAAATCATCGTCATTCTTTTCCCCCCTTTGAATTTAATATATTTTCGCTCATTCTGAGAATGAATATACGAAGTTTCATGGTAAATATATTAATATAATATTATAATATGCCTACTTATGTACATAAACGCACACTTGTATGAGTAAAAATCATTATCATGATGATTATAGCCTTAAATATTCAAATCCTACCTATTTTAATAATGACATTCCTTTTATTCATTAATTATAATTATATTAATCATACTATAATAATAAATTATACCACAACATTTATCTTTTGAAAAATGATCAAGTCACAAATTATACGGTTGTCTTATTATATACATATGCAGTATGTCACCACAAAAGCAAGCCAAAATGATTTTTGTACAAATTGAGTGTATGCATTAATGAATAATCCTCAATTTCTATCAACAAATTATTCTTATTAACATTATGGGTGCGGAGCAAATTGCGATTGAATTAGCAAAAATTGCTCGCTACAATAAAAGAATTAGATAATGACAGATTTTACAAAAGACGTCCGCAGGTGGTGGGCTGGAGGGGCTACACCACTCCCCCCCCCCATGAAGGACTTTTTTTAGCAAAATTTTTTATAAAGGTATACCATTTAATTTTCTGAAAATATTTATGAATTGCTGTGGTTTTTTTTTTTTCATAAAATCTAATATTTTAATCTTTTTCCCAAAAAATTAAATTTTTCAAATTTTTTTTCCAATTAATTAAAATTTCTGTGAGTACTTATAGATTTTTGAATTTTTTCTCCAAAAAAAAGAATATTTGAAATATGATTTTTTCAAAAGAGTTGTGGTTTTTTGAATTAAAAAAAAAATAATATTTGAAATTTAATTTTTTTTTTAATTTATTAAAGTTTTTGTGAGTACCTATGGATTTTTGAAATTATTTTCTAAAAATGATAATATTGGAAATTTTATTTCTCAGTTTTTTTATAAATAGCTGTGGTTTTTTTAAATTTATTCCCTATAAATTAAAATTTCTGTGACTACCTATGGATTTTTGATTTTTTTTTTTCCAAAAGTTAATATTTGAAATTTAATTTTTCAAATTTTTTATAAATATCTGTGGTTTTTTGAATTTTGATATTTTAAATTTAATTTCTGATACAGCACAATATTTCATGAACATACTTCAGGGGCGTCTACAGAGGGAGGGCAGGAGGGGCTATTTTCAAAAAATGTAGTATTAGAAATTTTTCTCAAATAAATTTAATATTTGAAATTTTTCTCAAATAAATTTAATATTTGAAATTTTTCTCAAATAAATTTAATATTTGAAATTTTTCTCAAATAAATTTAATATTTGAAATTTTTCTCAAATAAATTTAATTTGAAATTTTTCTCAAATAAATTTAATATTTGATATTTGAAATTTTTCTCAAATATTTAATATTTGAAATTTTTCTCAAATAAATTTAATTTTATTTAAAAAAATATATATTTTTTCCAAAATAATTTTTCCAAAATAATTCTTTTTTGTAAACAGCTCAGGAGTTTTGAAATTTTTCGAGAATAACAATGGATTTTTTGGAAAAAATTTCGAAACCAATTTAATTTTTTCAAATTTTTCTCCAAAAAATTGTAAGTTATAAAAAAAATTAACAAAAAACCAAGCATTCCTCCCCCAAAAAAAAAAAAAAAAATCATATATATATAATCCTGCGGACACCTGTGTTCTTGAGTCAATTTGTGGGAATATGTGCCCCAATATTCCACCTTTCAACAATTAAATCTATCAATATATCATTTCTTTATTGTGACAATCAATTTTGGCTACTTTAAGTTCAGTTTGGAGAACACGCAAAGTGTTAATAAGAATTTGACGAATGTAATCCCCACTCAAGTTTGCTTTTGTGTTGACGGGCAACTATATGTATTGGATGTACGAGTATTTATGTTCGTGAAGTCATGATTTTGTTCATTCATTGCAGTTGAAGATACAAGTGCTACTTGTACAGCAGGCAGAATAAGAGCCCTTTTGGAATTTTAAATTGTTTTTGGGGATTATGGAATTCATAATAATAACATACATAAAAAAAAAAAAAATAAACAAATAAAAATCCGAAACAAGGAAAATAATATTATAAAGTTTACTCAAGAGTTTTTCATCCTCTTAGGATTCTTTGTATTATTTATATACATAACATAATAAATATTATATATTTTTATATGATGAAGATGATGAGTACAAAAGATTAATTGAACAAATACTACTATGAACATTTCGTGATAATGATTACAAATGCCTATTTTTACACACATATTATACATACAGACAAAGTGAGTGAAAAGAAAGAAATATCAATATATATATATGAATTAGTGTTGAGACTCGGTCCAAGATCGAAGTTTTTAACCCTTTCGGTCTTCAGTGTCCCACTTGGACTGATATCTAAAATTAAATTTCTAATATAAAATTTTAGAAAAAAAACTAAAACATCTAAACATAAATCAAATTTATAATATCAAATTTTAGAACAAAAATCTTAACAAAAATTAAATTTCGATTATTAAATGTTTTTAAGAACACTTTCAAAAATCCATAGCTATTCACAGAGAATTAAATTTTTTGGAAAAAAATTGGATAAATTTAAATAAATTTCAAATATTAAATTTCCTAGTATGAATGAAAAATTTCTTAATAATGGGAGGGCTACATCCCTCTCCCTGCAGACACCCCTGGGATCAGACAACAATCTCAGATAGTTACCTGAAAATGTAATCATTAAGGTTGTGGCCTAATTGGTCAAGCAGTTCATGCAATTCTGGTTCTTGAACAGCTAGAACTGGAACCGAAAAAGTCGAACGAGATCACAATGTATTGCATATCGGTCTTGGTTCTTGTGCTTTTTTTCCTATATACCATTTAGAAAAAATATACATTATACATATATTACAACAAAAAAAATTAGCTTTAATCAATAAGTCAATTGTCCAAGTTTTTTTATTGTGCAATTGCAGCGTTTTCCAATGATTTGTTTAGGTCACCAGGGTGATACAGTTTTATCTGAGTTCGAAATAGTTAAGAGCTTCTTATGGATCTGGAAAAGTGGTTTTAGGTACATGACTGTGTTAATAAAAGAGGGAAGGGGTGGTGTAGATTATGGATCCAGCTCTAATACTAAGCTATGCAGGGGCTCTGAAATATTGATAACTATTATATTTCATCAGCCAGGGTTTCCCAAACTTTATTATGCCAAGGCCCCCATTACAATAATATATTTTTAGCTGAGGCTCCCTTTATACGAAATACGTGTATTATGTCAATGCAATCCTCAATTCTCCATCTTCCTGTGCCCCTCTAACGTCCTGTCACGGCCCCATTACGAAAACAATTGTCTTAAGCAACCTTAGCTTTCAGGGCCCCAGCTGGAATATGGGACACTATGCACTCCGTGTATAAGATAGCTATGGCCCTGTTTGTATCTAATATCCTTTTCTGGGTACGAATTTTCTAGTGAATACCCTTGTTTTAAGTGCATGTTACTAAACTGAGCCTGTATAAAAAGGAAGCAATGCCAAAACCGTTGAAATGAAAGAACCGAGACCAGGATCGATAGAAACGTGGAATCTGAAATGGGAACAACCTTGCGAATCATTTTTAAGTCGTGAACTCATATATAGTGCTATTTTTGTTCGAGACACGGTCCAAGACCAATTTTTTTCCTGATTCGATATTAATGATTTTTTAGACACATTTGGACCAATAATTCGGACTAGACCACAATTTCAGACCGTAGACCAAAATTTAAGCGTTTTAAAATCCTGTACCGTTTTTTGTCTGTCTCAATCTATGGACCGATTTTTGAGGTGTACAAATTTAAATTGTATAGATGCAAAACTTTTAACTTCACATGACGTTATTGTATATCGATGTTCACAATTTAGAAACTCAGATGAAGTCATCAACCATTCATCTAGTGAATCGATCGGGACATAATTTTAAATGAGACTGATTTTTTTTTTGTTAGACCAATCTCAAGTCGTTATTCTTATTGTATCATGCCACCTTTCCACCAAAAAGAAAACAAAAAAAACCCAAAATCATTTTGTAGTTAGCCAAATAAGTAAATGATACCAACTGCTATGGATCTTTTAGTCACTCCTGGTCAATCATTGTCAAATTATTCTTCAAAATTTTTATAATGAAATACATACATATCTATGTATTTCATAATAAAACTCTAAAAAGTGTTTTATACCATAGTGTATTATAATATTGTTTCGTAATAGTTTATTAGAAACGTAATAGTTATATATTTGTATATGATATACAAAATTTATTCATAGAAATAATAACATGGCCAATATTTATAATATCTATATAAACGATAAGTGATGAACTAGAAATTGTATTCTTGTCCTTTTGGAAACGGAGTAAATGTATCGAGTATAACTTATTACTTTGTGTATTTATCAAAAATTATATATTATGAAATAGTATCCACATGTGACAACAAATACACAGTATATTTTTATGCTAGTGAGTTAACAACGTAATCTAGATCACATTTTTATTCAAGACCAAAATTCTTAAAAGGACGAAAGTAGTTCAGTCCACTAAAAATAATTACGGTTTCAGACCGACAACTAACACTAATATATATGTATATACGCACATTAGTGGTAATTTTTTAGTTGTTTCTTTCAATATTATAATAATATTTAATTGTTCTAAATGGGGAGCTTCTTTTGAGAGAGTGAAAGAAAAAAATTGAAGCAACTATGAATTGTTTCTAAGCTATTCATTGACAATAATAGAAATAGTTTTTTGTTCAAATCGAACAATCATGGAGCAACCATCTTCATATTTTATTAAATCGGTTTAATATTTATCACTAAACATTATCAAAGCTTAAGTTTCGTGGCCTTGATATCCCTAAGTAATTTTTCTAATCAATCATAATTTCTAAATATGTTCTTTTCATCTCGTAGAAGAAAGACTATATAAATATATACCAAGGTTTTGTAACGTATTGTACCCTCCCACAGCGATTAAATATATAATCTCATTATTGCACATAATGCAAATTTGTTTTAATGCAATAGTACATTAAAAGTAGGTTACTAATACTCAATGTAAACACTAAAAGTGACCATCAAACCGAGTGGATCTGTAACGATTCGGTTCGACATTTTTTAAAGAACAATAAATTGAACCAAACATTCTTTCAAAACTATGCAATGACAATGTTTAAAGGCGTGTACTTGTTTTTTCAAATATACTTCCATATGAATGTCGCAGACAGAATTTTTATATTCGGTTCGTTTTGAAAAGTGTACCAAAATTTCCTATTCTAAAAAAAAAAACCATACATAAAGAATGCCTTTTCTAAAAATTTTATAGGACTAATTTTTGAGATGACCAAATTTTACTACATGGCCAACCTTGGAACATATTAGTTTGGTTTAAAAAAAAATACAACACCTTAGCTTCCAATATTAATCCTTCCTTATATAATTATTTGACAAATAATTACTTATATTTTTCGAATTTGAATTATTCACATATTTAAAAGAAATATATATTTTGGGCAAGTTTGAAGAATACTCGAATGCAACACTAATATATATGAAATTCTATATAATTATGTATATACTTATGAAGGTAATTATGAAGGATAGGGTGACAACAATTACATTTATATGTATCTATAATGTGATCCATCTTTATATACGTCTCTGATTATTCCTTTCTGTATTGGTTTTTAAATGAATATGATACGCTTCGTGTGACGTATGAATGATATTTATACACGTTCACTACATTCGTTGGATTTAAAAAAAACAAACTATAAAGGAATGAAATATCCTTATCCTGCTCGCTCTACTGTTTAGCAAACAGTCGAAAGTGTGTCCTTTATCCTTTTATCATTTTATATATAATAGAGAAAGTCCTTTGAGGTGTACCCATACATGTGTGTATGGGTACCAGAGGGGGCCTGGATGGGAGGGGTACCAGGTCCCTCTCCCTACGTTGAATGTTTAAAGGGGGGTAAATTGAGCATTACGCAAAAGAAAAAGAAGATGAAAGTTTTTTGTTGTTCCTGAAAAACGATTAAATAATAAAAAAACAAACTATAATGGACACTCGGTAAAGCGCAAAACCTCCGTCTAAAATCAAATTGTAGAATACTCTCTTAAGTCACGGGCATGTCTATGGTTGAAAGGCCATATCGAGTTAAATCTATATTCATGAACAAAGTATGTCTGTCTGTATGTATCTATGTTGAAAGTAAGTCATTTTTGACTCCAGATACTTGATATCAGAAATGAAAATAGAATCGAGCGTGTGCATCATATTAAAAAAAAAAAAAAGAGAGGATGTGTACAGTATTGTACAAAAACAGTTTGCTAAAATGAATGACATCTCACAGGCATTTAGGTCAACTCATATGAAAAAAGAAAAGAAAAAGGGAATTACTTTATATTAAAAAAAAAATGAATGGGATGAATTTTAGCATCAAGCTAAAGTTACTCCCTGACTCATCCAATCAAAATATTTTTTTTCCATCTGTTAATTCTTTTATTCTTGAGGAGAGAATTTGTAAGTATTGAGTAACTACATGTGAGGATTCCTAGGAGAGTTATCTTATATATTATTAAAACAATGTTTGTCTATTTCATTCACGATTCGCTGGGTCACGCTGTATACCCTACATACATATTATTTGGTGAATAACATTATCAATGTGTAATTTAATCCGTATTTTTATGATATGTAATAAAAAGGCAATTGTGGCAATTAGACAAATAATATATATTAATCTATACATTATGAATCGATCAAGATATTGGCCAATTATTATAGGCAGTTTAAGAATAATCGCAAATGATTAGGCGATCAAAGTTGCCGATTATACTAACGATATTTTTTTCTCTTTAAGAATAATCAATATTTTTATGGAAAAGAAAATAAAAAAATAGATCAAAAGTTTTCAAGTTATGTATATATAATATATTCCTTGCAAACTAAAATAGGGCCAAAGCAGCCATTTTTATAAGTTTCCTTTCTTCCCCTCTTCTCTTTTTTATTTTGACAATCTAATTCAAGGGCTTGTTATATCACTATCAAATATTGTATTTTTCATTCTTTCTTAAAAAATAATAATTGATCATTTATTGTCAAAAAAATATAAACTTCTTTAAAATCCTAGATATTGTTGCTACATCAGTCATCTATATAATAAGAGGCCTATTTTTCTATGGAACATGAATCAACGTTTTAAAAATTATCAGGGGAAAAATTCAAGCTTATGAGAATTTTTGACTTATAAGCTGCTTTGCTATGTAAATAATAATGTTGTTTGGGACCTTATTTAGTTGGTCTAAACCAGTGCAGTATTAGGACCGGTCCTTGGGACTATTAGTCCTTTAGACAAGTTTTATAATTTTCCCTATAAACGTCAATTGTTTATCAAGTCAAATGAGATATATGATCTTGCAAAAAATAGTCATTTTTTCATCCTAACATAATATAAAACAAACATATTATATTTTTACTTAATTATATAATTTATTTAGTTAGTTAATGAATAGAAAAACAACAAGGAAATCCCCTCAAAGACGTCACAAGGGATCGATTTTACCTTCTTTATGGATCGAGACAACACTATTAATACAAATAACTGATAAGTAAGGATTTGTATTTTTTTAAAGAATAGGTAGTAGTATACATATGGCACAACTGATTTAAGACCCTTGTTAATATCAGCTACCTGTTATATAACTTCAGAGGGAAAAAATAAATTACGGCTAGAAATAGGAGAACCCTTTACATTTAAAATATCATTAGTGTAGGGAAGATATTATAATTATATTTAAATTCATAGGCGATAATTCTTCTTTTAGAGGGAGATGTGAACACCCCCATGACCTATTAATTAATGAAAAAGAAAGAAAAAAGAGCACACGCATCAACTATTTTGATTTTTCTTTATGCTGATCCTTTTTTTATTGATAAAGAAAGCTATGCTGTGGTCAAAGTAGTCATACTAATTGATTTTCTCATATTGCAGTAAATTTTCTTTCAGCAATTTCTCGAAAAATTGTTGGAGGAAATAGTCAATTTACGTAATTAATTATTGATTTTTTAAAGTACAATAATTTATTTTAAGCATGCCAATAATATATTTGTGGAAAATCCTGTATTCATTCATATTTCTTACGTTAGAGAGTCAAATTATAATTATATATTCATTTGTACGTTTGTTATGTGTTTTGTTGGGCATCTTTTTTTTGTGGATGCACCGCATTTTGATTGGTATAATAAATCGTTAAAAACGATATCTCCAATGAATCTCAACATGAAATTCCCTTTTCCTTTTATGAATTCAATCAAGAAAGCTTTACTCCTTGAAATAATGATATTTAAGATTTCTCAGGGAGTTTTTTCCTCTCGAATTTTCTTTTCAATGTAAAAGACCGAGAAATAATGAAAAAACGAGATTCTGGAAAATAAGTTCTAGATAGTACAACTTTTGAGCCATTATTTTTTAACTGGGATTTCAAGAAAAATGTCCCAATTAATCCTTTGTTCTTTCCTCAAATAATTAATCAACTTCCACTTATCCGTCCACGAATCCAAGTCCCGACAGGGGTCACACCTTCCTTAGATATGTCAGCCGAAAAAATTGTGTATATTTTGTGAAAAAGGCAAACAGTTGTCGTAATAAAGAACAATGAATAAACAGGAAAAAAAAAAAATAATAATAATGAAAGAATTTTTGTTTTGGACTAGGAACAAATATCGCTCTTGAATAAAACAAAATAATAAGAAACCAGACATGAAAAAAAATAAATCCAATAACCAAAAAAAAAAAATAGAGAGAGAGAGAGATATGAGTGGCGATAACATATAAGCAAGCTGGAACTTTTTTTTGATGAAACAGAGAAAAACGTATTATAAGTTTTTACTTTAATGAAAAACAAAAGAGGAACTTTTAAAGAGTCAAATACAATATTAAACCACTGAAAAGCTGTCCAACAAGTTATTAATATGAACGATATTTGTTTAAATTTTTATATGAAAATATAAAATAAAAGTTCAGTCAATTTGATCGTGTCGTATTTGAACTTTAAATCGAATTTTGATATCATCAATATAATCAATTTCGGTTGGTGAGGTTAGTTCTTAAAAAGCTAATCCCTTTCTTATTTTTGTTATTCTTGCAACGTGAATACTTACGAATACTTACACACTATTCTTTATAAATAATTTTAACTTCATGACGTCTCATTATCTTTTTTATGATCAGTGTTACCAAATAAACAATTTTTATCAGGTTCAGTTGGCCTTAAAAACCATATCTCCAACGAACTTTTGAATTAATAAATATTATAGTACTCATATTAACGGATACGTTTATCATACTGTCTCAGTATTGACAAAAAGTATCCCAGTTTGCATTTATGTTATGGCCACACAAATATAACCCTGCAGATCCCCCTGAATAATACCTTTATAGATATTAATGGTGTCAATTATCACTATTTCAATGCAAATAACTAAATCTAAGTATTATGTGGCACATTATTAAGTTCAAATTCCCATAGTTACATATCTTATACATACTTTATTTTAATAGATTACAATGAAATCATAATATCAGTTAATAGTTGGTAATAAGAATGACTAATGTTGTAGCTAATTCATGAATTTGAAGACAAAGAAATTGCAACTTGTACAATTTGTCACTTGTAGAGATACCCTAACTTGAGCACAACATATATTTGTATAAACAGGAAGGATCAATCCTTATTTTATACAAGTGTTTTTGTTCCACTTCAAACATCCTTTATTACATTGTTTTTTGATATATATATATATATACATGCAAAAATAAAGAAATAAAACCTTCAACTAACTGCCTTTTTGATGATTTGTAATTTGATCCCTTCGTTTGCTGTAGTGGAAGGCTTAACTTAATTTAATTTAATTGTTATTGTACAATTGATTTTTTTTATTGCATTTATTTTTTGTTTTGTTTCGTGTAGAAATAAAATATATATATTATTAAAATAAAAAAACAATAAATCCTATAATCATAATTCAAATGAGGTCATATTTCAAATAAATTACAAACATAACTCTTCCTCTGTTAATACTTTGAAAGAAGAACAAGAAGAAGTTATGTATTTTGTAGGGAAAATAAGAGATAGAAAGAAATAGGAAATAAGGGGAATAGAGAAATGAAGAAAGGAGTAGGTACAATTTATATTATACTGCTCCGGGAAAATGTAGATTTATCTCTGCACTAAGGCATTTTCTATTAGAGAAAGCAAAAAAAAAAAAAAAATTTTGTCAAAGTTACAGGCCTCTCAGATTATTTTTGACGTGGTACAGACCATTTTAATTTGAAAAAAAAAGGAAGACTTGGATCAAAATCGGTCATTTCCTGGTCTAAAAAGTTGTACTTCTTCTATCTTATAATAATAGCTGTAGTACAAATCAATCTATTATTTCGTTCAATAGATGAATTTAGAAATATATATCTCGCATTGTATTAGTGCGATCGTTTTAGTATAAATGTCATTGGAAATATAAGATTTCGCAATTAAAAAAAACTTTGGAGTAGTTTTGTGATTGTTTGAGTCAGTATGGTTTGATGGATTTTCAAAGATGGACACCACTGAAGAGAAAATTCGCAACATTTTACAGCTTTTCTTCGATAAGGGGTAACACGAAAGCCAGGCGCCTGAAAATGTGAATAGTATTTACGGTCCTGATATTGTACCAGCCAATCACGGGGTATTACGTTTTTTAACTTTGATGTCAAGGATGCACCATGCTCTGGAAGGCCAATTTTCGAAAATATTGAAATGATAATGGAAATTGTCAAGTCCGACCGTCATGTCAGCACTCTTTTGATTCCCAAGGAAATAAACATTAATAGAAAAAAAAATCTATGAAAAATAATTGTGTCTTTTTACTACACCTAATATTTGGCTATCATTAAACCATAAATGGTATATATATTATTTTCAATAATTTAAGGAATCTAATATGTGCTTAATTATATATAATTTTCTTGTTTTATCAAGGATAATGTTCCTCCCTATAAGAATATTGTCTTCATTGTACTGTGCGTAGATTTAAAAGAAAACAATAATATGTTGGTTGGAAATTAAACAAATATGAATGAGATGATTCACAAACTGATTTAAGTTTCCAAAATTAACATGGATGATTCTAAATTACACCACTCTGGGCCTTGATAACCATGGCTAAACGCCTTTTTGTTAACACTTAACAAGTAGCTCACATAGATATTTTTGGAAATTTGTCCACTAATTGACATCCGATTGGTCAAAAAGTTGTTTTGCTTTTTGTTGTGTTCTTACCTACGAGATATTTAATATATTAATATCCACACTTGTCGCCAACGCAACGGGTAAAATGAATTAAAGAGAGGTGACACTTGAAAAGGTATAATTTAAAAGAGTGCATTTTCACAAAATAAACGGGGTAAATAATGGAAGAGCTAAAACACAACCCCACCCATGGGTAAAAAGAGATTGACGAGGTACAATGTATAATAATGATTGCATAAAATGTCACAAGGTACACAATGTTAAAAAACCTAAGGTATTAAATGATTGTCCAGACATTTCACTGGATCTGGGCACTTGATAGTTTTTCTTCTCTCAACCATTCCCTTAAATATGGGGAAATCCAATGAACTTCTCTGTTAATTTCGTCAGCTCTGACTAAATGAAATGTATTCGTCAACGAATTTTTTGTGAATAGTTGAAATTTCTAATTTAAAAAATGTACTATCCTCACATTTTTTAGTTTGACATTTAAAAATTTTTGTTAAACACAATATATTCGTACCTCAATTTACTTTTTCTATGTACTATTATATATAATTAAAAAAAATGACTTATTTGGGAAGATGAAAGTGAAATGCTTGTCTTTTTTCCAGGTATGTAGAGTTCCATGTTATCATAAAAGACCAATAAGGACCGTTCCCAGGAGTGACAAAAAATAATCTAACTGACAAATAGGACTTTAGCCTTTTTAGTTGCTTTAGACCTATCTAGTTCAATCTCTGGTATAAAAGATCTTTGTGCAGGGGAAAATATTATCAACCAAAAAAAAGAAAAAAAGAAAAAAAAAGCATTAAAAAAATAGATTGGCCCTAGTAATCACAAAATTAATCAGGACTGGACTGATGGGACTGCAGTCTTTTTAGTTTTTTTACCCCTATCCAACACTATCTCTAATAAATGAGATTAATTTCACCCCAAAAACGGGACATTCTAATATACTCGTACTTATATATATATATATAAATATATGTATGAAAAAGGCAAATATTTATATGTACGTATACCGTAATAAGCTAATACTTATTGAATCGAAAATATATATAGATTAGAAAGAACATTTTTTATAATGTATATATTAGATATTTATTTATTTCGTAAGGGTTTGTAGGTATTCATTTTTGATAATATATGAACATAAAAAATAATCGGACATAATATTCTCTCTCCCTCTTCCTGTCTAATGAATACCTATTTATGTTGATATAAGAACTACCTTATGGTGATGAATGATATAAAAAACCCTTTGGTTATATGGGTAAGAAGTTAGAAAGAAAAGAAGATTCATCCTTTTTTCCATCCTTCTTTTTCATATAATTCATCTCTATCTTTTTTTTACCATATTGACAAGGACGAATAACTAATCTATCAGGCTCGAAGTTATATATAGTGTTAGGATTCAAGTTTGTTGTTGAGGACAAGGGCCTAAAGCAGGGGCTCCCAACTTTTTTGGTGCCCTCACAAGTGATAGGACGGGTGTTGGACCCGGATCCAAAGTACCCGGGTATGATATAAGTAAAATTGTGTGATCTGAAAAGATCCAAGACATGAACCGGCTAAGGGTGCCCGAACTCTTAGAAGATCTGTAGGATTTTCTGGATCTTAAAAAGATTGTTGTATTGCTTAATACTTAATCCTAGTTATATAAAAAAAGATTTTAATCAAACATACACTTTATTTATCTTGATTAGTAACTGGAGCGACATCTACGTATATAGTGGTTATTCTACACGAAGGTACCTTTATTGTATCACACTATTATTCCCCGAAAATATCCCTTGATAACATTTACATGTTGAGGTGACCCCAAAGAAACAAAACCAGTGGATTTGATCCTCCTTTACTGCATTTTTGGAGCTAACTTGTGACTGTATTATTAGACAAGGATATTGTTTTCGATTTTTTAGGATATTCAGATCCAACCATAACTCAAAAAATGTCTTTTGGTTGCTGGCAGCAGCTACTTCTAGGCTAAGGTATGAGGTCTCTTGTCCTTGGCGAGTATGAGAGGCACCAAATATAAAGTTTCAATGGCTTCCATATTATTTTTTTTTATTTGGCGCCAAAATCAAACCTGTTCTTTTATACAGCATTATCTTTGTCCTTAAAATACTGGACATTCCTGTCGGGTAAGTTAGGATGTTTAACTTCAAATTGGCTCAGTATTTTGTAAGGCTTCATCGATTCGGCGGACATCATTTCTTTGCAAATGACACATTGAGCCTTTTCAATTCCTGCTTCAATTATAAAAGTAAATCCATGCTTTTAGCATTCCTCACTATATTTTCTTTTTCTAATACTTGCCTATCGATTCATCATGGGCAATCTGAAATTTCAGCAAATAAATTCTAGTTTAGTTGACTATTATAATTAGAGAACATTGATATTAACACGAAAATACAACACAAGGACATTCGATATCATGCAACAACTTTTTAGAAAGCCTTAAGCGACCCCATTTGGGGTCGTGATCCTGAGGTTGGGAAACACTGCCCTAAAGAAAGAAAAGATCCACATTTTCTTAGACCAGTTTGGACTAAATAGTTGAGTAAATTTCGGGTCCAAACTCAAAACTAAAAATCTTCAATGCTACTCCGAGTCCAGCAAGGACTTACACTTATAACTGCCGATCAAACCCACATTATAACTCTTCGTCTTTCATAAGCATATGCACTAAATAATAATTATAACAGCCTTACAAAATAAAATAAAAGAAAACCTTTTAAGGTTGCAACTACTAGAAGTAGCTCCCTCTATTTTGGACACATTTTATAACCTTCTACTTTTGCCTCACCGACAAATTCTTCTTTAAGATAAGTGACGAAAGGGATGAAAATTGTGTGTAAATTAAATATGATTTTGTTAAATGTAGACATTAGGATTGGAATGCACATTAAAATATTACTTGGTCTAATTTTGTATAGCCTTACATACCTTAAGTGATTTAGGTGCTACAAAAAAGACACAAGAGTTACCACTGAACCGGAAAGAGTTAAATACGTCAGTAACATGATACTATCCTATTATATATATGTATTTGTTTTTCCTTAGCCGCCAAAGATAAAAGGCAAAGCAAATTTATCTCTTATGGTGGGATATAAATAGTTAGTAAAATAATGCTGCATCAAAAAAGGTTAAATTATTAGAATTTCATATAAAAAAAATCTCCAAAACTATGTGTAACACGATTCCTAAAAGAAAAAAAAATATTTGGGTCCTTTTTTCATAGTAATGAAATACAGTTAGTACCGGTTTATTGCACACCACAAGTATCTAATTATAAAAAGTGCATCAATTGATTTATAGATTTATATATGCCATACCCAGTGTCAGAGGAACAATCAGGGGCGTCCGCAGGAGGGGGGTGTTGAAAAAATATTTTTTGGAAAACCAATTTGAAAAATTAAATTTTGTGGAAAAAAAAGTTTCGAAATATCTACAGCTATACACAAAAAATTTCAAAAATCCATACCTACTCTCAAAAATTAAATAATTAAATTTTTTGGAAAAAAATTACAAAAATCCACAGCTATATTAAAAAAAAAAATTTCTTTTGAAAAAAAAAATTCACTAATTGTATTTCAATTAATAATTCAAAAAATTCAAAAATTCATAGCTATTCATAGAAAATAAATTTTTTTGAAAATAAAATTGATAACTTAAATTAAATTTCAAATACTAAATTTAAAAAAAAAAAAAAAGTAATATATTTTCGTGTAAAAAGTAAAATAGACTCCCTCTCGACGACACTCTGCCAGAAATAGACAAACAAATTGAGAGTTGAGGGAGACCACATATTCGAATAATGACATTTTACAGCATTTTTTTTCTTATTGTTACTGCTGATGCTGTTTTTAGGTGTGGGATGACTCCAACCAAACTCTTAAACCTTATGTTTTCATTCACAGCCTTCTTTATTATCACCTCACATGCCTTCATTTGTGTAGCTGGATATTCATTTTATACATCACTGCTAACTATGCAAATACTAATGTCGGGGTTTGCATTGGAAATCCTTGTCCGTTTATAGAACGTTATAACTTGAACACATTCCTTACAACTTTGGTATGCCCTAGTCATTTCCTTTAGTTTGGCAGTGCATTGAAATAGTTGGGTCCGTCTTTATTTTAGATTTCAAACATGATAGGAAATCGGCATATCTTCTTCCGTTTCACCCACTTGACTCATTAGATAGTACAAAGGGTTGATGGCCTGGCTTATCCACATTGTAAAGAGTCTTTAGAGAGACGTCGTCATCTTGGTATTGTCCTTACTTATGATTTCCCGTGAAGGAGGCCTGAGATTCTTCTTTGTTTTGCTTCTTCCACTGCCATCATTCACAAAAATAATCCATAAAAACAAATGAATGAAATACCAAAGAGGTACAGTTTGGCCCCTTAGAACTTGTAACAGTAGAAAAAAATGACTTAAATATTTTGTATAATCATCGTCAATTTTTTTGTGAAACAAAACATTCTAACACCACCCCTAATAAATATTTTCATAAATACATTGTTTTATAAAAATTATATTTCCCTTCATCTACCAAGCCGATTGAATGAAACGGGACTTTAACGCACGAAAATAGTTAACAATATGTACATAAAGTATATATTTACATAGATATGTTAAAATTAAACTTCTCTACAGGACGTTGTCTTCTATGTATATATATACATAATATGTAATTTTGTGTGTGTTTTTTTTATGAACTGCCTAGTGCGTAATTCCGGTCTATACGTGAAAGAGTGAAGCTGTCATCCTAAATATATATATAATATATACATACATAAAGCAAATTCAACTTTATTACAAAAAAATATGAATATTTTAAAATACATACAATTGACATTGGAAGTGAAAATGATAAATTACAAAAAAATAGTAAAATTCCTTCACATACTCGTGTAACTACTCGTATCTCTTTTTAACATAATAGGGCATTATAAAATCCTTCTCTTCCATTATATTACTTATTTCTATTGATGTAGTATATATTTTATACACAAAAAAACGAATGAGAAGAATCATTCAATGTTCTTATAAGAGTGTGTTCAATGACGTTGCAAATTGCATCATAATTGAATTAACAAAGATTTCCAAAAAAAGAGATTACTAACATACTCGTATTATATTATATGTAGAGGTTTTTTATAGATTTTATGGTTTGCATAATTTATCAAAAGTGACGCCATGTTGGAGGTTATTAATATGTTTTAATTAAATGTACAAATTTTCAATATATCCAATTACTTTAACAAATTTATTGTATATTACATTATGCCAATGTTTGACAGTAATATTTGAATGGAATCCAATGAATAAGTGTTATAAATCCCTTTGATATGGGTGGACCATTACTATAAATTCCGTTTTGGATGGATTAGGGACGCAAAAAGTTGATAAGTTTGAGTAAAATGGGATATAATTTATTACTTACAAGGGTCGTTTGAAAAGTTCGTGCAAAGTCCGAGAGATTGCATTACTGGTGCGTATCCAGGTTATGTTAAGTTTGTAACATCACTTGGAAGAACACACACTAACTTTCAACCAGACCCTTCTTTCTGTTTGGCATTCGTTGGAATCGAGAAATCTGCCGGAAATATTATGGCGACTGTCTTTTGGATTTGCAATCCTAATCGACTATCTGGAAAAGGGTAAAACTATTACAGGTGCATATTATTCATCATTATTGGTATGCTTAAAAACTAAGCTGAAGATAAACACTCACGATTGTCCCACATAAAGTCCTTTTCCATCACGACAATGCACCAGCTCACACGTCAGCAGTTGTTGTCGCAAAATTAATGGGAATAGAGTTCCAACTCGAGATTCCCACAGCAATCTCACACACTTTCACTCTTCTGTCAACCATCACTATATCATGGATTTATCAATGATTTCTGAAAAAGTACCTCAACCGGGCGTACGAAACGTTCAGTGTCACATGTGCCCATATGGCCACTTCGAAAATATTGAAACTTTATATAAGCTGTTCTAATCGAAGGTTCAGAGTCCCCATAATGTTTATCAAGCTTCTTTTTAGTCTCCAGAGGTGTTTTGCCTTTACATAAAGTAATGTTTCATCAACACACCAATTATTTTTGTATATTTATTGAAAATAACCCCACTTCTTCGGTTCAAACGAATGCTATGCATAAAGAAATATACTGATGTGGATGAAAGTTGGTTTATGTCTTTAAAAGAGATGCTACTAACTATAAATAACCTCGAACAAGTAGGGCCATCTCTCGGACTTTGCACAGCCTTTTTAAACGACCCTCGTACACTATGGAAATAAGATTGTATAACGATGTAACAACATATTTGTAAAACATATTAGGGGCTGATATATAATAAAATTTAGCAAAAGAAGATTCTTTATCGACAGTAAGGTTTAAGTCTTTTATTTGTTTGTACCATTTAGACATCCAATAGTTCAATATTTTCCTTAATGTTAATGAAAAAACAGTATAAAACTAGGTTGTTTAGACTCCCAAAATGCCTGACATCAACAATACACCACATCTCATGAAAATGCTCTATAGGTTTGATTTTGGTAAGCTCCTTACTGCCTTTAATGAAATAACTGAAATCTAATACTCACTCATTCAGACCTAGGATTTTATCAGTCCATCATATGAGACTTAAAATCAATTCTGCTTCTGTTATTGCTCTTTAAAAACAAAGCAAATTTTAAAGAACCCTCTATTTGACATTTTTTACTTGTACTATAGTAAATTTTTCAAAGGTCGATAATAGAGACGTGCGTTTGAACTTTCATTATTTTCCTATCACTGCTGTGATATGGAGAGGCAAATTTTATAATGGTGACGTCATGAGAGGCATCCGCAGGGGGGTTGTAGGGACGTTGGGCTTTTTGACAGAATGTTTTATTTTTTATCAATGACAAATGTGAAAATCAACTATTTTTTATTCGATACAAAATTATAGTTTTTAGAAAGAGGCTAAATATAAACAAATAACCTTTTTTTTAATCAAAAGAATCAAAATTTCTGTAATTTGTTGATATAACTATACAAAATCAGCTAAAAGGACCTCAGTGGTTCCAGAGGGGTCTGCAGGATTATATATATATTTTTTGGGGTGGGGTTTTGTTTTTTGAAATGTTTTTGTAAAAAATCCAAAACATATACTTTCTTGGAAAAAAAAATTGGAAAATTAAATTTCAAATGTTAATTTTTTGTAGAAAAATTCAAAACTCCACGACTTTTCTCAAAAAATTTCCAATATTGAATTTTTTGAAAAAAAAAAAAATTCAAATTGTAAATTTTTGGAGAAAAAATTAAAAGACCGAAAATAATTTTTTTTGGAAAAAATTAAAGTATATTTCAAATATTACATTTTCTAGTAAATAGAAAACATCCTTAATTTTAGCCCCTCGAGCCCACCCAGTGCGGACGCCCCTGGGTACCGGTATCATTACTTCCACCTCAATAAAAATTAGGCTTAAAAGTGTAGTGAGCACTACACTATGCAGATATACCTTCTTACCTAAAGTGTTTTGTCGAACGCTGTAAAATTAATCTTTCTTCCTGTTAACACATGTATTTAACCAATAACTCTGTAGTACCTATTGGTTCTTTTATTGCTGTCAATGTATGTATGTAAAGAATCATCGGTACATACTGTTGTTATTTACTTTTACAAATACACATTTTATGATCGGATTTCTTTCATAAATTGACATTGTTTTTAATTGAATTCCAATTCTCTATCCCTCCTTGCTGACGACTTATGGTTGTATGGTTATTGACTATTGTATATGGTGTTGAAAGGAAGTTGGAGTAATCCTCCCAAATACATAAAGGGTACCGATTGACTGTTTATTTAGTCTTTTAATATTGTTTAATATCCTCCTTCTATCCTTTGAATAATTGTGTTATTAAGGGATTTTGGTTTTTAGGCGTTACACCCCCACCTCCCTCATATTTCGTTATTGTTATTTTAATCAATAGAGCTCTTTCACATAAAGTCAGTATTGTTCATGTCAGCCATTTTAAAAGAAGACATAACCAACCAAATTTTATAGAATAATAAACCTTTTTTAATTAATAATAAGGAAAACAGTGAACTATTGGATGTCAAAATGGGACCAAGGAATAAAAAGAATTAAACCTTATTTAGAGTTGTGAATCTAAAGCATTTTTTAGTATCCCATTCTTTGATGTTTTTTTATGAAGTTGTTGTAATTATTATTTTCATTCTTGACGGGAGAACATCAATGTATTAAAAAACTACATGCAAATGCGCCATCGAAAAACGAAGATTTGCAATAAGGGTTTCTAGGGGAGTTATCGTCTATATTATTGAAGCAATGTTTGTCTGTTTGTCGACGTCTAATTACAATTTAATTAGTCGGTTCGTGTATTACCACTATTCATTTAATAAATATATTCAAAATATGTCCAACATCATGGGCGTCCGTAAGATTATATTTGGGGGGGGCTTGGTTTTTAGAATTTTTTGGAAACAAAAATTGAAAAGTTATATTTCAATTATTAAATTGTTAAAGAAAAAAACTTCCAAATCCAAAACTGTTCACAAAAAATTAGATTATTTGTAGAATTTTTTAAAAATCCATAGCTATTCACAGAAACTAACTTTAGTTCGAAAAAAAATAAAAATTAAATTTTGAGGGAATTTTTTTTGAAAAATCAACAGTTGTTAGCAAAACATTAATATTTTGGGAGAAAAACCCATCATGAAATTTTTGTTTGAAAATTTTTAAAAATCCATTGGTATTGACAGAAAATTATTATTTTTTTTGGAAATTTGAAAAATTAAATTTTGAGAAAAAAATTTTCAAAGATCCAATGCTGTTCACAAAAAAAGTAAATTTTTGGAAAAAAAATTACCAATTTTTGGGAGAAAAATTTCAAAAATTCATAAATATTCGCAGAAAATTATTTTTTTTTAAAAAGAAATTTGAAAAATTAAATTTTGTAGAAAATAAAATATAATTTAATTTGCGTGGTGAGGGGCTACAGCTCCTATAGCCCACCCCCTGTGGATTCCCTAGACCATGGCCTCACCTTTGTTTTATTCTGCAAAGAGTAACTGCAGTGAAAAGGCTCTATAATATGTGAATTGTGAACAATATTGCTGTTGTAAACTTTAAAATCCGATCCCTTCCTTCCTCATGTTTTATGTATATGAAATTGTAGTATACATAAAATGTTTCCCCTGTACATTTTAAAAAACTTACTTGTATAATTTCATTCTCATGAAAAATAAAAGAAGCGTCTATATTTTATAAGTTTTATAATCATATATACTGCAGGTAAAGGAAAGATCTACATAATAACGAAGCTTACCTGTTTATATATGCTTGTTCATAAATGATATGATTCATTCGGGGGTTAGCTGAAACAATAACAATAACAACAACATGACGACATTAACAACTACCTTTTCTCTAACAAATGTTCCTTCTTTTTTATTATTCATTTAAAAGTAGAAAAAGAGAGGAAATCCCTTAGATTTTATTTATTCATAACCATGAACATTGAACATGTTACTTTTTACAGGAAAATAATAATAATTATAAAGGTAAATGATTCTTGTTACGAAGTGGACTCTATCCCTGTTATTTTTTATATTAACCAGGGGCATCTTCAGGGGGAAGGCAGAAAAAAAATATGAAATCATTTTTGATTCTTACTAGGAAATTTAATATTCAAAATTAAACTAAATTTTTCAATTTTTATGAAATAAAAAAATCATTTTTCTGATTTGAGTAATTTTTTCCCAATTTTTTTTATTTTTGAGAATCATTTTTTGTGAACAGCTCTGGGTTTTTGATATTTTTTGGAGAAAAAAAATCATTGAAATTTTTTTCCGAAAAATTAAATTTCCCATTAACCAAGCCCCCTCCCCCACAACCAAAAAAAAATAACATATATATATGTGATCCTGTGGACTCCTCTGTTAACCCATCAAAGTTTTGTTTTTATCCCATGTCGCCATCTATAAAAATGTCGGAGACATAAAAATAAAGATAACGTGTGTGCAATCTCTTCTGCACCAGTTTCAGTCCCAAGATGCTGAAGAGAACCTTAGCATCTCCATCCAGACTACCAGCAGCAACAAGAAGTCCATTACAACCTTATACAGCCAAGAAGAACCAAAACATCTGAATCAACAATATGGCTGACTTTTGACCTCCCTCCAGCTCCGAATTTAACCACCTGGACTTTGCTGTCTTAGGTGTCTTGGAATCAAATGTCTGCTGCTTCTCTCATCCAAATTTGGATTTGCTGCGAGGAGTCATCATGACAGTGTAGTATATATACGATACTTATGTAACCTTCAAGAGGTACCAATCTGTACACCAGCCTGTGTAGACTGTTATTACTTGTGAATAACTGCATATTGAATTCAAAATATAGCTAAATATTTTAACATATCAAAATTGATTTTGATGTCTCTAAGTTTAAAAATGTTGGAGCGACAACAACTTACAATATTAAGAAGTCATATATAGACACATTATAGATTA
This sequence comes from Lepeophtheirus salmonis, assembly GCF_016086655.4. Classification (NCBI taxonomy): domain Eukaryota; kingdom Metazoa; phylum Arthropoda; class Copepoda; order Siphonostomatoida; family Caligidae; genus Lepeophtheirus; species Lepeophtheirus salmonis. The sequence continues at coordinate 19,126,731 of NC_052136.2, forward strand.
CATCCAAAGAATAACTAAAACTTCTGCTGTAAAAATATGGGAAACCTCCGTCCTACCTCTTTGTGCCCTCCTCCGGCCCTGACCTTAACTTTCATGTGAGAAAAATGTCTGCTGGATTTGCTACGAGCTGCTGTCCTTACAGTGATATACGGCATGGGCACGGCGTTCATCGCCAATTGCTGAAAATCTGTTTGCCGGTGTGTTGAGGCTGTTATTGATTGTTAAGAAGGGCATATTACATATAAAATATAGCTAAATATAGTATTTTAAGATTTAAAAAAATGATTTTGGGTTTCTTTTCTTGATTACATAAAAACCACTTTTTTCGTAAGTCAGTTTACAAGTTTTGGATCCCCATATTTGAAATACTGATACAAGTTTTTGTTGCCAAAATATGTACAAAAATATTGGCATCGTCAGAACACTTATGCAATTTAGTGATTTGCTGATATTTTAATGATCAGTGACGCTAATCAGTAGATTGGATTTAGTAATACGTATCTTGTAATGTAAAAGCTCGATAGGTTTACGCGGATTGTGTTAGAATGATAAGATTATTAAATTGTGCGAGACTGTTTTGTAATTGTTTAAGTGCGTATCAAAGATGAACACCAGCAAAGAGAAAATGTACCATATTTTACAGATTTTCTTCGAACAAGGATAAAACAAAGCCGTCTGGAAATGTGAATAATGTTTATGGTCCTAATAATGTTAAATCCCATTGCTCATAACTTTGGTATCGTTGATTTTGCTTAGAGGTTAAAAGGCCAATAGTCAAAAACGTAGAAATTTGATTTCTTTTTACTACACCTTATATATAAAAAAAGTTCTCAAATTTCAAGCAATGCAAAAGTTATACGGGTTTAAGTTCATAGATAATTTCCCTTTATGGCATTTTGGTTGTTTAAGTCGAAAAAGTATTGTCGAAACGTACTGAAATATTTTGGAAGAGGAACTGTGATAACACTAAAAGGTACATTTGATCCATTGAAGAACATTAACAAATTCGTAATCAATAGGTAAAATACAAATTTTATTTGTTTTGTTTTATTTTATCATCAGGGAGAGATGAACAAATATGTACATTGTTGTAATAAAAATAATAACATGAAAGATAAATAAATTGTATGAATGGATTGATGTAATACAGAGATTCCTCGCATCATCATCTTTTGTTGTTTTCCCGCTCTTTTTTTTTAATGATGTATTTGGAATTTGTGATCTTGCTACAAACTCATGGATAGTAATTTTAAATACAATATAATGTTGAAAGTTTTGTTATATTTACAGGGTGGGAATTTTAAATATGGAAAATTTAAGGATAATGTATATGACAATTATTTTCCCAAAATGACTTAAGCAATTCTCAAATCTCTTGCTCTTACACCACAGTGTCCATAATGAAGTCAATCACTCACCCCCCCCCCTCCAACTTCAACTAGAGGCCCATGTTACCCACTGCTTCGAGAATTGAAGCCCGCAAGGAGTCAACTGTGTTATGTATGCATTTATTGGACTTCCTTTCCAAGAATCCCTACACATATCCGTCCAAGGGGGTCAGATCCGGAGAGCTAGCAGGCCACATGTGGATTCACTTTTTTCATATATTCAACTAATTTATTCAAATCAGTTATTTACCCAATTTGACCATTAGTCTTCCTTGTAGGTGTTTCGACCCATCAGACTCCTTAAAATCATTGGCAACATTTTAAACAGTTGATTTAGGCAGCTCTGTAAACTGAATAATCTTCTTGGGCGTGCATTGGACGGAGGGCACCATAATGGCAGCATGGCGTTTGTATTCGGAGTACATCTCACATATTTTGTATTATTTATTATATTAAATTTGTGGGTTGCATCTGATGAGCATACTTTCATAAACATATATTTAGGGTTGTCAAGATATTGCTAAGAAATTGAGGTCTAAACTTCTTCCGGATTAAAAATTCCCACCCTGTATATAATATACAAAAAAATATGTTAAATAATTATGGAGCGGGTCACATGTTAATATAATATAATGTCAATGAAATGATAAAAGATATTATATATATACTATACAGTATGTTATGTATCAGTTGGGATTTTCTAGAAGTTGCAATTTCGTCATCTAAAAATCACATATTTCTCCTATTCCAAGTCCGAGTAAAGTCTCAAGTCTGTGCACCCAATTCCAAGTCCTTGGATATTTTCATTGAGTACAGTTCGAGTACAGTTTTAAAGTTCATAATTATAATATAGCCTCCATATACCGTAACCACAGGGGTCAAGTGGCTATAATCCCTTCTACATTTTGGCAATGTTTTTAGTTAGCTCATTAAAAAAAATTGTTTTGTTTAACAAAAATTAAATTTCCTTATTTTGGCTTTAAAAATTGTTATTTGTTCAAATTTGAGCTCTACCCAACCCCATACTTGAGTCAATTATATGCTTATTATTCAAATTTGTGAGATGAGTTAGGATACTCAGCAAAATTGGTTATAGTTTAAAACCTTTTGAGTGAATTAAGTATATGTAAACATTATAGTATTACAATTATTCCATCTGACCTTGGAATCTTCTTTCAAGTCCATTAACATTAAGTATATTTCTTTCTATAGGAACGACTGGGCGCGGAACTATGCACATTGAGCTCAAAATAATAATTTCTGCCAAGTGTGTTGTCCATTGTGCTACGTCGTATTATTATTTTATTGTAAGGGCCACTCAGCATTGAAAAAATCATTCCAGCTTGCCTTTTTGTTAACGGGTCACATATATTTAAAATTAATACTCAGATCTGCCTAGTGTGATTATAAGAATCTAGCTTTTTTTTCGGATAAATAACGTTCATTTTCTGGAAATATGTTGCTCCTTTATTTACGTTCATTTTAACTAAATGAAAAAGTTTGATTCAATAATCTTTAAAAAAATATTAATGGTGTTAATGGGCGTAGGATTAATACATCCTTACCACAAACTGAATTTCCTATTATCAACGAACACCACTCTCCTCTATTAGTTTTACTACAATAAGCTCTCTCAATGAATGGTTCATCTTTATTATTAATATCCTATATACACATTACACATACATAAATATCCCATATGTCCGATTCCCCTTGGAACCATCCAATTAACTTATCTTCAATTACGTATATATATATATACTTTATGGATGTTCTATGAGCGAGCCATAGTTTCTTATTATATCTTAATCATGATAGCTATTTCTTGATTGCCAGGAATCCCCGTATTTCCTTGGGCACCTCACACGTACCCACTGGCTGTTAATTTAATTATGATACACTTTTTTAATGATTTTTTTAAAGCTATGGTAATAAATCATCATGCAAACATTATATAAATACCAATTGGCTAATAAAATCAATTTAGCTAATGCTAGGTGGCCTCTATCTAGCCTGTTTGGTTCCTTAATACCCTATCTTAAATATGGCATATACATAGTTAATTTTAGAAGCAAAACCATACCTTGTGCCAACGTCTCTAAGGGTGTGTGGAATTTATAAGGAATTAGACCTTTATTCTGGTCAACTGTACATGGAATAAGACAATTTCTTATTCCTATTTCTCCTCTGTGATCGACAACGTCAGATCTACATATAATATCATTGTCTTAAGGATTAAAAATTATATTTAGTTGCAATTAACACCACTCAATGAGTTTCATATATTGATGCTATTAAGAGGTAACTAATTCCCTGGATGAAGGACATTGGTGGTGAATCCAATTAGCTATTTCAGCAAGAGGGTGTCTCCTACCAATAAACGCTTATTGGATGAAGCACTTATGGCCTCAATCCTCGGCTGACCTCAATAAAATTGATTGCAGCAAATCAAGGTCTGTGTATTCGCTAAACGTTCATCAAATTTGGATGCCTTCACGGAACGATTAACTGAGGAATAGAGAAAGATTTAACAGTCAGTTTATATTATTAAGTATTAGTTCCTCACTAACGAGGTCGTCTGAAGTGCGTTATTAAGGCCAAAGGGCTTCATATTCGAAAAAAATGGGCTAGTTTTTTGCTAGTTCTTCACAACTATGGAATAATTATTGAATAAGTATTAGAAATTGTTCAGGCCTTAAATAGAGATAACAATGATTCAACCAATCAAGGTTTAAGACACTGATAAGTAGACACATAATTGACTAAGTCCACTGTATGCAATATATGTTAAATATCATGCATCTACTTTAATGTAATAAATGGTTAAAAGTTTAGAACAAAAATGTTTCATTAATCTAATGTGGGTAAGAATAAAATTTACACCTTTGTAAATCATACATCAAAATTTCATTTTGTACAAATATAGGATATAAAATTTTTTTAATCTCCAATAAAAAACATTTAATTTGTATGAACAACTTTTACAAGAAGACCAGTGCTGTTTCATTGCGGTCTAGGATTTCCAGCCCAAATTTAACAATATAATATAATTGATATATAGTGTATAATTGGATAGAATCAAATAAAGGAAGTAAAAGTTGAATGTCTTTTGGAATAAATGATATACTTGTAAGTTGCTCTGTCCCTTCATCCCCACTACATAAATCCATGGCTTCCTCTACGTGTTGCATGTTTTTAGTCATTTTATATTGTTTCCCCTTTTTTTATTATCAAAATGGGAAAAAGAAAAGAAATAAAAAAGTGTTAACACTCGTACATATATTATATATTTTGTAAGAATGACAAATCAATATTGAATCATGATAATAAATTGCCTTTTTTATTGAATCATTCTAAAATGAGAGTCATTGTTTCATCATTTAAAAATAAATTATACGCTCGTCTTCAAATGACTTTCTTTTACGTAGATGATGCCATGAGGATCAGTGACTGGACATGGACAACTTGTTATGCACCTTAGTACATAATATTACCTAGTAGTGAATCCACAGATAGCTGGTCCAATCTAGTTTACAACAATGGGGACCCAAAATTGGACTAAATTAGGATATCCGTAAATTTTATGGAATCACGAAAAGACAACTCAAAACCAACTTGGGATATGTTTAGATGCAGTATTTAGCTATATTTTTAATTCAATATATACTTCTTCATTCAATAACAGCCTACACACGCTGGCAAATTGATTGGTAGTTCTTAACAATGAAAATCATGTCCATGACATGATAGCAGCTCGGAGGGAATCGAAATTAGGATAAGTGACACGGCAGACATTATTCTTCAAGACACCTTAAACTGCAATATCCATTGGATAGAAGTCCGACTAACTCAAAGGACAACGCGTTCGGGATAAATTATTCTTTTGAACTCAACGTGCGTTGATTCGCGTCCCGGTTGTTCATAGAGAAGGAAATATACCTCAAAGAATATTCCGAGGTCCGATGAAGTAATTGTAATACTATAATGTTTACTTATAATTGATCATCGCAACTACATCTGACCAATGGAAGGAACATTAAAAAAAAAAGGTTCTCCGTATCGTTATGCACAAGTCTATTTCTTCTTTGTTGTATGGAACTGTAAGGGACTTCTTGATGATGAAGAAGAGTGGTTCCAAAAGTGGAGGTTGCCGCCACTGTGGGGGTTCTGGAACCAACGAAGGGATTGCGAGATTATTTAAAATAATAATAATGCTATAATTTAAATTTATTGCTTCAATTTTAAAAAGCAATAAATCTACATATTATTTATAAGTCTCTTATGGATAATTAAAAAAAAAAAAATTATCAGAAAATAGTCTTCCACAAAAACATAACAGGATAAGTACCGTTTACTGCTACAGCTAACCATTAGTTGTCTAGAAACCAAACACTAAAAAATAGATTTTGATTCTAAAAGACTAAAATCAGCTTTAGATTTATTTAAACCATTTGGTTCAACTTTTTTATATGATAATTCCGTTTCTGTAGTAATGGTTATATGGCCGTTAAGTCATTTATTTGAATACAATCTACTCCAAATTATATATTCATCTCTCAGTGAGAGGTGCAGTGGTCGCACAGTATCTAGCCATATATTTTAAGGATCGAACTCAAAAAAGTTTGGAAACCACTGTAGTAGGGAAATATCAACAGTTTCTGCTGTCTTCTCTTCACTGACAGTGGTGCAGAGGAGATCACAGACGTGTTACCTGTTTTTGTTCTAGATCTGACTTTTCCAGTTAGTGACATAATATAAAAAAAACTTGTTTATTTTTGTTTCAACTGTCATTTGTGTGCTTAATGAAACTTCGTAATGAAAAATAGCGGAAATAAAATTGTAATTATATGCCAATGCAAGTTCTGAGTCTTCACTCTGTAGGTACTATTTTTTATAGTAAATGGGTCGAGAAAAAACTGGATCTACAGCCATATCGAAGAGTCAGGTCAGAACCACTAAATTTTAGAAAATGATCCATTAAGACCCAGACACCATTAGAGTAAAGAACCTGATATTACCTGGAGCCTCATTTTAAGGATCCCTTTCTTCATAATAATATATCATAAAGTATCCACAAATGTATTCTTTCTTTTCACTCTCCTGTGCTATGTTTGCTCATGAAAACTTAATGCCAAATCCGATAAATATATTTACTTATATATTATGTACTTAAGAATGTACATATTATAATATGTACCTATGGCCATAGATCGATAAAAGATCCAACAATAATCCCTTCATAGTTTAACTCGTTCGCAAGGGATACATATCTTTGTACTCCTCCTCCAACAACAACAACTTCATATTAAGTACATTTAACTGTATACATCCACAACGTTTCCTCACCAACAAAAAAATATACACTTTGTTTTGTTATCCTCTCTCAATTTTCCAGCTTCTTCTCTCCTCATTTTAGTTTTTAACGTTGATGGGTTGAGTTTAGACCTTGGTCTTAAGCTAGAAATAACTCCCAACAATTAATTAGCTCAATTAATAAAGCAAAGTTTATCTGTACGTATCCTTGAATGGAAATTAGGTATTTTTTATCTAACAAATAATAATGAAGTCTTATTAATGAAGTCTTATTAATGAAATCTTGCAGACATTTCTCTTGTAACATAGAGTGCTTCTACAAAGTACTCTGTACCTAGAGCCCCCTGATGTATACCATATACATATTTTTAATCTATGAAATAACAATGAAATCTGCATGCGTTTTTGTGTAGCATCGAACATATGTAATTAAGGATCTGCTAGGTAGTACTCTATAGTTTAAAGTACTTCTTTGATCATTACTCATATATATTTTTTTCTCAAGCTGTTCTTATTATATTCTTTCATTCTTGAAGAGAGAACATTATTGTGTAACTGCGTGGGAGTGTGCTCATGAAAAACGGAGAGTAATACTCAGAATTTCTTGCTTAGTTGTCTAATAAATTTATGAGGTAAAGTGTGTCTGTTTGACGAAGCCTAATAAATCTTCGTAATGCCGTTTACTACTGCTAGTTGAGTAAGTTGGGAAAAAGTGGCTTAATGCTACCAACTGATTTTGGGGTTTTTTCCTCTCTTTTTCGTTGGAAAAGTTAGGAGATACAATAGAAGTAACGACATAATATAAATAGTAGGGATATGGTGGCCCAAAAATTTTAATGTTCCATCGAGTACTAACCTAAAGATCAAGTACGTGTACGAACTGGACAAAAAAGTTGGCCCATAAACAATCTTTCCTAATAAATAAATACTTCAATTAGCCCTGAATTAGGAAGGAATGCAAACTTTTTTTGTGCTTGAAATATACTTAAAGTCTTACCAAGCTAATTCAATTGGTAAACTGAGGTATAATAATAGTGAAACTAAAGGGTTTTTATAGTTGTTACAAAATATGATACTTTTTCCTTGAACCTATAGCAGGGATGGGTCCGATTTTCATATCCATATGAAGTACCGAGACAACCCTAGTAAAAAGGTACACGTCCCTAATTTTGCAAATAATATCAAGTATATATGTTGTGCAATAAGTTGCAGTTTTAACGCATATCTAATTGTAACAATGGTCATTTTAATTACCAACCAATTATAACTTATGCTATCATTTAATTTTGATTTGTTAAAATCTGTACATACTTAATTATTTTATATCCTGTTAGAACTTTGAGTATGTAATGTGTCTTAAAATGATTATAATTATTTATCGAAGAAAAATGTTCATTAATTAAGAATAATACTAAACTAATAATTAATATATAGACCATCCATAGGCTAATTCAATAACAGTATTATTTTCATCAAAGGGCACTGTAAATTATTCATCTCATTGATTGGTTGCAACATGTACATTTTTTTTAATACAAACCCTTTACAAAATCTAGAGGAAGGATATGTTGCTTTCATTGTCGTTAAATATGATATTGTTTTTCTCTCATGTATATTTTCATTAAATTAGAGGTTTTTGAAGTAAGAAGATCCAATGAATGAGAGAAAATGTTTGTATAGAGTCCAATATATTAAATTGTAAATTGTAAGCCTTATGGTCTTTGTAAAACCAGAAAAGAAGCCAAAAAATAACATGGTAACCATGACAATTTGAAGAATTTTTTTGGGGGGAAAGCAGCATTGCTGTCAAGAAGTTTCATTAGATTATCTGGAAGCAGATTTGATAGGAAGTAGATAATTGCACAACATAAGGCCCATTCCGATATTTATACTTGAAGTACAGGACTCAACGTTTCTCTCCGGCATTCATGAGCCCACGTATTCACTGATAAACTTTAAGCTTAGATGTTCTTTCCTTTATAATAAAATAATAACAACAGCTTTGGGAAAATATAAATCACTGTTCAATTAGAAGCAACTATGATAGATATGAAATAATTACAAAACACGAGCCCCATTCCGTATCAAGCAAGGACATGGGGAGGAAATACTTCGATATTAATCTTCAATTCTACTTAAAGTCCATCAAGAAGTTATAACCAGTGTACCCAATTTTCAACGTTGTTGTCCGTCATTCATGAGCAAACTGCTTAAATGTTCTCTCTTGAAAAATTAAATAATATTGATAAAAGCTTTGCAAAAATAGAGAACAAACACTGTTCAGCTTGCCAGCAACAACAACAAAATATTCACACTAAATAATGTTTCAGATGTACAACCATACATCTCAGATACTTCATATTTTAAAAGACACGGTACACTATAGTTTTTTTGGTTGAAGAATTGTAAATACTTATGAACCCTTTAACAGATTTTACAAGAGATATCTCGTTTTCAATTTCTCCTTTTTTTTTTGGGACATACTTAATATCAACAACGTCTTAATAAAAAAGATTAGGTAAAATTAAAGAGCGATAATTTCAGGGAGCTTGGACCCAAATTTGAGTGCATCAAAAGACAACAAATGGGTTTGGATTCTATTGAAAATAATGAGTCTTTAACAAGGCAAGTGAACAAATTAGATTAGACCGAAAAAGCGGAAGAAAGTTCAAAACACTTTGATTAAAAAATAATTATAATAGCCTCAACGGGGATGAACGGAAGGGATTCATAAACGTTTTAAAGGCGTAGTCTTCTCAGAGGATCGATCTATTCGATATAATTCTTCTACACTAGCAGATTGATAAATCCTCTTCTTTCCAGAAAATTCAATCGACAGCTATATTTTAGGAATTAGGGCTACGATATTTCTTTTGGTGTGCTTATGTTACATAAAAAATATATAATTTTTTAGAATTTTCTTATTCAAAATTTTTATATGCATTTGAATACTATTTATTATTACATTAAGAGATTAAAATAAACGCATTTGTCCCTTAGTTTTAATATTGAAATAATACACTAATTTTAAAAAGCCACTTTTTTTCATTTTTAAAGTGTCAGTACGATGGAATTAATGGCATTAGACATATGAAACTTAGCAGATGGTATTTTTTTATGCCCTTTGGGACAAAATATCGTAGTGGAATAAATTAAAACAATTTTACTTCAAAAAAAGAAGACTCTAATATATATTATACCCATATAGGTATACTATATGAGTACATTATCTATTACTTAATATGTTTTCTTTTGGAATGTGTACCTTTTGTCTTCGTGCATAGGTAAATTTCATAGTTGTGGTACCTTATTTTGTTAAGAAATTAAGACAACTAGCAAAAGAGAAAATATAAAAATTCATCATGTTCATACATACTCGTAGATTATAATTATTTTTTTATCTAAAAAAAAAATAATCCTAGAGTTTAATTACTTCATGGTTAGTCGACAAGAAGAAAAACAGTCTCTTCATCAAATAAAATGTTCTTTCAGGAGGCGCAATCCACTCTTTTCACATGAAAGCTTATTCATATATGTATATTAGTGTTGGGTTTGGATCTGAAAATCCTAGTCCGGTGGGAGACTGTTATGTTTTTAGTAAAACGAACTCTATTTCCCCCCTTAAAGATGTTTGGTCTGTACTGGGTTCAATTAAAAATTCGATCTGTATCGATTCACTAGATGAATGGTTGTTGACGTTATGTGTGTTCCAAATAGTCAATAAGGGGCCAATTATATATGAATCGGTTGGTTAAATCATATTTGTGCAACTTATAATCTCATAATCATCTTTTTATCTGGAAAGGGGAAAAATAGGTACACAGCTTAGACATAATATAAATATGATCTACATATTGATAGGGAAAAAAGTAGTCTTACGGTCTTAAATCGCGGTCTGAACCGATTATCGGTCTATAAATAATCACTTAAGACCGAACCAGAAAAAAAAATGGTCTTGAACTTGAGACCTGTCTGAGACTGTTATGACTTTTAGTGAACTGCACTAATTTTGTCCTTTAAAGAAGGAAAAATTTGGGCTGAATCGGTTTGGTAAGAAAAAAAATAACTTTCTAGATCGTTCTCATTTTTGATCATGACTGATTGTATAAATGAAAGGGTTTTGACATCATGTGTGTTTCAAAATTTTAGACCATGGAACAATAATGATAAATGAAGCTAAATTTGTTACATAAATTATCTTTGCATTTGTCTAAATCGCTTTGGATCGTTCTCATTTAGAATTTGGTCTAGACTGATTCACTAAAAGAATTGTTACTGACATCAGTTGTGTTTCAAAATTATGAACATGGATTTACAGTAACGTTGTATGAGGTTCAATGTGGTGTTGCAAAAGTAGTATTTGTATAACTCATAAATCAGGATAGAGAAGTAAGTCTGTAAATAGATCTATTTATTGTGAGTGAAAAAAAGGTCCACTATTTCAATACGATTAAATTTCTGTCTACTGTCTGATATCGCGGTCTGGACCGAAATATCTACGTTTTTTGTGTTAATAAAGGGACGCCTGAATAACAGAGAAAATGTCATAAAATATACGGCAACTATAAGAAACGACAGAGTTTACTATGGACAATAAATCATAAATCAGTATAGAGGACCAACGAAAGATACAGGAAAAAATTGATCTATGTATCGAGAGCGAAGAGTCAGTCCCCGATTTGAAAAAAATAACTTATGGGCTACTGTCTGAGATTGCAGTTTGGACTGTAGTACTTTTTTTTTCTATTTAGGATATAACGCGGTTATTAAAGAGGGAATGGAATAAAATATACACTAAATACGAGCTACGATATATCTGCGGAAAGAGGTTACTATAGACCAGTGGCTCCTAACCTTTTTAGAGGTACTGAACCACATCCGTGTCATATGAGCATTCACCGATCCTTTCTTAGTTGGTCAAGCTGAGTGTGATCGGTGAATGGATTTGGGAGAGAATACATAAATCAGAATAGATGAGAAACTCCATCCATAGATTGATACCAGAAAAAAAAAAAAAAAAAAAAAAGATCTATATTTTGACAGCGACAAAATCGGTTCACGAAATGAAAACGATTTACTTTTGGTCTACAGTCTTATATTGCAGTCTAGAGCGTAATATCGGTCGTTCAAAAATAAGACTGAATAAAAAATAAATCGGTTTAGGACCGAGTCTCAACACTAATATATATATATATATATAACGTATGAATAACTATATCTCAACTAACTAACTAAATATATCTACATGGACGCTCATTGAATATTCTTATTAAGAAAGTAATCATTCTCGCTTTCTCTTCTTGGGTTCAATGTTACTATATCTATACAGTATATATATATTGGGAAATTGAATTAGTTGCTCTCTCCCCCTCACTCACTTGAAAATAGTGGGTTTGTCGTCAAGACTGTCTCAAATACCCATACCATAGATATATTAGAGTGTTCCGTATTCGGGTTAGTATATTTTCTTCTGCACAAAGATTTTTCCTCTTGGGGACAATAAAAAACTGACTTGTATTTGTAAAGTTTGAAGCCTCTCTAGTCATTTTTGGCATGCCCATATAAATTTAAAAAAATAGGACTTTTGCCATAAAATTGCCCATTTTTAAGCCTCTTGTACCGTCCCAAATATTATGCTATAAGTCAGGGTTAATAGAAATACAATGTTAATCCATAACGCTTTTTCGACTGATGTTTGGCTTCCACAACGCTTTTTAATAGTGACCTTAAATAATATAATTATTACCAAGAGTAGCTGTAGATCGCCTTCTTTGATTGTTACTGTTAGAGTACCGCTCTTATACTATATGCCGTCAAAAATGTCTGTCTTGGTCCAGCAGTCGGTACGGTAAATAGAATTGAAAATTATGGCAAGCTCTATTACTTGATGGCATAACCTTATATTTCTATGTACCTTGCTATAAATGAAAAATTATAATTTATACACATATTTTGTAGTATTACATTTATCAGTAGAAAATAGTGTGCCCCTTGCTTTTAATGATGTAAGGGGTATTTTTTTCCTCACAAGGGCTCATGTACCGTACCAAATAATGTGCTATAAGTGAAAAAGTATACTTTTTTATATTTTTGTAGTATTGTATTCATCAGTAAAAAATAGTTGTTAATGATTTACGGTTTCCCTTTTTATTTAAGGAGAATGTTCCTGCTTTTTGTTTAGCAACAATCATTTCAATTAGGGAGTCATGTACTAAGTGATTACGCAAGTTGCTGTTGTTGTTTTTTTTGCCAGCACTCCCTTCCTCCACCCATCTCCGCATTTTGTAGATATAATGTACGTAATTTATTTTTTTCTTTGCAATTTCAACTCCACTTCTATCTACGGACGTACTTTGTGGATAACCCCGAGGGTTTAATTTTGCTATATTACTTGCTTTTATATTTGATAAAACAGGAAAACCACAAATCATTTGTGTGACGTTAAAAATGGCCAATTTCTACCAAAAAATCCTTTTTTTTCAAAATAATAGATGAAGTAAAAAGTTCTGTGCGTTTTGTCGTTTTATTTTTAGACAATAAAATTAACATAGTTAGGATTATCCAATTTAGATGGTTCCAAACAGTTTTTTGGGTAATCTTCTGTTCCTGGGGAATGGGATAAGTGCTCATAGGCCCGTCCAACTTGATGATTTACATTATTTTATCACATTTTCGGCGTCCATATTACCGGAACGGAATGATTGGAACCACCACTTTGCTGTTGTATTCGATACTGTATTGAGTCTATCAACAGCATAATTTTTTTTGGTCACTTTTCCAAAATTTGATTTTAATTATCCCCAGTAGAATAGTACAGTACAAGACCCCTTAAAAAGGCGTATTATGACCACAAAACCCTTTTTTCCCTAATTAAAGTGTCCTTACTTCACCAAGAATGACTTGAGAGCCTACAAACTTTACCAAACTCAAATTTTGTTATTTTCTCCTGCAAGGATGTTCTTTGTTGAATGATAAAATATTTATCCATAAACTTTGATCAGTACAAGATACCTAGAAATGGCGTATTTTGACCAAATAATCCCATTTTTTTTCCTAATTAAGATGGCTTTTAATACACCAAGAATGACTCGAGATGTTACATACTTTATCAAAGTCACTTTTTTATCGTTCCCTGTAGAAAATGTCCTTGTGGAAAGAAAAAACATTTACCCAAAAACTTTGGACAATAGCACATACTTAAAAATGACAATTTTTGCCCCAAAAATCTAATTTAAAAAGGATTAAACAGGCCTTAACTTCGCCAAAAATGATTTGAGAGGCCTGTAACTTTTCCACAGTCAGTTTTTTATTGTCTTAATTCGAAAAGGTCTTTGGTCAGTTGAGAAAAAATATAAACCCCAAAAACAGGACAGTATAATTTACATCTTTTGAACATTTCCTTTTTAAATACATATTTGTGTGCATTTATATGAGGGTGTTCTCAAGAGAGAGTAATGTGGAAAACGACAGCTTTTAAAATCAAAAGGAGTAAAATATATAATACTTATATAGATTTTTAAATTAGAAAGTCCCTTTTATATGTTCACTGCCCTTCTTCTTTTTAAGTCTTTGTTGAACAAATAAAAAAAAAAAAACATTTTTGTTGGAAGGGGTAGAAAAAGGAAATGCAGGGGTGCGGAGTATGCTAATTATTATTATTCAAATGTTTTTCTTTACGAAGTTGAAATTGAGTTAGAGAGATGTATGTATTTGTATCGTATGAACTCTATAACTTGGAAGGGATTGGGTTCTATCTCATTCGAGTTTTATAAAATTCGGTGCTGCTTATAACCTTTAAATAAAATAAAACGTATGGGAGTCCGCTTGGTTTTTCGAACTTTTTAGTAAAAAAAAATAAATAATAATAATAATTTGTTTAAATTTTTTTTTTCAAAAATCCAATGTTATTCTCAAAAGATTTGAAAAATCTATAGATACTCAGAAAAAATTATCTTTTTAAAACAAATTTAAAATATAAAATTCGTTTTCAAAAATCCACAGTTATTTTTAAAAAATTGAATTATTTAGAATTTGTATCAAAAATCAACAGCTGGTTACAAAAAAATAATTTGAAATTCAAATAAAATTTCAAATATTTAAAAACAAAAAAAAATTGTAGTAAAAAGAAAAAAAATCCTTGATTTTTTTTGGAGGTGGAGCTTCAGCCCCTCCATTCCACCCCCTGTGGACGCCCCTACACGTTGTTACCTTTATTATATTAAACAACTTTTCATACAAAAAAAAAAACTAACAAAAAGCCCCAAAATCAGTTGGTAACTGTTAACCAATTCTTCCTAACAATTGAAGTATTAAATTCAATAATTGTTGAATACTCTTCACAGCTGAATAAGAGCTCCTTCTAATTTAACTTATCAACCTTCAGAACACAGATTCGGGGATAAATAAAAGAAAAAGTCAACAGTTGCTGATAATAAAAAACACTATAAATTTTTGTGTTAATGAGGTCCCTTGCCTTTTGATAAACTTTGAAAATACAAAAAACGCTATATTGTAGAAATCAGAATAATTCTTGATTGCACTAGAGTCCAATTGAGATTTTCTCATACGAGTAGTCGGTGAAATTTATATAAATGATTCACAGAAACATGGTCAATTAAGTTTCTAGTGACTCCCTCTGTTGATTTTTATGACTTGGCATAAAAACTTTTTTGAAATATATTTTTCTGTAAGGAATCAACCATTTAAAATTTTGTGTTTTTTTTTTTGTAATTTTCAACTATTTTGGCCCATTGGTTCAAAAGACATGTACTTTTATTTTCTTAATTTATCCGCAGAGCTGTGAAATACCGAGTAATGGAGGTCTTACTGTATATAATAGTAATTAGTAGTATATTTTAAAGGTCTAATTGAAACATGTCTGCTCCTACACTTATTGCTCTAGTTATTATCGTACATCTTTTCCCCTATGGTACTTACCTAAGTTATAGTGGACCTCATTAATGCAGTAAATGAGTATTTGTGTGTGTGTGTACTAATAAGCATATATGTACCATGTATATATAACTAGGGTCTATATATGTATTAGCATTTCATACATTTCCCGGGATATTGTATTTGGGCGGGATACCGGGAAAAATATTTTGTTCAAATATTCTTCTAATTGGTCCGATGGAGTTGGACAGATCAGGTATAAGTAAACAAAATAGTAGTGATGGGACGATTCCAAAAAAAAAAAAAAAATACCGTTGCTAATTCCGATGTGATTCTAGTAAAAATTCCCGATGCCGATTCTTTAATATTTTAAGTACTTCAAATTAATTTTTTGAATTGTTTTCCTAAATCCACTGCCATTTCAAAAATACTCAACTGCTAATACAAAATACAAAAATTCGAGGTTGGAGCTGTCATTAAATATTTGTTTTTGAAATAGCAGACAAACAAAGGCTGGTTGTGTTAAACTTTAACGCGTCTAAGTCAATCCAACTCGGAGTAATTGAGCTATAAAATAAGTATCTCGTGAATAATTATTATGCAGAGAAAAACGCCGAGTACTATTTGGACGGATTACAGAGATGGGAGCAGCATAGCCGGGAGAAGTGTGTAGAGTTACACAGAAAATATGTTGTAATATAAAAATTCTGACAAAAATGTTTTATATCTTTGTTAGGCGGAAGCTTTTCACACTCACCACCCTCGTATTAGGAAATGATTAATATTGAGATTTCTAGTAGGTTTAACCCCCTTAGAAGTCCCTCCTGGAAAACGGGATCTCCGAAGATAACTTCTAGTAATATGTACATACTCTCATTAACTATCATATCCACATATTATGCACAATGACATCTTTAAGAGTACCTTTCTATTTTCAATATAAATCTCTAGAGAATAAGGGATTATATATGCTTAAGTATATTATAATTTGTACTCAAATAGAGTACTCATAAGTACATACTTCTACTTCTAACTATGAAAAAAGCTTCATTTTTTGTTTATAATTGCTTTCATATACATAAGAATGTGTATATCGTGATTAAGTAACATATTACTATATATATATATATATTTAGTTACCACATGGGTAGTAGGGAAGCTCAGGAAGAGTTGTAAGGAGCCCCTTTTCTGGAACGTAAAAATCTACAATAATATTAAAAAACTACTAATTTTTCTCAACTTTTCTCCGAAATAATGAATAAAAACTGATTTTGAGGAGCACAAGTAAATTTTATTTGAAGGATCAGTATTTTATTTATAATAATTATTCTAGTATCCGTCTTTATTGACAACTACAGTTCCTTCAGTCAGTCTCTGTCTGGTCCAGTTTAGTCCTGCATATCCGTCTTAAAACTCATAAAGTTTGGTCCTTGATGATGTAACTCATCTTTATTTCTTCTTTGTTTAATAATTTATAGTACTGACTATCCTAAGGATCCGTCCTAAAGACAGATAGGTGCAGTCCTATGACTGAACTTAACTATACCAAATATATAAGAACTGACACAACATT
Source organism: Lepeophtheirus salmonis (assembly GCF_016086655.4). NCBI lineage: Eukaryota > Metazoa > Arthropoda > Copepoda > Siphonostomatoida > Caligidae > Lepeophtheirus > Lepeophtheirus salmonis. Next base: position 19,143,897 of record NC_052136.2, read on the forward strand.
AATATTTATTAAGTCCGTTTCTCATTGTTTTAGCTCTAACTTTTATCATTTATTTATTAATTAATTTGCTTTCATTTCTTATTATGTTATCAAAAGGAAAAATTTGAGTTATTATAACTAAAGACATGATTTATGTAATAAAAACTAAATATAGTAATTAAAAAAAGGAAAAACGGTTTAATGCATCTGCTATTTTTTTTCTTGTTCATTATTTAATAAGTCTTGTGTGTGTTAACATCTCTCTCTGAAAAAAGAATTATCGCCTATCTTTGGTGTTAATTGATTTAAAAAATGCATAAGAAATAATATGAATAAAATAAAGATATGAATTTAATATAATTATATTATTTTCCCTATACTGATGCTATTTGATTAATTAATTGATGCCATATGTATCGCTCCTGCCTTTTCCTCGCGCTTTTACAAAAAAAACAAAAAAAAACATATTTAATGATCATAGTTGATAATATTGTAGAGAAAAACGCGTGCGAGGAGGAGGGGAAAAAAAGACATATGGTATCATTGTTTAAAATACTGATGTGATTCTCATCTGTCTGCTTTATTATGATTTTTGAGGGCATAACTAATGTATTTATTAGCAAAATGTTTAATGAAGATATACTACGTATAATTGACTTCGACGTTTTTTATCCGTCACAGTAGATTTGAAAACGTCACACTCCATGAAATTGTAATTCATTATGAACCTTATTCTCAGAATAATAGCTAATGAAACGACAAAGTAGAGTATTTGAAATATATTTGAAGCTCAAAGTTTAAAAAAGAAGGCTTTAATTAAATATAATCTACATACTAAAAAATAAACCATTAAACATTTAAGTTAAATATACAAAATTAAACAATTAAAATCATATAACTATTAATAATAATAAATTATAAATACAGAATATTGAAATAATAGATTGATCCAAATAATATTTTCTTGTTCTGACATCGGAATTCAGTTAAATATGTCATAACTTTAGGTTGCAATACACAAGCGAGACGTGGAGTTTAACCAAAAAGATAATCACCCCTCTTCTTCATGTGGAAGTTGCTATATACAATTGTGCACAGGATAGATATATCTCTACCGATGAGATCTAACTAATTATTAATAATAAAGTAAATGTCAAAATCATAAAATTAGACAATAAATATACTAATAAAAAATTTTTATAAATAAATTCATCGTAAAGATTTAGAGCAAAAGCTAATTATGTAGTAATGTCCGGCGATATTACTCCCTATTAAGAGCATCAAAAAAGATTTCCCCCCGTTATTTAGGTATGCTTATATAAAAACATACTATTATCATGATGGATATACACAATTGTTAATTATAATGCAACACCCAATGTAACTACCCTCGTTGTTGTGACCATTTAAACAGTTGTTTTTGCCTTTTATGAGTTTTCTGAACACCATTTCTTGGAGCCCATCAACCATAGCTAAGCCTTTAGTGATAAAAAAGTAATATTTATTGACTATGTAATATTGGAAAACCTAATTATCATACCCAAGTCTTAAAGCGAAGTAAGTAGTCTCAGACAAACTAGTTGCAAACCATCCAAAGCTACTACCCCCGTTGTTGTGACCATTTAAGCAGTTGTTTTTGCCCTTTACTGAGTTGTGTATCATAATTCTTGATATGTTTAGCTAAAATAGAATCATATTTTATGGTTAGATTTAAAAAAAAATTGAATACTTACTGTGAGATAGTACAAAATTCAGAGTTCCATTTCGATATTCGTAAATACTTTTTACCGATAACTTGATCATCATTTGGTGTGGATGACTCAAAAAAATTTTATATTTATTTCTATATATGACATCAGTACCAACATTCTCCATTAATTTAATGATGGTTCCTCGGGAACCAATATGTTTACCCTTGTATTTCTCCATAAATTTTTTGAACGTAGATGATTAGCAATGGATAAGGTTATATTACATGCAATAAGCATCGTTGTTAGATCAAAGTTAAAGTCTGACTTGATGTATTCATCGTCAAATTGATTTTATAGATGAATATCCATACTCTTGTTATGAGATGAGGATAATGAGTGGCGTGTAATTCTAGACAGGGGACTAAAGGCACATTTATATCGACAAATCCGACAAACCATCTGTTTCTCATCCGGTAAGTATTTTCCAAATTCCTGGGCCTCCATTTTCATAAATCCAGACAGAAGACGACGTCATTTTGGGGATTTTATTCAGTTCTCTATCGACTATCACCATCTCATATTATATTAATATTGAATAATAAAGGCGGGAATGATAACGTTCATGATTGATAGAAGAAGATGTATATTATTTAATCAATGATGCCATAAGTAATTCTTCTTTTCTCCTCGCACGCTTTTCTATTCTTACCAAAATTATCACCCTTACTAATGATAATACTCAGACCAAAGAGGACAGTTACAAAAAACATATCTAATGATAACACTCAGACCAAAGAGGACAGTTGCATCAAATGATGCTATTTTCCTTACATTGTTTATTCTTTGCTATTACTATGATTATACATCACGTCAATTATGCTTTTTTTAGCCATATCAGGGCTCTAAAGAGATTTTGTGGGAGCGAATTTATCCGATCTACAAATATAAAATACTCATGAGTGATCTATAATATAAATATAATAATACCTCTATCTACTATGACATTTTCATAATTTAGCATTATGAAAAGTTTAATTATTTATTCATTAAAAAGTATTGTTAAGTGTAATTTCTAACTCAAACTCGATAAAATTAAACTGTTACAACCGTTCATTGATATCTATTTATTTGTATTTCATACTTAGATCTACTCAGCAAAGAAAAGTAGAGACAATTATAATAGGCCCCTTTTCTGCAACATCAAAAAAACAACAGCGACAAAATTGACACAACAATAATTGTATCACAAAATAAAAATAACTTTGAAATAAAATCCATATTTTTTTCCTTCTATTCTTCGAGATATTGGATAAAACTGAGGAGTCAAACTATTTTTTTTTTTTAATTCAATATTTTTGTTGTAATGAAGTAAGTTTTTCTTCTTTTTTTTTTTTCCTGTAAACTATATATTTTTTGAATCATTGATTATTCTTGTATCAGTTGATATAATTGTATCAATATACAAAATTCACTTTAATTTTTTTGACCAGAGCAGGGCTCTGTAAAAAAATTTAAGAATGAATTTCTCCAATCTATAATATGTACTGCTTTATAGTTCATGATATAAACTAAAATATTGAACTTTCGTCATTGAATATTATGAAAAGTTACAATGTATTCTTCAAAAATTATTACTTCATCCAACTTTTTTAATTTCTAACTAAAATTTGATATTTTGTAACTATTGCAAATGTTCCATGCTAGGGTTGTGTGTGTCAATTGCAATACTGATTTGTATAATGCCTTAATAGACTCAATCGATAGTATACATAACCCATGGAATAAAAAGTCCTGGGCTTAACAAAGAAAACGTGTTTTTTTCTCTCGTTCAAAATTTGCTTTATTAAAATGATTCCCTTTATGGAGCAGAGTCCCCATAACACTTTTCAAGCCAATGTTTAGCTTAAAATATATTCCTTCCCCTCCCCTCAAGAAGTAGTGTAATTAAAAGATTAAAAGGCCATCTATGTGTGAATCCTGGGACTTTTCAGTGTATTTGTTATGTAAGTATGTTGTGTTAGAATCAAGCAATTTCAAGTCAAATAACTTGGAGTAGTAAAACCAAAACGAGAAGTGTTGCAACCGTCTTCCCTACATACAAGTAAATTACATATGGTCGTATTATACTTATTGTTAGACTTACTTAAAATTCATCTCTGACAAACACATTAATAATGTTAATAGCATAGAGACCATAATTCTTCATATAGTCATAGTAGGTATTTAAATCTTGACCCACAAAAAGGGAAAGAAATTACATATATATTTATACGAAGACCTTTATTTATGTATGTAATATGTATACATAGTTTGTCTCTCACAGCAGGCTCTTCATCACTATTTTTCTCAAGAGCCCTGGGGTATTTGTACCTTCTTTTATGTATTCCAATACTCATAACGTTGATTTCAAGTTACTTACATCAAAACATGTATAGTAAAATGAGATCCATTATATTTCCAATATATGGCTCTAGTAATGTGTATCTCACGTTGTATAAGTGCGATTGGTTATAAATAGATGATGGTAGAAAGATAAAATTTCATCCCAAAAAAACTTTTCCCACAGTTTTGTGTTTGTTTTACTTGGTATTATTTGAGCGCGATTATACGATGGACAACAGCAAAGAGAAAAATTCACATATTTTAAAAAATTTCTTCAAATAAAGAGTAAAATGCAAGCCATACGGCTTAAAATGTGATGAGGGTTTATTGTCCTGATACTGCAACACCCAATCCCGTGGTATTTTGTTATCTATATTCCGTTTTGGTAATTTTGATATCAAAGATCTACAACGCATTGTCAAGAATGTGGAACAAATAATGGAAATCATTGAATACAACGGTCAAGTAACACGGCGTTACCTCGCTAACAGGACAATACACTATGTGTTTTGTTGTCAGCTGTCAATTCCTTCGTCTCACATGATGCGTTATGGCTATTTCATTTGAATTCTTTTTTGATAAATAAACAAAGTACTAAGTTATTCTATACTAATGCTCCATTTCCGAAAGGATAGGAATACAATTTCTAGTTGATCCCTCGTCCTTTATATAATATAAATATATTGGTCATTTTATTATTTATATGAAGAAATTTTGGCTATTATATAGAAATATAGCTACACTCAAGGTTAATAGAAATGCAAAGTTAGACCATCATGTAATCAGGCCTGCTAGAATTTTCAATCTGATGTATTGTAACAACTACTGGGCAAGACAGGCAGATTTTGACAAAACAAGCAACCACTCATCTACTATGACGTCAATATAAAAAGCGTGGTGGAAGTCAAACATCCGTCGTACACACGCCATGGTATAACTTTGTATTTCTTGGTTACGCTTTAATTACAATTATACAAATAAATATTATAATGGAGTATCGTATGTAGCATTTAAATATTATGAAATATATAAATATAACTCCCTATAAAAATTCTGGAGAAATAATATAACAATGAATGATAGTCTGAGAATACTTTAAAAATAAGTAGAAGTAGGTATGATTGATTTATTTGACTAAGTACCAGGTGATTTGGGTCTTTTTTCTTTATCTTTTTTAAGAAAAGATCGCATGATACAAAAAAAGTAACGACGCGGTAAACACTGTTTTGATTACTAAAGAGATAAACATTAATGAAAAAAAACAAAACACTGCTTATTTTTCTTATTTTTTTATATAATTATAATCTCTTCAAACATGTTTTCTATTAAAAAATCCATTAAAAATAATGGATTTCTTTTTACTAAACAATTACACAAGTTAACAAAACTGTTTTATTTCACAAAAACATTCCATATCTGATTCTAATTGTAAAACTCATTATGTATCTACAATTCTTTTTTTTTTCTATCTTATAGGTATGTATAGATTTGGAAATTATTGGTTTGAATTTTGTGAGTATTTGCACACTTTTTATTTGGGTTGTAGGGCCATCCGCAAGATAACATATTATTATTTTGAATTTAAAAAAATCCATAGTTATTCACAAAAAATTGAATATTTTGGAAAAATTAAAAAAAATTTGCAGCTGTATGTTTATTATGAAATCATTTCAAAAATTACAGTTTTGGAAAAAAAAATATGAAAAATTACATTTTTCCGAAAAAAACTTCAAATATACATTCTATTAAAAAATAATTTATATATTAAGTTCCTTTGAAAAAAATTTACAAAATAAAAATAAAAGAAATTCAAAAATCTATAGTTATTAACAAAAAAAAAAATCCATAGCTATCTACAAAAATTTTTTTGGAGAAATTAAATTTCAATTATTAAATTTTTTGAAAAAAAAAAAATTGAAAAATTAAGTAAATGGAAAATTTGAATATATATATTTTTTTTTTTTTGGGGGAGCTACAACTCCTCAGCCTATCCCCTGTGGACGCCCTCGTCTTGATATAGAACTAAAAATTGGTTCTGTCTCATCCTTTTTTTCCGTCTGATAAAAACTTCCCAAATTTTAAAGCACCCTCTAGATGGTATCATTTTTACTAATATTATCGAAAAGTATCTAAATTTATCATTTGCATTAGTTTAGTAGAAAGTTTTAGTATTTTTAAAACCATTGAATATTTTCCCATATTTCTGTTTTAATGTATAATCTAAGTTTAAATTCAGCCTTATAATGATAGAAGACTGATTTATGTTGACATTACTGGCATATATTAGGTTGGGAAAAAATAATTTTGTATCTATCACACCTTTTTTTAAGCTATATATATCTTGTTCATTATTGATCACATCGGATCTTACGATAAGGTTGAAAAGGTGTAAGTTTATACTACAAACTGTGATTATCACCTATTCTTGTCTATGACCAACGCACTTGGGGTACAAATTTGGATCGAATATCGGCTTCTGAAATTTTTTCCCCGAGTTTTTGCCTCTACGGACAAAGGCTTCACGAAAAGGGCATTATGAAGTTGGATTTTTGTTGCGACAATTTACTGAATAAAACTTAAATCAGATGATTGTACCACTTTTTATAAAGTATTGAAATTTAGCGAAAAATACGAAGTTTATTTTTCCCCAACCTATTATATTTGCCATCTTATTGCTTCTACGAATAAATTTTGGCTATCATATGGAAATAAAATGTATAAATACGATTTTAATTCAATATTACGAAGTAATTTCAAATACAGTGTCGGATAAAATACTATGTGAAAATAATTATGAAATACATTCATGTAATTCTTTTTGTGGATTTAAACAATACCTTAATATTTCTTGTGGGAGGATTCAATTATGAGAAAATACAATTTAAAGGTACAAAATACCACACCTTTTTTTAAGGAGTGTCCCCCCTCCTTTTTCAGCAAGGATTGTATTCCATTTAATTGTTAAAAAAATAAAAAGTTACGAAATTAATAAAATAAAGTGTAAACATATTAGTATAAATTAATTTTCTCTTTTTATGACCTCTTTATCAATGTTATCAATATCAAAATCTTTCTCATACATAAACGTTTCTTAGCAAATCCTTGAACTTACTAAAAAAAATATTAAAAACTAAAAGATATGATATTTAAAAATAACAAAACAACCTACTTCGTAGTTTCTTTATTGCATTTCGATTAGTTTAAGACACTCCATATATCTAACATTAGTGGGCCAGGATTCTTGGATTAATTATACATGAATTTAAAGTTTTTAGTATTTGAATCTCATTTGAATTATTATTTATTATACGTTCGGCATTTAATTATTAGAATATAGTTTTACTAAGTAATTGAACGCTAGCGCGTTGTTACCTTTATTGTATCTTGCAACTGTTCATACGTAAAAGAAACAGAAAAATTTACTAAAATCATTTAGATAGTTCTTCCAAACTAGAATGAGTTCTACAATCATTGATGGGATTTGTTCACAACCTCACAAGAGATAATTATAATCCAACCAATCAACGTTAAGAATACTGAATGTGAGAAAACAGGCGAAACAATTGTCAGCTAAGAACAAAAACAGTGTAAATTTTGCTGTGATTGAGATAACGCCGTGCTGAAATATAGTTATTAGTTTCAACTCCAATTTTTAAATCTAGTAAGTAGATATTACACATTGTTACCTTAATTGTATCACAGAACCTTCCATATGAAAAGAAACAGAAAAAATATCTAAATCATTTGGTAGTTAGAAAAATCTTCCTAACTATGGAATTCTGGTTCAATAATTGTTGAAAATTGTTCACAGCTTCACAAAAAATATCTCAAACTCAACGGATCAACGTTCAGAAAGGTAATTAGGAGAACAGTCAAAAGCTAACGACAAAAACAGTGTAAACTTTCGTGTTAGTCTAATAACGTTGTGCTAGAATATTGTTACTAGTTTTTTGTCCATAGTTTTAAAACTCGTAAGGGGATATCGCACATCGTTACTTCTTCTATATTATGCATACTTTTATACTAAAATAAAAAGGAAAAATACCCAAAATCAGTTTGTAGTTAGCCTTTTCTATCCCAGTTTTTCAAAAAACATTAATTTGTGGATTGTGTTTGAAAAAATTCCAAAAACCCCTCCCCAATATATAATCCTGCGGACGCCTATGATATTAAAAACACTGATTAGAAAAGAAACGGAAGAAAAAGGCCGAAAATCATTTTCTAGTTATGCTTTTCTAGACCAATTCTTCTCATTATTATTTAATAATTGTTGAATAGTAATCACTGTTGAGCAATGGCTAATTCTAATTCAACCAATCAACATTCATGCTACAGATAAAGAGTGAAGAAGCAAAAATATTGAGAGTTGGCCAAAAAAATACACTGTAGATTTTTGTGTTAGTGAGTTAACTCCGTGATTAATAAACTACATTTCGAAAGTTAGACAAAATTTAGCTCCATCATTGAAATATTTGTAAGGAAAGGTAAAAAAATCCGGTTTTTTTCAAGGTTTTATTTTGGAGAGAAACAACGATTCCGTTTTTGATTTGTTTATAAATTCATTGAGAGAATTAGGAATTTGTTTTTAATTTATAAAGGAGTATTTGCTTTTAAAATGTCTAGCTCAGTAAAACATTGATTTGTTTTCAACTCTTCATGAATGTTTTTGATAAGGAAATTGCTGGAAGTTAAGTGTTTTTTGAAGGGTGTTGTTTTGAAAGGAATAATACTTAGAATTTTATGTATTTGTTTATAACTAAGTAAAAAGGGGTTCATTTGGAATTAGATACGGAACTTAAAAGATTATTTTCTTGTTGACTTGCATTATGTATATTTATGAACCTTTTTCCCTTATAAAACTCTGATTTATCCCTATAACGCAGACTAGGTTAATCCATGGACAAAATTTTCTCATTTTTTAAGTAAGAATCCGGGTCCATTTCTAAAAATATAAATGTTATTTTTTCTATAAGAATCCAACGAAAATGAAGATTTTAATTATTTGTCAATTTGAGATTTTTGAGTTTTTGGTTGGAAGTTGAAGATTTTTTATTTATTTAAAATAATTGACCAACTGTTTTTGCTGATGTTTATACAAAATAAATCATTTTCTCTATAAAACACCTCTAAAACTATATGTGTAACATTTTTCGATGGGCCAGTAAGTTTGCAAGACTGGAAGGCAGAAGTAGAAAAAAGTCTTCTAACTGCAGGCAAGAGTAAAGGCTCAAGTTTTTGTTTTGTAGTACTTTCATCAAGTCCAGTTAGAGTCCTCAAATTCCTTTTGATGTATTTTCAAGTACATAGTTATAATATATGATCCATAGTGTTACGGGTTTTTTTTCAGTTAATTATAAATAGATTTCAACTTCAAGTCAAATCGTGAGTCTTTGATTGTAAGATGAAATTGAATCAAAATTCCAGTCCTGTTAAAGGAAGTGTGCATGTGTGTGTGTAAGGTGGTTTGCTTTTTCAAATATTACTTTTTTGAAAACTATCTTTGTCATTTGTAAAGAAGAATTATCTTTTAAATTGTTACTTTTTCTTCGAAATAAAAAAGTTCATGCGTTGAAATTTACCTTTTATATAAAAAAAAATCAATAAAAAAACATTCTGTAAAAAGCAAAAAGGAAGAAGGTTCTATCTAAAAGGCCAAACGAACACGGAAGAGTTAAAGAAAACACCCAGGCCAATCCCCTCAAGTCCATGCAATAGATCTCGGAGTTTCACACCAGACTGTCCAGAGAACTATCAAAAAGTGGGTGGAAAATTTTCCTTGTGAGGGTGGACAGGCCACTTTTGACACCCGCAATGAAAGAAACCAATCCTTTTTATTGCAAGACTTTTTTGAATGAGTCTTTTGAGTCCTTTTTTGACACTTTTAGTCCCCTAGAGCCCTGATGCTGACCCCCTCGACTACACGTTTTGGTCCAATATCGAAAGGAGGGCCTGTAGTTTCCGTTATCCTAACACCAGGAACCTCAAAGACACTGTCACCCAGCACTGGCACTCTATGACAGATGACTACATCCGCAGTGGGTGCAAGGGCTTCCACCGCCAACCCCTGGAATCCAGATGTGTCACTGGATTCGGGCTACATTTATGATTAAAAGGGCTTAGCCACACATCTATTTATATTATTAATTTTGTTGAAATTGTATTGATTGTTAATAAATAATTTCTTGTTGAAGTTTAAAATTCAAAGTGTTCAGATTTTAATGGACCACTCGGTAAAAACAAACCGTTTTAAGACCCAGTCTCAAGGACCCATAGTTCTGTTTCTAACACTGGTGTCGACTCGACTCAACAAATAAGGACCAACACACTCTATCAATGATAGCGTGTGTTCAGTAGAAAATGAATTACATAATAATGATAGCAGTTTAGAAAAAGAAAATTAACTCTTTAGGTTACCAACTTAAAAAATAATGGACAAGCTAAAAAAATTGAAAACAATTAGCATCATGGGTAATTATTAAGATATTCTGTTGAACGATACTCGGAAAACGTTATTATTTACCTATTTTAACACACGAAGTATTGAAGTCGTTGCAACGAAGGATCATGTGTGAATTAGGAGGCACTGGAATGGTCAAGGAGATTTGGGCTCTGTGCTGGCCAGAAGTTTCTTGCCCAGAAGTGCATATTGCCCAGGAGTCACTCTTGGGGTTTCTCTGCAGTGTGGTCCGGTGCACCATCTTGTTGGAACACCTAGGGAGAATTGCCGACGATGTTTTGTTTTTTTAAAAGTTGGCCTGGTATATATCTACAATCGCCTTTATGTAGTTTTAAACCATATATAATATGTAGAGCGTTATAGTATGAAATGGAAAAGTAAAAAAAAAGAAGAAATTATTCAGCCCTATTTTGTCATTCTCTGCTTAATTAGAGCGTCCTTTTAAAACATACTATTTGTTCAATTAATATTATCGTTGTACCTACCATGAGAAATTTTCATCTTCATTGTTCAGGTAACTAACTAAGGGATGAAGGATGCCGAAGGATCAAGATCTGGCACCCTAAGTAATAAGATTTGATATCTAAATAAATAATACGCTTGGCTGTAAATGTACATACTCATACATAACGATGATGGAAAACTTTATTTATACTTTGATAAAAATCATTGTTCTTTTTATTTTCATATACATACATACATGCCATCATCTAACCGGAAGCCCCTAATTTAAAATCATGAGAGGGGCGGGCGAAAGAATGAAAAAATATCATAAATAAAATAATATAGTATTCATTGTAAGGAATTATATATATATAATGTAGGTATACAAATACTTATATGGGATTCCATGAATGTACTTTACAAGTGTGTATAAATCAAGATGGTTACTTTTATAACTAAAGGTTGAGGTTTGCGTACATAAATATTAGTGTTGTGAACAAAAGTTGAGGTTTACTCACATAAATATTCTTGTTGAGACTCTGTTTAAGACTGAGTTTTTCCCTGCTTTGGTTATAAGAAATTTTTCTTAGGTCAATCTAGAGCGATATATAAATGTTCTCTTACCAAAATTCAATTACAGACCATGATACAAATATTGTGCACCGAATTCCTTATATATAAAATAGGTCGTACATAATATTTGATTAAAAATTGTCAATTTTTCAGCTAAAGTTTCTTTTCTAAAAAAAAAATTTCTTTTTAGGTAGACCGAGTTTTACTACAAGACTGGTACGGCGAAGTTTGATCGAATTAATTAAATTTATAACCTTACAAGATGTTTATCAATCAAGATGTTTCAGGGGGGCCTGCAGAATTATATTTTAGGTGAGCTTGGTTTTTGGAAATAAATACAAAAATTAATTTTTCTTAATAAAGAATTTGAAAAATCCATAGCTAGTAACAAAAAATTAAAATTTTAGAAAAAAAAAATTGAAATAATCCATAGCTATTCACAGTAAATAAAAATTTTGGAAATTTTTATCAAAAATCAATATTTTTTCTTAAAAAATTTCATATTTTAAACTTTTTGGAAATTAATTTCAAAAATCAATTTTTTGTTCTGCTGCATAAGGGTTATTTCTATTAAGGAGCAAAACTTTCTTAATTTGGATGGGGGCAACAGCCATTCCAGCCCACACCTACAGACGCCCCTGGGGTTATTTTTATAATATAGGTTGAGGTTTACTTATGTAATATTAGTGTTGAGAATCTGTTTCGGAACGAATTTTTCCCCGCCTCGATCGTAAGGATTTTTCATAGACCAATCTAGACTAATATTCAAACCGTAGACCACCAAAACTTTAGCTATAAACCATAATACAAATATCGTGGACAGTATTTCCTTTTATATTTTAGATTGCACATAATGTTGGGTACAAAAAAATCATTTTTTCCATCAAGGTTATTATCGGTTTTTCTTTTTACAACAATTAATTAAAGTTATAACGACCTCAGATCGTTATATGATTTCTAGAACAAAACTCAACTGAGAGTTGGATTAACCCTTATTAATTCGATTACGGCCAGCCTTAAGACAGTCCCATCAGTCCTTCGGAATTCGTTTTTATTTGATTCTTGTGAAGTGACTACCTTTTCTACTACAAACAAGCTATCATTGATACTGTGGGTCCTTATTTACTCAGATCAATCTAGTTTTGGGGCTGGTCCTTTGGACTGTCAGTATTATTATCAAGAATCAATAAAGTTGAGTGACGTAATCAAGGACCAAATTTGAAAAGTTTTAGGACTGATACGCAAGACCAATTTTCATTTTATAAAAAAATATGTAGTAAATAAAAATTTATTTCCCTCTTTGATTTAAAAAAAAGTATATTTCCCTCCGTTAAGTTTATTTTATTCTTGTGAATTAATTATAATTAATGTTATACTCAACTAATTGAATATTATAATATGAGAGAAAATGATGCCTTGGAAATGAGAGCTTTAACAGTTGGAACGTTTTTTACTGACCAAATACAGGCTTGCGACTGATTCTAAGTTCGATATTGAAGACCAGTACAACCCTATTTCACAATATGAACAGTCTTTACATATGTTAATGGTTCTTAACTGAACAGTCCTAGTTGTAAAACTTATATTAGAAATCAAACATATTTTATTTGATAAAGAATATTCATAATATTTATTCGGGCTGAAGGGGCTGTTGACCCATCCAAGTTAAGAAGGTTTTGCTTCTTAATAGAAATAACCCTTATGCTGCAGAACAAAAAATTAATATTTGAAATTATTTTCCAAAAAGTTTAGAATATGAAATTTTTTGAGAAAAACTATTCCAAATTTTTTTTATTTTCTGTGAATAGCTATGGATTATTTCAATTTTATTCCAAAACATTTATTTGTTTGTTACTAACTATAACTTTTCAAATTCTTTTTTAAGAAAAATTAATTTTTGTATTTATTTCCAAAAACCAAGCTCACCTAAAATATAATTCTGCGGACCCCCCTGAAACATCTTGATTGGTACACATAACCTAAAAAAACTGACTATAGCTATACTCTTATATATATAGAAGATTTATTTATGATATTTTTTTTACTATGTGCTATTTGCATCTACAAATAATGTTAACCAGTGAAGCATTTACTGCGAGTCTTGTTTATACCATTTGAGGCAATGATAGATGTGTGGGGCTTTTCCCTTTTTTTATTATTTATAGCGGCATTTGGAATAATAAATAAATAAAATATTTTTTAATCTTAGTCCTTTTTCTCATAAAAATATGTAGATACAGGATCTTTAAGATAGATTGTGTAGTCCAATTTGTTTTGAATTTTAATGTGGGGTCTGGAGCACTTGTCCTTATTTCCTATTACATATAAATGGTGTTGGTTTTATCCAACTATCTGATTAAGTATCTATAACAAATTTACAAAATTATTAACTTTACCCTTTAATGTGGGAAACATAGACCCGGTTGTAACAACTCTACTTAAATTTAAATCAAGAACTTATGACGTCATCGCATTAAAGCTGACTTAACCCTAAAAACCTATAGCTTGAAAATAATTTTATCATGTGAAAAACGGATCATAGAAGTAGTACAATCTAAAAAGGAGATTTTTAGAATGTTTTTCCTAATTACTAATTACTTTCTTACCGTGTTTTGATTGATGCAAAATCAAAATAATATTTACATACATTTACCAAAAAAGTTGGTTCAGATGAAATATATATATATATTTTGACACATTATACATTAAAATATTATTTTTGTTGAAGTTTTTTCCTTTCCAAAATATTTTAAATCTAAAAAATTTTTAAACAGTAAAGTGTTTTGTTAAATTTGGTATTTATAAAATAAATAGCAGAATATAATTTGCTTTTACAAGTCTTTTGAATCCAATAAAAGGTATTAAACTACAGATTGGTTATCTTAAGTCATCTCACAAATGTTAATAGAGGCCCTATAATCGACTTCAATATGTCTATGAAGTATTTGGGCGTCTGCAGGGTTCAATATATAAACTTTGCTGTTGTTGTAGTTTTTTTTTTTTTTTTTTTTGGGGGGTTTGGACCTTAACTTTAGGATATTTATTTGAAAAGAAATCCTAATTTATTCACAAAAAAATTTCTAAAATATATTTTTGGGAAAAAAAAATTCAAAAATTATATTTTTTTGGAAGAAAAATTCAAATTGTGAATTTCAAATATTATCTTTTTCGGAAAAAAATTTCAAAAATCGAAAGCTATTAACAAAATAATTTTAAAATTATATTTTTTGGGAAAAAATATTCCAAAATTGAATTTCAAATATTTAATTTTTTCGAAAAAAATTCAAAAATCCATAGCTTATTACAAAAAAAAAAATTGAATTATGTTATAATATAAAAATTTTATAATATACCATTTTTTAGAGAAAATTTCAAAAATACAAAAAAAAAAAAAAAATTGGGAAAAAATTAAAAAAATTGTCTGAAAATTATTTAAAGATTTAAATTTTATATTAGGATTTATATATATCTAACCCCAATGGCCTCTCACCTGTCACCTGTCAATATCACCATCTTAGAAGTATTACTTTTCTATGTACAGCCTTAACTTAAATTGACACGAATAAGTAATGAGACAAAGCTGCCCTCCATTTAAAATTCCCTTGCGACTTTAATCCTAAAAGAGTCTAATAAAAATACTTACAAGGTAAATAAATAATGCCCCACTCCACTTTTGGATTGTAGGTACATACCTCTTGAATCTATAGATAAATCTTCAAAATATAAACGTATTGAATTGTTGGAAACAATGACCACACCACCAACTTTAATAATGAAAGATTGTGTTTGATTTCATATCAATATAATGTACAATAATACATAATAATAAGTGTATATAATTGAATTGGTGATTCCTTCCATGTCTGTTCCATCTCCTCCTCCTCCTCTTGAAAGCAAAGACGACATACTATTTCTTCATAAGTGCACGGTGGAAGTCATTAAAAACATACATACAATTCAAAAAACCAAACCGTAAATAATTTATATCACATTGTATATTATCACTCATCATTAAAGTACATTTGTATTAGTGTTGAGACTCAGTCCAAGACCGACTTTTTTTCCCCGTTGAGTCTTCAAATGTGTGTTTTTTTTTTAAATTTACAAAACCTGATGCTTTTATTCTTGAAGAAACAACATCTAAGTATAAAGTTAGAGTGTCTGCAGGGTTTAGGCTGGAGGGGTTACACCTCCAGACCCCATGAAGGACTTTTGTTAAAATTTTATTTCGTCAGGAGGGAAAAAAATTGCGCAAAAATATGCGTAATTTTTTTTTCCAAAGAATTTAATTTTTAATATTTTTTCTATAAATTAAATATTTTTTTTTGTGAACAGCTATGGATTTTGGAAAAAGATTGCCAAAATATTTAATTTTTTATGAATAACCGTGGATTTGCTAAATTTTTTTTCCAAAAAATTTAATATTTGAAATTTAATTTTGATATGGAAAACTGGGAATTTTTGGAAGTTTTTTCCAAAAATGAAAATTTGGAAATTACAATTTGAGTTTTTTTTCCGAAAAATTTAATATTTGAAATTCTTTTTTGTGAACAAGTGTGGATTTCAAAAATTATGAAAAGCTATTGGATTGAAAAAAAAAATCAAAATAATTAATTTTTGAAATTAAAAAAATCAAATCAAATCAAAAAAACTAAGGATGTGTTATAGACCTAGATAGATATTTCGGCCAAATAGCGATTTAAGATAAAAATTTAATAGTTTTCAAATCGTAGACTGATTTTTTCGTTCGCAATATGCAGAAATATTTTCTTACTCTAAACCCGCATACCACCAATTTTCTCTCACCTCCTGATTTATGAGTTGTTCAAATAGGATATGTGGCGCACATTTAACTTATCTAACTTTAATTTAGGTCAATGGTCCTAATTTTGAAACACATATGACGTTATCAACAATTCATCTATAGAATCGGCTTAGACGGAGTTTTTGATGATACCAGTCCTGACCGAACTTCTTTAAAGAACTCAATTAGTTCGTTCCACTAAAGGTCATAACTGTCTCAGAGGACTAATATTTTTAGACAAAAACCCACAACTAATTTGTATGTACTGTTAAGACGCAATCCGAAACTGATTTTTACGTTGGGTCTGAAATATTTTTTTTTCTAGTTGACAGATTTAGACCAATATTTCGATATACACTTCTCTCTGTTAGATTGTTGATCGTTTGCAATATCAGCGTTCTCAATCTAATCTTATCCAGGGTTTGGTCCAACAAAAGATACGACGGTTTAGTTTGATTGCCAGACCGAAATCTAACACTGTTTTGTTACATTCTTCTTTATCTTATTTTCTTCTTGGTGTGATACTTTTTATGTGGGGTTTCATATATATATTTTTTAGTGGATAGAGTTAGTTTTATGATGACGTTATCTTTATAGGTTCTGAATTGATGATGCAAGGAGAATGAGAGTAAGAGTGTGTTTGTGTGTGTGAGCTAATTGGAAAATTGCCTTTGACAAGGGTGGAGGAGATTGCGATTATGATTATTCTAATGTGCTTCGTGATAACTGAATAGGAGGATATTAATAGTCGCTTCCTTTTAGTGTTGTTCTAACTCTTTGAGAAGAGTCACTTTTATCCTGTCCTTGAAGTCGTCAATATGTGTCTTCCTCTCTCCCCCCTCTCTATCTCTCTCTAGATTGCAAATTTTGCAATTACATATGACAGATGGATAATAATGATGCACTTAGTAACTAAGTAACTCATGCAGTCAGGGCCTGATATATTAATATAAAAGAGGAATTATGTCCTTCCGGATATAAAGTAAAGTATTGTGGAGACTTGAATGATTGTGTAAGTGGCGACAAATAATTCTTCAGCCTTTAGCTTACTTCCGTTCCTTACATTGCTCATTTTGCTTTTAGTGTACATAGAAAATCAGGAAATTACCACCACTAGTATGAATGGTTGAAAGGTTTAGAAGATGTGTGTATGTGGGGGGTGAATAATAACATCAATAAATAATATAATCTGTCAGATAGTGTTATGTCGACTTGAATCGATTATAGTCTTCGTTAAGAATAGACTCCAGTCGATCAATTAGAAAGGGGAAAAAAGGGTTGAAAGGTTTAGAAGGGAGTAGTAATAATATTAATTCAGTCTAATCTGCGTAAATAAAATTGGTATTTGTTTGAAGAAAAGTTGACTATCTGGATTTTTCTTATATCTGAACTACAGTGAATAAGCCAATCGTACCGTTTTTGATAGTATAATTTTAATCAACTTGATCAATAACGACATGTATATTACATCAGGAGTATTTTTTATTATAAATATAAGTTATAATATTATCAACTATTTTTCAAAATGTTATCCTTGTGCGGCCACATTAGAGGCCCATGTCTGAGCCTGAAAGGCCTTGCAAACCTTGATGGCGTAGTAATTGGCATACAATTATACTCCTTCTCAACTGAGGCTTCCATGTAATGAATATTGTGGAGGGGGACATTGCAGGCCTTGTTCTACACAAAGACCCATATTCCATAGTCCAGTGACGAGCAGTCTGGTGATGGGTGGCTCAAGGTTGGGGCCACAAAACGTTAAACTTTTCCTTGCATCAACCTTGAGTGGCAATGACCTTATGGCTAGATGCTGAGTATTTTTATCAACAGTAATTCATTTCGACCAATAACCTCTTTCATCCCCTCCTTGGCTTCAATTTCAAAGGCCACACCGGTCAAACAGTCTTCAGTGAGAACTTATACTTCCTGTCATCCTGGAGAAGCTCTGAATGGGCGTAGAGAAGATCTCAAATCTGTTGCCTTTTTTGCCTCCATTGTCATATCGCAACCATTAATATAAAGCGTATGGACGGTACGATGTGCTCACGCACACTGGGTATGAAAAACAAAACAAAAAGACCATCAACTTTTTGATACTTATGCGAATTAGTAATTTTGAAACTCCCCATTCTATCAAGTGTTTGACTAGACCCTGTTTTTAACAGATCATCGGTGATTCTTAGAACGTCTTTCAGGAAAAGGGTTTTTGGTGGGGCACTCATGATATGTATCCGTATTGATTGAACAGCTATGTGAAAACGTTGGCACCAGCTAACGATTTGTAATTACAAGAAGGAAAACTCCTCAATAGAATTCTTCATTCTCATGAAGTTGACACCAAAAAAAAAAAAAAAAGGAGGTATGGGAAGTTAACTTTATGAGGATTCTTCTTTTTTTCAATGTGAGGACTGAGATGTAGAACGAAAAATATATATAATATTGTATCTAGGTATGATAGTATATAATACACACAACCACATCAAAAACTGATAGGTACTAATTTGATTCCCAATATTCGTATAAGGTAATGCATATTTCATAAATTATTTTATAAAAAATAAAGATTGATTAATATTTTTACTATAAGAATAATAACAAATCATATCTTGCCGAAAACCCAAACTCATGTTGCTAAGATTATTTTAAAATAGAGATTGAATTTTTCAATGTTCTCTTTATTATTACTAGTATTTTTTGCATTTTAGTTTGATATTTACAACTTCACAATGAAGGGAATAGTTAATAAAAATATGTTGACTAACAGAGGGTTAATAAACATTCTAAGGGTACAAATTTAATCCAGACTCACTTTTCGAGTTTCATGGAGGTCGATTTTTTGATTATTTCCACGTAATATGCAATAAAGTTTCTTTTCCTTTTTAATGCATCTTCTTTTAATAAGCAATGAGTGACTTGATTTAGCTATTTATTTCCTTTTTTAAGTAATGAAGTTAGAACTTGAACTAATCACCAGTACTCGAATGGTTTAAGTTTTGATTAAAACTCAAGTAATGAGCAATTTCCCCAAAAAAATATTTCGTACGAGCTGAGTAATTTTCAGAATATTGTCGACTTTGGTAAAGTTGAGTTTGATTAATACTCAAATCCAACACTAATATGTATGT
This sequence comes from Lepeophtheirus salmonis, assembly GCF_016086655.4. NCBI lineage: Eukaryota > Metazoa > Arthropoda > Copepoda > Siphonostomatoida > Caligidae > Lepeophtheirus > Lepeophtheirus salmonis. The sequence goes on from NC_052136.2 coordinate 19,163,352, forward strand.
ATCTAACATAATCCAATCGGATGCTGTTTGCATAAATCATCATTTTCTTTCCCTTTTCTTTCTTTCTTTAATATTTTTATATTTATTGAACAAACAAATAGCTTCATGCGTCTTTATATGACTACAAGTACGTGAATATGTGACTATTACACCTTTGGATGTTGTAAAGTTTTTCTTTCTTTTCATTTGTCACTACAACTTTGCCTACTACTACAACTACTAGGGGGATCCATGGAGAAAGAAACAGCACACCAATAAAAGTATTAAGGAATGTGTACTATAGATAGAGTTGTAAATTATAAGGATTTCCATACGTGTAATATTTTCATTTGTTACAATTTGAACAGTGTTTTATACTTTCAAAACTCTATTCATGATTCTTTGTTCATTGAGGAAAGAACATCCATGTATAAATTGTAACCACGAATGTGTTTACTCATAAAATATGATTAGACCTACTTACAGGGTGGGGATTTTAAATCCAGAACAAGTGTAGACCTTAATATCTAAGCAATCCTGAGATCTCTGTTTATCATAGAGTAATCATCCAATTCAGCCCACAAAACTGGATAACATACAATACGAAATCCTTCAGATGTCCTCCGAATACGAACATTCTGTGGCTATTATTGTGCTAGCAAATAATGCCATAGATATTGATGCTAGAGAGTCATTCTATAATTATAAATTGGTGCGATTTTTCCAAATCGAGCGATTGGAATCGGATTTATTCGAGAGAAAACAACAACACATTTTTAGTACCTTTATGTGTTGAGCAAAGGAAATGTGGGCTCCTAGCTACCCAGATCTGAACCCTTTGGACTTCCATGTGTACGGTTTATTGGAAAGAGAGTCTAGTAAACGTGCAAATAACACTGTTGACACCTTGCGGGCATCCATTCTCTAGGCAGTGGTCAATATGGACTAAGTGTTCCTCATCCAGGTCTGTACCAAGTTCAGGGTTACATTGGAGGCTGTGGTTGGACTAAGTGATTGACTTCATCTTGCACACCGTCGTGTAAGAACAAAATATTTGTGAATTGCTGAATTAATTTCCCTCCTCATATTTATTATTTGTAGTAGCACACAGTGGTATAAGGTTGCAATACTAGACCGCCACAATTATATATTTGGGCTTACCACTTGCAAATACATTTCGGCACCACCGCTGCTTGTTAGTAAGAGTAAAAATTATATGATAAATTAAATACCACTAACGTAGAATTTTAAGTAACAGAATCTCCATATTTAAAATGGAGGATTGTTGAGGTTTAGAGATTATAATATGCTAAGTTTCTAAAAAAATTATGTGTAGATACTTGATATATGTGGTTACCCACCTTAGCACTAAGGATTTTTTAGGAAGTTATAAGTGTAAGTCATTGTTGTACTTGGAGTAGAATCGAGGATTGACGTCCGAATAGTTCCTGCATATGTCCGTGCTAGATATTGATTGGGATTTGTGTTTATTTTCACCATCTCATAGCTGCTTGTTGCAAATTTAATAATACACAATGACAGCTTATCTGTTCTCTATCCAAAAAGTATCAGCTTGTCAGAGTTAGCATTTCTTTTTAAATACCAAAAGTACTTATAATTTACAACTCTTTATATAGGTTATTAAAAAATTTCAGAATCTTAATAGAACCATTTCCTTCATATTTGTATGACTTGTGATTATAAAAGAAACCATTTTTCATTTATTTTATATACTGATTTATTAAATTGATTTCCATTGAAAGTTTATTATTAATAAGATAATAATCCCCTCTTCGGTAAGTAAATACTACTCCAAAGAGCTGTCAAAAAGTTGAAATGATAAAAAAAACTTAAGTTATTTAGTTTATCTATAATATATTATCTATGCAACTCCTATTAAAAGTATAGTTGTACAGTTTATGATTAAGTTAGAGAAAGGACTAGGGTAGTAGGTAGGATAAACTTCTCCCTGATAAGAAAGCTTCTATGAAGCATTATAAATGTGATACTAAAAGTGGCTACTTTTAAATAGTGTTAAATATATATATATTAATAAATCAGATAGTAATTTTTATTGTGGTATTCATCAACCCTAAAAAAAACATACCTATAGTAGCTTGCCTTTTGCCATTTTTATCATTATCAACTCTTTATCAATATTTAGAGAATAGTATATTAATTATAGTATACATCGAATTGATAATTATATCAAATATAAGAATCATTCAATGTGTTTGAAATGGGGTTGTCGAGTCGAAGTCTTTGGAGTTGCATGTTTTTGCTAGAAGTCTGAGTAGTAGAATTTTACAAAGTTTGCGTTGCATGTATTTTTCTAAATAGTTGAAGTTGGAAGAGTTAAAGAAAGGTTTAAAAAAAAGAACAGATTCCAACATCTATTTTAGTATTTTAAGATGTCATATAAACTCCCGGAATTGATAAAGATATTAAAAAGAGAGCCATGAAACCTGCAATAATAGATCAAGCTACAATATTGACCGTATTTTCGAATTAAAATCCATATTGTTCAATATGGCGAATCCAGATTTGACAATAATCCCAAATAGTTGGTGTTGGAGTCAAATAATTTCAAAAAGTTGGTGTAGGAGTCGAATAATTTCAAAAAGTTAAAGTCGGAGTCGAAATATTTCAAATTCTCGGAGTAAGAGTTAAATAATAAATATAAGTCCAGTCGGAGTCACAAAAAATCACCGGAATCCACAACCCTGGTTTTGAAATTGCCAAAATTGTAAATTAATGACTTTAATTTGTATAAATTAATATAAAAATCTAAATCCTATAATAAAAACAGCTGAATTGATAATACATGAAATTTTACTTTGTGATTATTGACAGAATGCTTTTGATTTATTATAAATGCCATGTGGGACCTCAAGACAGCTTCAAAACCACACAACCCAATATAACGACTGTTTAACGTCCGTCACGACTTGTCTGCAGATGCAAGGCACTAGTATTGTGGCAAAACTCAATACTATTATAAACGATTATTATGAGTGAAAACATGTGTGTAATGTTAAAAATCCAAGCTCAATGCAAAATTTATATTATAAGAAAATGATGTCACAGAGTAATTTATATTTTTCTATAGAAATTCGACTTTCCCTTAGTGTCTAAAACTTAAGATACTGTTAAGTTTTGATTGGATAGAGGACACTTTGGTGGTTATTCTTGTACATCAAATAGTGTCTATCGTATATGCTCTAGGTCAATGAGTTTGCAGTATAAACTTGGGGCCTCGAGGGTAATTGTAAAAAACTCCAGCTGGCACCAACTTTTTCATTTTCTGGGTAGTATTTTTTACCTGGTGAGAAGTTGACGTAACTGTCACATACGTCAATTTTGTAGTGTATATTTTTTAGACACATTGCATTCCTAGAATCAGCCTAAAATCGTATCGCTCATAAAATTGTATCTTTTATAATTTGCTCTGTATTGTTTATAAAGTCAGATAAAACCATACAATAAACCCAGAATATATGGCATAATTGTGGAAAATCTTATTAGAATCATTAATTATTATTTTGATAAGTGATAACTTTAAAAATTTTGTTTGTCCTAATGCAGCCCTCTCAAAATTACAACTTTCTTAATGTGTCCCATTTTACTGAAAATTTTGCTCACCCATGGACAAAGGATAATGTATTTTTCTTTAAGAAGGAATTAGAACAGTGGTTCTTAACATTCTTTTGTGTGTACATGATTTACCTTTTCGTTCGTTCGTTCCATCATTCAGATTTACTTCTTCTTCAACATAGGATTATAGTTAATAGGGGGTAGGTAAAAAACAAAACAAAAAACCATTAACAACTTGATTAGTAAAAGGATATATTTATCTATAGGTTATAATTATATAGCAATATTATCCCCTTACTCCTTCGTTACTTCTCTGGGGTATTTATTCAATCCAGAGATAGAAATATCCTTTTAATATTTTAATACTCATTTTATGTCAATTCTATCATGTTTTGGAGGGGTGATTCTGTAATAGTTTCTGAGTTATAAGCAAATTATGGAATTAATGGTCGAGGTTTCAAAGAATATTTTTTTATGAGTTCTTATAATGTATCAAGTACCTCAACGAATATTACGAAAAAATGTCTGATTCTGTACTTGTGGTAAGACTCTGTATTGTCAGGAGTTATTAGGCGTCGTAGATCATACAAACTTTACTTAAAAATAAAGAAGATAGTTACCCAAAAAAACTTTCGAGTTACTCTTCGTTTTTCTTGAGCACACTCACTCGTAACTACTCAATACTTAGATGATATCTCCTTAGTAATGAAAGAAGAAGAATATCATCTTAATTACGTCAAATAATTTAATGATGTTATGACTGATGATGTAGGAAGTACTTTAGTCTATATTGTACTTCCTATAGACACCTTAGTAACACACGCCCGATATTACATACAAAACGCCTGCGAGATTTCATTAATATGCCTATATTGTTATTTCTTAAATAATTTTTTTTTTCTATGAATATGATATTCATATATATCATTCGAACATGTATACAAACAAACAAACATACTTTATTTTTTACTCACTAGATGGCTCTTAAGTTATATAAGTTCATAGTATGATTATTTGCAAAATAACAGATTTTTCACTTAATTCAGTCAATTTGACTTAACTCACTGAATACTTAAATTGTATCTCAAGTTCAAATAATAAAATCTCCTAATTCCCTTAATGGAATGTCCTTTTAGATTGAAGGAAGCATCAGTTGATGTTATTATAAATACCTAGGAGTGATACTTTGTTAAATAAATTTAGATAGAACATCTCTTGTTTGATTATAACTAATACTTTTTTATCCATTATAGTTTTAAGATTATGAATTCACGGGCACCAAATGTACTGGTCAAAAAGTATTCAATTTATACACCAGTGCTTATGGCATCATATGTAGCAACTATTTGGAACAAATAAAGTTGCATATTTTGATAATGAAGGTACCTTGCACAGGGTAAACTTTTTTTATATAGATAAAAGAAAAAATCTTTCGTTGTCTAAAAAAAGAGTATACAAAAGTATTAAGTTTCCTTAAAAAAATAATTTGAAAAAATAACCATAAATTTTATATTGCAAATAAAATAAGGACCACCCAAAAACAAGGATTCCAAATAATTTTATGAATAAAAAGATACAAAATTATATTCATATTTAATTAAGGAAGTAAAGGACCCCACACATTTATCTTTGCCCTAGGCAGCGTCGAAGGTACACCTTACCCTGGTGTGGGTGATATCCCAGATTGTTCTAATATATGCTCATAACTACCACTGGTTATGACTACAACATAATCAAACATGTACGCATTTATGACAAATGTACAAAGTAGTTTGGTAAATATGAAATTATATATATAATCATGTATATTTTCAGGATAAAAATATCATCATTTATATACACTCTTAATTAGAAATAGAACGAGATTTGGACCCAAATCTTAAGTACTCGCCTGCAGTACTCAAACATTTATAGATCTTAAAAAATAAACTCTAATGGGCTTTGTAATTAGAATTGAGTGGCCTTTGATGTGTGACATTGTGCCCCATCTTGATTTACAGTTGTTCAATCACAAATTAATGCTCCCTAAATAAAATTGATAGCTAAAACTTGTAAAGTCATAAAACATTTGAAAATTATATCAATTTCTTGGTACAAGCTCCCAGATGTAACAGTACACCCATTTGATCCCATCTTCATATCCATGTGGTCATTTACCCAACTTAAGTATTTTTCATTACTTTCTCCTCATATACACAACACTTGGACAGTGACGCTAAAACCCCGTAGGGGTCAAGTGGCCATTGATCCCCACTTTTTTAGACTAAGTGTAATATTTCTGTAATAACATTGTAAAGTCGCGTGACTATGACATGATTAGTAAATATTGCCCACTTTCAAATACATTCCAGTGTCGCTAACTTGAGACCACATCTTCTGGTACTCCTGGAATTCTCCGCAGAGTCCCAGTGAATAACAAATGGGGAGAAAATTTCGGGGCTTTGCATACAAATAATTTTTAATTCAACTCATTTTCAGCTACTAACAACCTTCAAAAGATAGCTGACAAAATTTCATGAGAATTTGATTTTTATTTCTAAAACAATGGAACAAAATAAATTCGAGTTTACGTTTCATGCTGCTTGTTGATGGGAAATATATCGTTTGAGCTAAAGAATGGTATGAAAAGGGTTATGAAGACTTTGCTCGAGAAAAGGAATCATAAAATAAATTCCGAGTATAATTTTAAAAAAAAGCCAATTTTGAACGCAAAAAAAAAAATGTTTTCTTTATTAAACTCGGGAGTTTTCAGCCAATGTGTCATTTTGAATAAAAAAATAAAAATTAAATAATCTCCCAATAGCTCAGACAGTTCAAAGTAACTTTGAAGTTTATTGACATAGAAGAATAATAAAAGCAAACTACTAAAGCCCCTTGAGTCAACAAAACATCTCCGAACGTTTAGCTGTAAATAAATGAAAGAATGAAGAAATTATTGTTGCTTTAAAAAGTGTTTGACCGTTCTTGAGACAAATTGTATATAATTTTCGTACATCTTCACTAATTTTAGTCAACATTTTGCAATAGTATATCTATTCTTATTAGTGCTGGTGCTATTTTCAATTGTGTAGATACTATGTATATAATTAATATTAATGCCTTCACAATTAAGGAGTAATTATGGGTGTTTCTTCCATAAAACACATGATTAATTGGCGACAACATTTACTCATTGAAACGGACAGAACAAATTACAATGATTCTTACTCATATGATTGTTTATATTGTACAATGTGCACATCGAAGTGAGTGTTTAGTTATGTAACATGATGATAAATACACAGGGGGTGAGGATTTGAAATCTTCCCTTCTTTCCATTTTTTAAGAAAAAGTCAATATAATTAGAGTATTGAAAGAAATTATTGGAAACTTTTATTCATATACTCTATACAGGGGTTTCTCATTTCCCAGGAGATTTTCATTTTTTTTTAAATCACGCAATCACAGGAAAATATTAGGACCCCATTAGTAAGTAATCAATATTGTGAAATTCAATTTTAAAAAGAAATTTTAAGCTTGTCCTACCTTAATCTTTTCATGCTCTCAATTTTTGTCATCATTTAAAAAGTTAAAGTTTTTTAAAGCCCAAACGTACCAGGGTGTCCACAGTGGATGTACAAATGGGCTGTTTTCCTCTTCAAGTTAAAGGAACGTTTGCTTTTTACTAGAAAATGTAATTTTTGAAGTTTTCTTTCAAAAAATTTTATATTTGAAAGTTAATTTAATTTTTCATTTTTTTCTGTGAATAATCATGGAATTTTTATTTTTTCCCAAAAAAAGTTAATATTTGATCTTTTTTTTTCAAAATATTTATAATTGAAATTAAATTGACGAAATTTTGTTCCAAAAAATTAACAAAAATAATAAAAAATTATTAAATGTCAAAATTTTCGATAAGAAAAATCCATTTGTTAAAAAAAGTTAATAATCGTTCCATAAAAAAGTCTGATTATTCGTTCAAATTCCGTCTTTCCCAAAAATTTTAACTCTACAATGAGAAAATTAGAAAAAAATTTAGTTTCTATTATATATTTCAATTATAATGAAGCAAAAATATTCTTGCCTAAATTTGCAAAAAAGTGAAGCGTAAAAAACAACAACTACGATGTCGTCATAATTATATAATTCCCCCCTTATTCTGTTATTCTGCCGTGCCGTTATTCTTCATTTAAGGCCTCATTAAAGTCTACAATATACAAATTAAGATTATAGAAGATTGATTTATATTTGTTAGATATCTATGTTGACGTTATTTATGAAAGATTGTTCTGTGGTAGAACTTTTATGTCCGATTCAGACATGTTATTAAAATTTAACACGGGTCGTTAAAATTTTTTGAACGATACATTCCTAGTGAAAACCAGTTATACTTTTATTGGACCAAACTAATTCGGTCCATCAAAAAAAAAAATATTAATAACATGAGTATGACATCATATGTATTTTCATGTACAATGACGTAATATCAAGCTTAAGCAGAGATAGCTCGGATGAATATTAATCTTGTCGTCTCTCGTGGAATACAAAATTTTTAATTTGAGCATCTCTTGAGATGGATAATCAATTTAAAAGTATCTTCCTTTGGACCGAACTCTTGGAGAACATAGAAGTTCACTTTATGATAAAGTAAAAACTACACTAATGTGCAAGGAAACGAATTCTTATTACTTTTACGACGTATTACGTATTACTCACTGATTTGCTAGAATAATCGAATGAATATTTGTATGAAGTATTTTTTTTAGAAAATATCGCGTACTCATTTTTTAAAAAAAATAGTAACAAAAAAAAAACACAAAACAATAAAGGTTGATCTATAAAAAAAGAAAAAGAAATTTAGGGTCTCATAATATATGAGATCGAATAAAATCGGTTCATATTGTAAATTGACCCATAAAGTGAAAGCAAAAAAAAGGTCCAAATCGCTCTCGAAAAAATCACTTAAGACCGAACCGGAAAAAAAATTGGTGCTGGACCGAGTTTCAACACTATTGCAAGCAACCCGAAGGGGAAAATATCATAATTTGTCACCCTGTCTAACTAAGCTTTATTCCTCATTTTTTCAGGCATAATAAACCTATTTTATCTGATAAACTGATTAGATATACTGAAATGCCTAATTTGAACTCTGCATATACTTACTATTTTAAATAATATCTTAATGCCCTTTTGTATCTACGTCTACTTATTATTTTAAATATTCATTGGGCTTCGTTTACTCTATCTCTCACTCACTTACTCACTCTTTACATAGTCAGTCTAACCCTTGAAATCTGATATTTCAATAAAGACACACTCTCAAGTCGTAATTTAATATCACTAAATTAAGCTCCTGTGGGTGTGCATTTTTTTTTTTTTTTCAAATGTTATTTCTCCTTCTTTTTACCTTTAATTTTCTTCACTTTATTTACATAAATACTACAAGTATTTATGCTGGGTAAAAGTTGAAGCTTGTACCCAGCAAATTGTACAAGTTACAACTCAAAAAAGGAAATAAAGAATTTAAAGGTAGGATGAAGGTTCATTAATGATGAAAATAAATTTATTTGGAGAGGGACTACAACCCCTCTAGCCCACCTCCTGCGGATGCCCCTGCACCTAAGACACATTTTAAGTACCCTCCCCTCTATGAAGAAAGTTGTCTCCAAAATTCCCAGGATACTTAGCGTTATAATATGTCCATCCTGCGATGCGGTGAAGTCGTCCTTTCCCGTTAGCAAAGAAAAAAATGTTTCCATCAGCATGCTTGACGGTGGGGATGGTGTTCTCGGAGTTATGCTTGCCATATTTCCTCTTCAAAAACTATTTTTTTGTCACATAATGTATCTTACTGTTCAAATAAAACTACCATTAAAGTTATAGACTGTCCTTTTCTTTGTCTTTGAACAAACTTAGAAAATCGGGAAGGAACGTATATATTTATATTTCATAACAAAATTTAGTATTGTGCGATTTTGTTATCATATATACCGAATATATCCAGAAACCTGAAGTGCCAGATTTCGTTGTTTCTTATATATACAGGGTTCGAAGATGAAATCCTCCCCTACTTTGAGCCGCCCTGGAGCCAAATGTCCTCATCAACTGATTGTTTTAAAAAATCTTCATAAAGTACAGACAAAACACATTCTTTCCGTCTCATTTCGACACAATAGAAGAATCGAGATGCGCCATAGTTATTTGTCTAATTAATAATCAAGGAGAAATCATCAATCAAATCAAATCCTCTGGATCACCCAGTTGGCCAGGGACCGCATTTGGGTGTAGAAGCGGGGCTGTACGCCTTGTCATGTATCTAATAAGTCTCTTACCTGTCTTGAGGAGAACAGATACCACCTTGTGACCAAGGACCAGTGGTTTCCCAGCAGCCCCGATCTTAATACGATGGATTATTTTGTATGGGGCTATTTTGAGTCACACACTATTAGACGTCCCCACACAACTAGGGCAAGTCTAACGGCTGCTATGAAGAAGCAATTTGCATCTATTCCCAAGGATCTCATCATTAAGGTCTGCTCCAGCTTCAGGAGCCGTATTGAGGTCTTGATTGATGCTGAAGGAAACTATATCGAGTAAGCCTCATAACCTATAATGACGTTGTCTTTTATTTGAAATAAAAATAATAAAAATTACCGACTTTATGTTGTTTTTGTAAATACGAGAAAGTGTGCTAATTTCATCTTGGAGCCCTGTACAATTTAATATATTCCCTTAAGCTTTTTGATGACTATTTTTAACCGGAGAGAAAATATGTCATTGATAAGGACTTTTGAACAAATACTTGGTTTACTTAAAGTAGTTAAATGTAGAATGGATGTAACACTCCTTATTTCCTTTAATATGTATGTGCCTACATACCTAACAACTTGATTTATGATGAGGGTATTTTTTTTCATGATGAGGCCAAATGGTTCGAATACATACATAATGTGATTTTCGTTTAGTTTCATCATCGTGATAACACCCTTATACCCTAGGTACAAACATAGAATAAACATATTTACACAAAAACTTATCTTCCTATAACTATTTTAACATTTTTAAATACACATAAACACTTTTATTCTTTATAAAGGCATGGATATAATGAACGGCATTACATATTTCATTTTGGTAGAATTTATGTTGTATATAAGATGTAGAATTACACTTAAGTACTATTTGTGAAGATTTGAAATCCAACTACAATAGTCAAATCCTCAAAGTATCTTTTTAGTCAATAATCTAGTCATGTGAAGTGTGCAAAACTCGTTAATTGATACTCGAGTTCTATGAAGAAAAAAAAAAAAAACATGAAAAACTCAGCTCGTGTACATAAAGTGTTTACTCGTAACTCGTCAAAATGTGTGATTTCCTCGTTTTTGTTAGAGCACTATAGCATGTAATTCTTAACTAAACTGACTTTCTATATCTATTGATTTAGAATTTAGGCTTTCTTATAGCCAATCCTACGTAGAAGTATGTAAATTATTGTGCAATGTGTAGGTACTTTTAGGTTACGCCACCAAAGAATTGCTTTTAAAACGCTTCTATATTTCATTTATTCGGATTCCAAAAGTGTAAGTCCTTGCTGTACTCGGAGTATAATTGAGGTTCAACATCGGAGTGGTTTTAGTAAATGCCCTTGTTATACAAGGAGTGAGATTTGCGTTGATTTCCTTCCTTCTACGGCAGATAACAGCTGATATAATCCAACGTCTTGACATGTAAGCTGTTCTTCTCCCAAACATTCTTCAATTTGTCCAGGTTATTGTGTTGACTTGTCTTTATTTTTAATCTGTTCAAAATGCTATCGAATAACATCCCTGGTAAAAAGTGCAAGTCCTTATTGGACTCGGAGTAGAATTGAAGATTGATATCAGAGTACCTCCTGCATATCCCGTTATTATATGAGGAGTGTGATCTGTATTTAGTTTCGTTCCTCTAACTACTATTTGCAGCTGATTCTTTTTTTTTTTAACGTACTGGCAGGCCATATTATGTGAATATGTTGATTCCTTTTACGGTAGATTTAAAAATCCGCCCATTCTCACTTCTCTAATTATAACTGAATATACATGTACATAGGCTAAGCTTCTGTTTACAATCTATATTTAAGATAATTAAAAGTTTGTAAAGCTCACTAATTGCTATGCTCCAATTCCCTTAAAGAACCATGATTTTCCTTTGACTCTAATAATGTCCATTCAATATCTTATGTATATGAGTAAAAAATATTACATACAAAGCCAAATTCAATTATTGTATTGTTTAACATTAGAGTCTTTATAAATACGTAAAATACATTTGTGTTCTGTTAACAAAAAAACTATCTTGAAAATGAAAAATAGTACAAGAAGAAATTGTTTAATTAATTAATTTTTCATCATATAAAATACAAGTGTTTTTCAGGGATGTTTAAAATATGTCCTGCCGGTATGTAAGGTAAAAGAAACCGAAAATAAGCTTGGTAATACTCACAATTTGCAGATGGTTTAGATGTCAAGACGTTTTATTAGATCAACTGCAAGCAGTTGTAAGTGGGAAAAAAAATGGACAGAAATCCCACTTTGTACATATATTCCTGTTGGAATGATGCCGATGTTCAACTTTGCATCTAACAAGGACTTGGAATTATAATTCCTTAGCAAACGGTCATTTTTACTCCTCGTCTTTAATGGGGTCACTCACTAGTTATTACTCAGGGGCGTCCGAAGAGGATGGGTTAAAGGAGCTGTGGCTCTCCCCAGGTTAAATATTATTTGCTTTTTAGAAGAAAATTTAAATTTGAATTTTTTGGCAAAAATTTAATGTTTGAAATATATTTTTTTGTGAATAGCTATGGATTTTTGAAATTTTTTTTTTGTAAATAGCTGTGGAATTTTGAAATTTTTTTGCCATAAAATTCAATATTTGAAGTTTAATTTTTGATATTTTAACAACCTCCACCCCCCAAAAAAAAAAAAAAAAAAAAAAAATATATATAGTCCTGCAGACTCCCCCTGTTACTTAAATTTTCTCTCTTCAACAATTAAATAATAATGATAACAGCTTTGGAAATTATAAGAACTTGTTCAGATTGTCAACTAGAAAAAGTGTGCTGCTATCCAGTCATATTTTATTATCCAACAATATTTCTCGGTCTACTAAGTGTGACAACTCGCCTGTAACTAGGGGGGACGTATAAAAAAAATTATAATGTTAATTACTATAAAACGCATTAAATGGTTGTTTTTTGTTGGAAACATGATGGAGTCATGCCCCGAAATTTCAATAAAAACACCAACAAAACCTCACTATGGAATGAATTCGAACCACAGACATAAAATTAATATTAAAAAGAAAAACAGAAATAAACAAACACGGTAACAATTCGAATAGAAGAATTGCTAATAACATCTTCGTTAGTAATTATCATTAGACATGATGGATTATTCCTTCTAGAAAATGCTACTGGATTAAACGTACAAGTATAATACGAGACAAGAGCTTAATTCTATCTCTATTCTAACAGAAAACCAACATTTAAAGCATTTGAGTCTAATAAATATTACATATTTTGATCTAGAAAATTCAAAGGGACCAGCAATTTCAACCAGAAATAAACCTAAAAGACATATAAACATCATTCATTTATATATTAAGGTGAAATATCCTTGAGGCAAAATTGATTCAAGGCAAAAATGTCCTGAGGCTAAATAGTTTAAGGCAAAAATACTGGACACTCTGCAAAGGACTTCATATGAAGTATAAATGTTTTTCTTCTGTCCTATGTAAAATAAGAGGAATTACAGGTATCAAATTTAATACTACTTTAAATATTGACATTTTATTTTCAAAATATTTTTACTGAATAAACTCTTTCTCAATTCTAGAACGTGACAAGTGTTTTCGCTCCCCACTTCATCTTATTTGCTATGCTAATAAATAAGTATTCAATGACCTCAGAGATGGCCTAATACCATAGACATAAACAACATAAAGTGATGATCGCGGCTCGTTTTTTTAATTAAACACAGATGTAGTGTATTATACTCTCAGTTGTTTTTATTACTTTTCATAAGTTGACTCTTGTATGATTTAAAGCAGCTGACTCTACGTACTATGACCCCAAAAAAGGTAGATTTATATATATATTTTTATCAATCACAGGCCTTCTTTTTAGAATTCGTGTCATATCATATTTTGTCATTGAAAAGATTATCAAATCAATATATATTAGGTTAAGTAAAAAGTTATGAGCGTTTTTCGCTAGATGTCTTTAGTGAGCTATATCTAATCTCAAAAAGCTGATAGTATGCTTAAAGGTTACACTTTTAAATAGTTAATTTACAGTTTTGTGTTTCGTCTATTCAGTTGTGTTCTAGAGCGTTCAATGATGGAAGTAAAAAAAGAGAATATTCTATACATTCTTCAGTATCACTACAACCGAGTTGAAAAGGCGGAGTAGGCAGCCCAAAAAAATTGTGCTGTTTATGGACCCAATACAAAATTGAATCCAACAGTAAAGTGTTGGTTCCAACGATTCCATTCTGTTAATATGGACGTCAAAGATGTCGATAAAATAATGGAAATCGTCGAGTTGGACCGGCATGTGAGTACTTATTCCATTGCAGAGGAACTGAAGATTATCGTAAAAACCCTTTGGCACCAACTAAATCGGATTTATGTTCATTTTATTGGCAAAATAAAGCGAAAAAACACTGGGAACCTTTTACTTCACCTATAGTAATTATTAAGAACTATTCTTTTAAAAATAATTAACAGTTGGCAACAGAAAAAATAAGGGAGACTAACTACTTTATTTTTTACCAAATGTATCCTTTCCCTTTTGACAGTCGAGCTTAAGAGTGGATAAAAAAGACATTAGTGGATTTTATCTCTATGCATAATACATTTAAAGTGACGTCAAGTGGGGACATGTAGTTGTTTTTAGTAAATAAAATAGACAAATTTAAAAAAAAAAAAAATTACAATACTTTATCACAAAGAAAAACATACCATTAATATCACGGTTTTACTAATAATAGAAACTGTACCTAGATACCCGAATATCGAAATACTGATAATCTGTATAAATTTTGCCTGTAATTTATTCACGACGTGAAAAGTAGAATAATTAGAGAAGAATATCTTATCCTTCCTAATGTAATTGCTAATTTATTGCCTAGACTATTTAAATAAAGATGTATAAATACTTTTAATGAACATTAGGGTCGGATATATAGACGTTAGAAAGATAGTTGATAGACATTATAGGGACAAGTCCATTTATTTGTTCGTTCCATTATGACATCCAAATACACGACAATAGAAATACACTATTTTTCTTAATCTTAATAAAAAAAGTTTTATATATACATAAGTTTGGGTTGTTTAAACCCCTTAGATGATAAGTGACTTCACGTGAAAAAACTCTTATAATTTAAAGAAAATCTTAATTAATAAAGTAAAGTTTAAAGTACTCACAAATGTACGTACACTCTTGGTTATATACCATCAACTTTTACTTCCTTCAAGCTAAAAGGATGTTCCACTGAGGAAATTAGGATATTTCATTATGTGAACATTAGATACAATTTGAGTTCTCAGTGAGTTGCTTCAATTTGACTGAATGAAATGTTTATGCAAAAATCTCGATATTTGTCTCAAAAATTTAATAAACACTGCAGATTTGAGTTATCCTCTATATATTTAAAACAAAATTTGTCTGTAAGTTTAAGCCTAATTACTTCAGGGAATGTCAGTTATTACCGCTATTGTATAAAACTTCTGGGTAACAGAATAATGACGATTCGCTTTTTTGAAATAAGCAAGGATAATGTCTATTTTTCTTTATGCTATTTTCATTAGTTTTCACGAGTCCACTCTTGAAGGGATTTACAGCAGCAGACTCTACGCGTTAAGAATTCAAAAAGAGTATTATATAAGATCTCAATTCTTGTATTAATTTATATAAATCCAAGACTCTATTCCATTTTTATTGTATATAATATCCATACATGAAGTCATATTTATTTTTGTATGATAATAAAAAAATCCACACATAATAAATAACAGTTGACCATAAATAAAATAAAAAAGATACAGAAACTATCATCAAAACTTATTTTTTTTCAAATTTTTCATTTGCTTTCGTCCGTCAAGGTTGCGAGTCAATGAAATATGTTGGAGGAGGTGTATCGCCTAAAAGCCAAAATATGAGCCTGCTCCTCCTATTTGAGCATGTTAAAAAATTATATGTATACACTTTTAGGCCCTTAAAGGATTCAATGATCAAAGGGTCGGCATCTTATCTCTGAAGATAAGTTTGAATTAATTTGAACTCTTTTGAGAGTCAGAAAACTAGCTGATATGGTTCTACGTCTCGTCAATCTATTTCTCCTACAGAAGTGAGCCCACTGGGCTTAAAAACTTCATATAAACTATTAATTGTGTTGTTAAGATTAACATATTTTGTGTGTAAGACAAGAGTTGTTGTCAAAAAGTGAAATTATTTTGTCAAAATTTAGAATCTCTAATAATGGAATAAAGTCAAATGTAGAAAATGAAAAGAAAAACTTTAATCATATATATATTGTAAAATAAACCTATTTATATAAATAACTAGTAAAGGGGTTGCTCGGGCCAAGGAAGGGAGCGGAGAATCACAATGACAATGGTCAATGTTATTTCTTCTTAATATTTAGATCCCTTTGCTGCGGGCGAGCATTATAACATATGTATTATGATGAGTTTTAAAAAAGTGTTATAAACTTCAAATAACATATGATTCAAAAAATTGTATAGATGAAAAGTCCATTATTTATTTTTGTCAAAAAATTACCAAATCAAAATTCGTGAAGTTAATTGCAAAAATTGTTCTTTACTAATTTTGCAAAAAAAAAAAAAAAATAGTAAAATACATTTATTGGCATTGTAAAAAGGAACACACAAATAACAATATTTTTACTTGCAAAACAAAAAAAGTAATGGTGAATAATGTTGTTAAAAAACCTTGCAGAACTTGTTTATATTTGCAAATGTTGCAAAAATGATTCAAAGTACTGTAAAGTACTGTTAGGGTCTATAATTTTATGTCCAAAATGCATCAGATTATTCAAGGGAGTAACGAGTATAGCTCTAAATTTCTCGGTTGTTTTTTTGGCTGTCTGAATGGCTGAAACAATTAGTCACATCTATCTAGCACCTGTTAACGGTTACTCAGTAAATTTTCAGTCATTTTGGAGAACAAATATTTAATGACAGGTTCGATACTCGATACACTTACATCAACTCACTTAAACGACAGCTGCATCACAACTACCCTTTCAAAATGGTTGAAACTTTGGTGAGTAACTGTCAACAGTGCTAGATAAATATGACTATCTTTTATTTACAATTGCTGCCATCTTTACGTGGATGTTGGAAGTATTTTTAGACCACCCTCAGCGTTACTCTCCTTCATTCATGAGCTCAAACTCTCTCGGTTACACTTTTACTTAGAAGTTATCTATTCAAGAATGAAAAAATGATGATGAGAGATTTAGAAAACAACAAAACTCCCATGCTAAGAAATGCTTAAGATTTACAACCATAAACACGTCTCTTTTGTATGTTGAAGTTGTTCAGTGAGTTGTCTACTAAAAAAGACGAGGAATATTATACGATAAGATAACATTTTTTTACCCATATGTAAACCATTGCATTACAAAAAAGGGGAAGTTGAGTGGAGATACTGAAAAAATCCACTTGTACATATAAAAGTTATTATTTTGCCAATTGGCAGCTTATAAAAAACAAAGATATCACAGATCTAGATCTGTGATATCTTTTTGGCTTTCATACATTCCCAAAATAATGAATGTACTTACTTTGAAACGTCATGTAATGGAATTAGGTTTAAATGAATGTATTTACTTCACAAAAAAATAATCAATAAACATTTAATGAATTGGTTAATAGATCGAAGCATGAATAGTAACTTTCTCTTCTTTTATGATGTCGATTACATACATATATCTCTTCCTCTGATAGGTATACAATATACATAAATATCTTCAAATTTAAGAAATTTCCATGTATCTATGATTACATCAATTATGTTGTAATTAAACCGTGTATTTAAAGTACAATGAAATTGATTTATTTTCTTTGAATACGTGATCCAATTATGTATTAATAGAGATTTGAGAAAAGAGAGAATATTATGAATTATTTGCAATTTGCTATAACTTACTTCAATACAAGCACGTACAGACCTCTTTTATTTTTACCACCAATACTAGCTAACAGTACTAGTGGTAGTGGTACCGGAATAAAACGGTACTATACTAAATTGGTCTTAAAGCCCTTATTCGTAGTTTCCCTAGGTAATAACTATAGATGGAATTTTGTTTAAGAGTAAGAGAAGAAGGCTGGAGCGACACATATGGTACACCTAAATTGAGAACATTATTAATATCAGCTGCTTGCTACAGAATTTTGGGTGTGAAAATGAACGACTATGCAAAATAGCATTAGTGCAGGGAAAAGGTTATTATAGGTGGCGTGTCTTTCTTTAGGATGGGTTAATATAAGAATAGATTGCTTGAGGGACCTCGTAACTTCTCTATATGATAATATAAATTATTATTAAGGGAGTTGTATTATCTTATCGCAATACACTCTCTGAACTGCCTTATTTAGAAACTAATTTAAGTAAACAACGCTCATATATTTGCGTAACATTCTGATTTTGAATTTGACAATTATTATTTTGAATTTGTTTATTCAATTTTGAAATTGACTGCTCCCATTTGGAATTTGTCTATTTTCATATTATAATTGATAACGGTTTAGAACATGAACTTCACTCTGCATACTTTTCTAAATATATTTAGGTAGTACACCTTCAATTACCCTTGATTGTTTAGGGTGGAACTTCTCTACTTGTGTAAATCAAATTTAATCAATGTTGTATGTTTGTTTGTGGTAGACATACAGAGATGACGACGCCCAAATTGTAATAATGAAATCACGATCTTTTGATAAAATAAACAAATTGCGATTTTATGTTATTGTGTACATAGGAATAAAGCAAGTGTCATTTATAATATGTATGTGTGTGTGTAACACCGTATCTTCATATCACCCTCTAAAGCTTTGTTCATTAACACATGCAGCCGTAATTTACGCATAAACACACGTCACAGTAATATTAAAATAATATTATGTATGTACAACGATTTGAAAAACTTCTTTGCTATTAAATATCATAAAAAACTATCAAAATATGATTATGTACTTTCACGTATTAACTTTTATTGTTTCACACAAGTATATTACCCACTAGGTGGTGCGGCAAAAATGGCTCATACTTTTAAGAATGCTAAATGAATAACATACACTCATACTTTTTATTAAATAATAATATCATTCGGGGAGTTGTGTTATTTTTCCGCAAGAGGGTGCTACCCTCTGTGGCTTTATTTACCAACTAATATAAGTAAACATCGCTCATGGCCTAATGATATCTAGCTAATTTATCTCCCTCAACTGTGGAATTATTATTCAATAACTATTAGGAAATTTTTCCACCTTAAAAACAAGAACTAATTTGAAGTCGTTCATAATACTGATTAAGTACGAAGGAACAAACCAGAAAATTTGACAACTGACAACAAAATGTACTGTATATTTTTGTGTTAGCTAGAGATCCACCATTTATATTTCAGTGGGCCAAGCAGTTATATAATAATCATAGGGAGTTTAATGAGTATAGTTCAAAATAATATGATCTATCGGTTTGCCGAAAAACCCAATTATGTAAGGGGATCCCCTGACAATTTAAAGAATGCTTTCATTATCATATTTTTTTATCTATTCCGATGACCATATTTTGATTGTCCAAAAAAGAGGACAATTGACTCAGGTCAAATAAATCTTTCTACGTCAGAACATGAAAGAAAAAGTCGAGTGAATGTATTTATTTAATAAATGGCACGTAGTGTTATTTAATAAGACTACGTGTCGTTTACTAGATTTATATACTCTCTCGAATTTTCCTTTCGTATCCTTTGGTAGACGACGTCCCTACTCTGAGTTTACTATATTGAAATTAATCGATGTAAAAATAAAGTATCATTGATATTTGTTTTTATATTTTTATTAAAAGTTTAATGTTAAGGATATTTTTGTTTTTCTTAGAAAATATTTTGGATTTTTGTTGTTTTAATATGCTCTATTTTTTCTGCTCCTAAAAATAGATGTTTAATGAATCTATAAAAAGTATTCAGGGTAGGTTGTAATAGGAAAACATGTCTTATGAAATGAGGACGGTGATTCACCATGATCAATTGTTAGTCGGCCACAGTTGACGATATTATTTTATATTCCAAAATAAACACGATCTATTTCAAAAATATAGGTGTATATATTAGGAAATCAAAAATATATTTCCCAAAAAAAAAGATTAAAAGTGTTTAATTACTTAATCACTTAAAACCCCAAATATGGTCAGTGCAATCATATTTCTATGTTTTTTTCTTTCTTAATTAATATTTTTGACCTAGCCATTCAAATAAGGCATGTGAATCCACTTTTACCTCTAATTTATGGTTTTAAAAAAAACTATTAACATGGAGGGGGAAAAGATCCTTGTGTGGCCGTCAATTAGTCAAAATCAACCTAAAATTTAAATAATTCTCTGAAAGATAATAACCTTGAGGAAATTTCGTAAAATGTTTTTGATCATACTAAAGAATTGAAATTATATATTTGTTCAAATGCGTGCACAGGACACTTTTGTCAAAAAAAAAAAAAAAATAATATATATTTTGATAATTCTTGATGCATTAATATTTAATTATTAGTGATGAGACTATTTCAAAAATCCAATTCTGATGGGATTCTAGTAAGAATTCCTGATGCCGATTCTGATTCTTTAGTATTTTTAATAATACATAAAAAATATAATTTTGCTATCAGGGGCGTCAACGGGATTATATATTAAGGGTGAAGGGAGTGGGAGGAAAGGTTTTTTTGGATTTAAAAAGAAAAAAATATTGAAAAGCTATTCCTACAAAATTTAATTTTTTGGGACAAAAAATACAAAATCCACTGCTGTGGACCAAAAATTAATTTTTTCCGGAATAATTTCCAAAATCCGCAGAAAATCATACAAAATTAAATTTTTTGGAGAAAAATTTCAAATATTTTCACCTGTTCACAAAAAATATAAAGTTTTTTTTTTTTTTTTTTTTTTTTTCGGGGGGGGGTCTATTATTTTCATTACTTTGAAAGGTTATAAATAGTTAAATAACGGTATTAAATAAGATTTGTAATCGCAAATTAATCATTATTTTCCTGATTCCGATTCCAGAAAAAACACCCGATTCTCCGATTTTTATTCCGATTAATCGTCCCAACACTATTAATTATAATTCCTATTCATATTAAACAAATTTTGAAGGATACAATATTTAATTACTTGCCACGTATTGAAATTATTATGTCCTCATTAATTAATAATGGGTTCATTTCGTAATGAAGATACTTTAACATTTGGCTGAAAATGCTATTAGAACAAAAATTATGACACGACAACCTTTCCAATAAATTAATTAGAATTTAAAGCTCCTTTTACCTGATAGATACTCCGATATCCCTAACTTGACTCTGACTAAAATTATATTTATATTAGGGGGGGTTATCAAAATCAAATTCAGTTTACATTACTTTGTCGTGATCATTTCTGATCCTTTGAGTACCCAAAGAATTTTTTTGGCTACAATTTTTTTTCCTTCAAAATCGAAAAATAAGGATCTTATTCATCACTTGAGAAAAGGAACTTTTATGAAAATTTTGAAATTAAACAAAATAACTTTAAAATTGATACTTTTGAATTCTTTTACAAATAGAGAATGCTGTTAAAAACAGTCATTTTCAAATGGCTATAGATATAAAAAAAATACTGATACTTTACAAACATAACTTTTTCATTAAAATTTAACAAAATATAGAATTAAAGATAATCCTGAAAATTTGATACCCTAGTAACACGCTCAAATAAAAATTTAGAATAAGTTGACCTTTTTTGTGACCTTTGACTTTTATATGACCTTAAAACTGTACTTCTTAAATTTAAAATGTTATGTAACTATTGCTTTAAGCTTAAAAAGACTTAAATGACAACGACATTTGCGAGTTTTTCTTATTATTTTTGAAATAGGTTAAAAAAATATACATTCATTAATGAAAAAGTAATTTTTTTTTGGCCAGATATTTGAATTTTTTTTTTCAGATTACTTAAAAGATGCTAAAATTTAATTTTCTCATGTTCATGAATTAACAACCCCCAAACCTAATTATATCATCAAATACATTTATTTTCTTTTTTGGCAAAGTAGCTTTCGGCAATAAAGTTCTTGGCAAAGTACCCTAGAACTGTCCAAATGGGCATTCTTTGTACTTTGTTTTATTAACTAGTTTTACTTGGATCAAAATAATTAACTTGAAAATTTAAAAACTGATTGATTAATAACAGAAGTCGAACAAACAAAATCATTAAAGTTCAGTTTTTAAGTAGTCGTATTCTAGACATAAATGTCAAATCTGTAATTAGTTATCTCGAACCAAATTTAGTTTTTGAGAATTTTTGTGAGTATTTTTACCGGTTATATGGGTTTGAGACAATTTTTGACTAAGGAATACTTTCATTAATCTACATGAAAACAAACATTCCTATGCAAAATGTTATGCTAGTTTTGAATATGGCATTACATTGAATGTGATTCAATATTGAGAAAATGCATTTTGAAGGCAAAAAATCATATATTCATAAGGTTTTTATTTGAAAAAGAACAACGCCTCGATTTAATGTTCCTTTATAAACAAAACAAATAAATCATTGAAGGCGTGAGTAATTGACCTTTCAATTACAAAAGAGTATTTATTTATAAAAGGTTTAATTCAGCCAAAAAAAAATTGGAAAAAAACTTCAAAAATGCATTTTATTTTTAAATTAAATTTTTTGAAAAAAAAAAAATCCAATATAAAATTTTTTGGAAGTAAATTTCAAAAATTTATAGTTTCTCAAAAAAATATTACAAACATTAAATTTTGAGAATTTTTTTTTTAAAAATCCATAACTATTCACAGAAAATAATAATTTTTAGAAAAAAATTTGGAAAATTAAATTTTTTGGGAAAAAAATTGAAACATTAAATTAATTTTTTAGGAAAAAAATTTAAAAAATCAACAGTTCAAAAAAAAATCAAAAATTAAATTCGAAACATTAATTTTTTTAAAAATCCATATTTATTTATAGAAAATAATAATTTTTGAAATTAAATTTTTGGGCAAAAAATGAACAAATTTAATTTAATTTTTGGAAAAAAAATTCAAATATTAAATTTTCTAAGGAAAAGAGAAAAATCATTAATTTGGGGGGATTGTTTCAACTGAATCTGAGGAGCAGACTTCATAAACATAGATCTCAGAGTTATTGCAAACATATTAAAGTCATAACTTTTCCAAATTTAAAATCCCCACCCTGTTCTTTTCTTAATTTCCAGGTAATATACATAGATTACTTATATATGTATTCAGTTGACGTGGGTATATAATTTCCAGTATATCATCATCAACAACAATGCTGCATTTATATAGAAAATTGATGTATCCATCTACACATGTATATATTTTTTATTTAGGAGGTTCCTTTCACATTCTTGCCCTGAGTCACCTCCTAATTATATGTATGTGGGTACGAACCTTTGTAATAGCCATTAATATTTTACCTTCATCATGAAGATAAAAATCTCATTCATTCTGATTAAGAAAAAACCATAAATGACAAATATGTGTACAGGTAAGCGTATATAAATTATACAAATATGGTTGTATTTCTAGAAAAGTTACACGCAAATGAAGAGTACCATCCCATTCCACATCATCCCATTCAATCCCACTCTTCCATGAAGACAAGCTAAAAAGATCCTTATCTTTTTATTTATAAATTATTATCATTATTAAGAAAATGAAAACAAACAATCAAGTGACAGGGTTTGTAATTGTATTGGTCTATTAATTTTGATGTAATGTGTATAAGTTAGGGTGTTCCATTTTTTATGAATATTTTGTAACATGTTTGTATCAGGGCGATAGGTAATTTTGTATTGAACCATTTTCCCTTAAAGACATATTTCGCCTGAATATATAAGTGAATGAGATTTATTGCTCACTTTTGGTTAAAATTCATGGGTTTTTTGGATTTTGTAATCAAAATATGTAATGGTATTACTATAAAACGCATTATATAGTGGTTGTTTTTTTTTTCGAAAAATAATGGAATAATGCCACAAAATATCAATGCATACACCAAAAAAATATCTATGCGGGAGTCCTTTAGCAAAAATAAAATCTACGTGAATGTTTTTACCTCCAATTCAGGCACGTACTTAAAATTTAATTGGCAACAGGACGTCAAAATTGCATGGCCGATGTATTCTTACTCTGTATTGTTGAAAAATATTCTCTTTTAGTATAGTTTTAAAACGTTTAAAATTGAAAAATGGACGTTTTTAAATTTTCCTGGAGTCCTTACAAACCTAATTTTTTAAAGTTACACACTTTTTTTTATAGTTTACAGATAGCTTTGGTTTGCACCAAGAGATTTTCTGCTGTGTATTGTCGAAAAAATCATACCCCAAATTCACTGAAAATTCTTCATTTCTATAAAATCCTTGATTTCACCTTTTGTGTTCAACTTGTAGAGTTTGATTATTCAAGTTACTTCTTGTACAACAAATGCTACACAACTTTTGTTGATTTGTATGAAATATGACCTTAAACTCTGCGAGATTTTTTGTGTATTTGACAATTTGAAGAGTGATTTTATTTTCGAAAGCTTTACTATCTAATTCTTGAAGAGAAAACATATAAATATAAAGTTATCAGTAATGATTATTATCTGATAAAAGACTGTAACACTGATAATTTGTTTGTGAGTAGAATTGAGGATCCACATTGAAAAGTGATCAATAGTGATTATAATTTCATAAAAGACACTAATAATTTGTTTGAGATCGACTTTGTAAATAATTCCTTCCTATTTGTCCTTGCTATATAAGGAGTGAGATTTGCGTTGATTTCCTTCCTTTTACGGCAGCTAGCAGTTGATATAATAAAACGTCATGACAGCTAAGCTTCTCTTCTTCAAGACATTCTTCAAATCGTCAGATTGACAATGCTCATTTTTAGTTAATTTTATTTTTACATTCCGGCAAGTCATATTTTATACAAATCTGATTATTTCCTTGTCTTACAATACAAGAGGAAAAAAAATAATTGTAAAAATAATATGTAACCTTATATTACCGTTTTATGTAAGTTTTATGATATGTCCAGAACCATATGATCAAAAAATACCTCTTACTTTGTAGTAATTTTTATTACAACATCAAATGACAATCTCGTTAAATAAAAATAGGGTTATGTCTTTGTATTTCCGTTTTAAAGTCATTAACAAAACTACAGACTGCTTAACGATATGAATAGCGAGAAAGAGCCATTAAGTCACGGTATGAGATGGTATTAAATAGTACATGACAAATAACCATTTATATATACAGACATTAACATATTATGCATGAAACCATCTAACGCATTAGATGATGGATTTATTGTTTATATGGATGTACAGGAATAATCATTGAGTTCAAATTTAAATCCAAGGATAGATATTTATTAGTGGTAAAACTTGCTCCAAGACTGACTATTTTTTAGTGAGCTCTTAAGTGATCTCAGAGAGTAAAATGAAATTTAATCGTTTTCAAATCCTAGACATATATTTTCACTCCTAAATCTATGGACCAATTTTCACACATTTATGATTTTTGGACAGGGTTGGGGTGAAGGACAGTGTAGTTTTTTGATTTTTTTAAATGAAAATTAACAACTATTCACCAAAAATTTAATTTTTTGACAATACCTATGGGTTTTTTAAATAATTTTCCCCAAAAATTTAATATTTGAAATTTTTTGTGAATAACCGTGAATTTTTGAATGATTTTAAAATTTTGTATTTGAAATTGTTTTGCATAAAATTAATTTTTTTCTCAATATATATGGTTTTTTTAATTGTTTTTTTTTAAATTTAATTTTTGTCAATAGTTATTATTTTTTTTCTAAAATTTTTTTAAAACTTAATTTTTTGTGAAAAAAATGTTAATTAAAAAAAAAAAGAATTCAAAAAAATTAAAAATTTAAGGTCTAATTTTTGAACTTTTCTCAAAAACTAAAATTTTCTGTGACTAGCTATAGAATTGAGAAATGTTTTCGAAAAAAAAATATCTGAAATTTAATTCCTTCCTCAAAATATAATCCTGCGGACGCCCATGATGAGGTATACCAATATGATATATGCAACACTTTTAACTTCATATGGCGTTATTGTAGCTCCATGTTTACAATTTTGATAAATAACTGACCCCATTAACAATTTTTTCACAGTGTGGGTACCCGAAACTTGCCTTAGCTTGACTTAATTACAAAATACATGACATTTATGGAATCAAGAAAAAATAATTCAATACTAATTTGTGATGTGTAGAAACACTATATTTAGTTATATTTTTTATTCAGTATGTTATTGGCAGCTCTTCACGATGGAGGCCGTGAGGCAGACATTCTTCTCCAAGGCCCCAAACTACAAAGTCCACGTGTTCAAGGTAAAGGAAGGAGGAGGGCCACACAGACGCAGGCTGGCCAGAAGTGAACCATATTGTTGCTTGTTTTGGTTATTCTTGCCTCTGTGGGGCTGTAATGTACTTTTTGATGTTGTAGGCAGTCCAGATGGAGATGTCCTTCTTGGCACTGACAAATGCACAGTGAAAATTTTTACAAGGGTTTGAATTTTTGTTTTTCTTCCCAGATTTTTACACTTAGAGACATGGGATAAAAACAAAACTTGGATATTTACGTTTGCTTGCGTAGTGAAACCTCGTAGTAAAAAAATAGTGGAGATAAAATCGTTATTAAATACTTCTGCAAGTTTTGGGGATTACTTTGTAGTGAATCGGCCTAAACCGAATTTTAGATGAGATTTATCCTACCCGAATCTTTCTATGATACGGATCAGACCAAATTTTTAAAGGACTAAAAAGTAACGGTCTCAGACTGGTCATTGATTTTGATTAGCTGGGGATGACCTTTTTGGTTATTTTTCTTGAATTTTTTAATGACCAGATTTTAAAAAATGGGGAACTGTTTAAATATTTTTTGTATAAAAATAATTTATTTAACATTTATTTTGCAACTATATCCCTCAGTTCTAGTGACAGATCTGAGCAAGAGCACATTTAAAAATAAACAATTTTTAAACTCAATAATTTTGAATGTATTCAAAATTATGATCTTTTAGAGGAATAAAGTTTAAATTGTGCTTCAGTTGATGGCCACAGTCAATGCCTTTACTGATACGATCCCCTAATGCCGAAGTTATGTATGTGTGATTAAAATCCTCTCAATTATATATTCAGTGAAATATCCACACAATGGTGTCATGACAATGACACTTAATACTTCATTCAACAGACTATTCCAAGTAATTTTTTATAGTTTATACAGTCTGAGAAAAAAGAGAAAAATAAATGAAGAATTAAAATACTAATCGATTGAATGTTTTTTTATAAATATACTATAAATGTATGATTACAATAATCCAATAAATAACCTGTGTAATGTTTATGTTAATCTGACCATAACCTTCAAATGTTAAAAGATTCGATTCTAATTTAAACATTACTTAAGATATTACATGGTTACTTTATAAGGTTTCTCATTTTATTAATTTTTATTCCGTATATATGACATTTTTTATTTTTTTTTATATTCTGAGTGTCAAGTTAAATACAAAACTGACAAAATCTTCTGTTTAACACAATTTTTTTTTCTCCATAGGATTTAATGTTTCAAGGCTAAGCGTTCTTTTGAATGACGAAGAAGAATTCATTGGAAGTATGAATACGTGGATGAAGATTAAAAATATATCAGTGAAAGAAAATGTTCTTCAATCTTTACTTGATGCCTCAATTGATGTTAGCAATCTTAGTGGATCTGATATATTGTCTATCATTGGTAATCCTGTTTCAGTTCTGTGTAAACCATCCGTGACGTCAAAGCTTTTTCATTTTCGTCAAAAATTAAACAATCCAATTCAGGTTGGTTCATTTTACTACAAGGAATACTCTTTACATGGAACATTAAGGTGGCCCTTAAAAAAGGAATTATATATTTTATTTGTCTTACCCTTCATAAAGTAAATTTGCTCTGCAACTTTTTTGTTTTTTTTATTTTACTTAATATTAAACGGGGCCCTCACTTTTGAATGTTTTGTCATATATTGCTAATTTAGGTGTCAAAAAGTTTGATATTTACAACTTTTTCTAATGTCGTTAGGTTTCAAGACCAACTTTATATGTCGTCTGTAGAGATAAATAAATCTTATGCCAATAGAGCATATTCACGTGGCATCTCCATTGTTGATGCCGGTCATTTTGGTGGCCTATACAACCATATTTTATAACAATACAAATCTGCTTTGATTATTATTAAGGCAAATAGTTAATTATTCGATGTTCAAATGAGATCAACAAATAAAAGGATTTAAACCTTACTGTCTATGAAAAATCTATCCCTCTTTTGGCCAGTTTTATCATGTATCTCTCCTAAAAATATGCTATTACTTCGTTAAACAATCTTATTTTATTACAATGGAAGCATCAGATATTTTTTTCGAATTATCCTACTTCTATTTTCCCAATCCAACAAAAAAAAAAGCCATTTTAAGGGATTTGTAGTACATATCAGTTTAATTTAATTAAAATATCAATTTTTATCATTTGTATCAAGTAGGATTCAATGGAGATATTTAGTCTTTTTCGTTTCTTAAGGGCATTTCATAAAGTTCCTTCAAGATATATTGAAACTTTGTCCATTTTTGTAGTTAAAATATCCCCTTTGAGTCCCCAAAATGGTATCTCCTTCAATTACATATAATGCAATTTATGGCGTGACAGAAAACACTCTATACCAATACTTTTACTGATTTAGTAGTTTTTGCTCTTTGAATATTTAATCCTTTTTAACATTAATTAAATAACTTAATATTTATTGTATTACAAAGTGCTTAATCTACAAGACGAACCATTATTTGGTACACTCTTCTCTTCTCGATAGTGGGGAAATTTTAACTATTTCTACGCTTGATATTTTTTTCAAAAATAAAAACGTCAGCAAATGTTGAGAAATTAACAATTTTAATCAAATGTTAAAGAGCCAAGTGCCAACTTCGATTACTGTTTAAATGTTACTATTTTCGGGAGACTATTATATATTTTAGAACTAATACATATTGGATTGGTTTTTAGCATAATAGACAACGCAATCGGGAGAAATTAATCTCTTCAAATCAATGTGCGTAAGTTCTCGCTCTGGCCTTTCCTATAGAAGAAAATATACATTATGTAAAAATGGACTTCAAATGTAAATATGTAAATGTAATACTATAATGTTTACTTAAACTTAATCAGTGTAATTTCCACGTGCTAGGGTGTCATAAATTTATGGTCTCTGGAAAAAAGTAAAACAAAATTATGTTTTTTCCAAAACTTGATACTCTCATCCGATTGGACGTCCTAAATTTTTATATCTCCCTCCCTCAATGTATTTTTAGATCAAATATATTGATTACCTTGAAGGCTACTGATTAGGGGCGTCCCCGAGATTATATTGGGGGAGGCCGGCTCTTCTTCTTTTTGTACAAAAATTCCTTCGTTTGGGAGGTGCTACAGCACCTCCAGCCTGCAGATACCCCTGCTAATATACTACATATTGAAAAGGGTTTGTTAATCAGTGAAGCATGGAACATTTTTCAATAAAGTAGTCTCCGAAATATCCCATATCCCCTCCCTTACTCTCATCCTAAAAAAATCTTTCTGGTCAACGTTTAGTCATAAACGTATGATCCCTAGCCAAACATCTCCTACGTAAAACTTCAAATATCTAACCCCTTTGAAAAGGGGTTAATATAAAACTTTAACGGCTGAAAAGACATCGTTTCTAACTACGTTATTTCAGCTATTGAAGTTCTCATAAAACTCAAAATACTGATTTATTTTATTATAGCCGGACTGATAGAACTATGGTCTATTTTGTTTTATTTTTATACCGATCCAACACTTATTAGAACCAATTGAGAGGGAGGGATGATGAAAATAAAAACTATGATTTTTTTATGTACACAATAAGAGCCACCATAATCGACGATGCACTCTTTCTTTTTCTTCTGTTTTCACCCTTTGTAGGTTAATAATTTTATAGGTAGAATTGTTATTTAATGTAAGAGGGAGTTGAATAAAAATAATCGCGTAATTAATGTTTTAAAATACTTTTTTGGGTTGATCAATTAACTTTATCTGATCATAATGTTAATAAAAAAAACCATATAATTCCTTAAGATTTTTTAAATTTGGATCCCTCCTTCTTTTTATGGCCATTCTACAAATAGCCTTTACTTGGTCAAAGAAGGTCGGAGAACAAAGTGTTCAGGTTTTATTTATAAAATATTCTTACTCAATAGAATGAGAAAAATAATATAATCATTCATTTGTATTTTTAGAAGGAACTTGATGGTATTTGCAATTTAAACGTGTCTGAATTGCGAGAATTGGTGATTTTGGCAAATGGCCATTTCAATAGAGATTCCCTTCAACGTGAGGTGAGTATTTATTTTTATTTTTTATACCTGTTTAATTACGTCTATCATTTACAAATTTGTTGAGTTAACACAAAGACTATCTTGAACAAAAATCAAGAAAATATATAGTAGTATATCAAATATACACACTGCCCAATATATCATAAAATTATTTGAGTCAATTCCACCATTCAAAGGGAAACACACTGATAAGTTTTTGAAACTTCACTTTTGTATATTTATGAGACTCCCTGATATTGAAAATACAAATTTTCAACGAAATTATTCCATCAGAAATTTTTTGATGAGGAAGGCAGGGCAGGGCACACTTGAATATCTTGCAAAAGACACTCTAAATTTCAACTTTATCATCATTTAAGAAAGTGGATGTTGGTGTGTTTTGCCTGAACAGAGCATAATTCTAGGCCTTGTATTTAAACATTGGGTATGAGTTACTATATTCAAGAAAAGTTATACATACCTTGGTTGACTACTTTTATTCTAAATACATCTGGACTTTAACAATTAATGTAATTTAGAACATGTGCCATTACTTTAATGTTCACAAATGGCGGAAAGTTCTCATACTGCAAGTCTAAAGTCGTTGCTCACATGTACAAAACCTTGAATACGTTCAAGTTTTCAGATAATACGATAAAAAAATAATATTAATAGCCCTTATTAACATCTTTACAAATAATTTTCTACGGCGAGTTTTCTTGTATCCCATCTTGCTAAATTGATTTGTAAACGTTCATTCTATGGACATGGTTGTTAGTTTTCTGAAGAAAATTTCACTTTAAATGTGAATATCATATATTTTTATATTGACTAACGACTATGTTCTGATCAACAATTTTTTTCCCAATAAATCTTTTTTGAAACATAATAATTTATGTACTTTTTATGTCATATTTCCATACATACATAGATAAATATGGAACAGGTGAGTTTTTGTTTTTCTATTCAAATCCTTTTTTAAATATATATTAAGCATTATAGATTAGGGTGGTTTGTTTTTCAACTTTTTTCGAATTTCAATTACGACTAGTGCTGTAAAATACACTTTGCGTTAAGACAATAATATAAGGAACATTTTATGTTCTACAATGTCATCTTTAGGTGGGGCATCTCGGTGTAAGTTGGAAAAATGGTAAAAATCAGTTATTTAGTAAATACAGATTTTTATAAAAATACTTTTTGTTATTATCTCCGAATAAGAAGTTGAAGGGAAGTTATGTTTTTGCCTATGTTTGTTAGTCACCAGAGTTATGGCAAATCAATTTTGAGCCAACTTGGCAGGAAGGTTATGTAGGGTCACTGTAAAAGACCAAAGGTCATGTTCAAGGAAGCACAAAACGTTAAAAATACATAATGGACCGTAGCATTCAAACATATTAAGGTACAAAGCTCAAATTGATGTCTTTATATAGGTTTAGTAAAGATGTTTCATGTTACAAAAATCTAATTCAGCAAAGATAACCTATGCACAACCTTCCAAAACAATGGATCAAAAACAATTTCGTGTTTTAATTTTACACTGCTTTTTAATTGGGGGGGGGGGCACCGTTCAAGCTTAGCAATGGTTTGGAAAGTGTTATAGGGACTCTGTTTCATAATTAAACGTCATTATGCTTACTTCAAACGTAGTTGTAAAGATACCAATATATATATTTCATTAACGTTTGTCAATGAGAAAGCTCTGTTCAAAGTGAGTGCCTTGTTTACTCACTTTTGACAAAAAAAAAAAAAAAACGTGCTGATGCTTTGACCATGTTTTAACGTAACAAACTGTAATTCTTGATTCGGTATGTGACAATGGATGAAACATGGATCCATCACTTCTCTCATCATCTGAGTGGACAGCAACTGGTGAACCTCGTTCAAAGCATCCAAAAGCACAACAATCAGCTGGAAAGGAGATTGTCTTGTATTTTGGGACTTGTATGGCATAATATTTATAAACTACCTTGATCTATCTAAGTCATGGCCTCGAAGGTCGGACGAAATGGTTGCTGCCGTGAAAAAGTATGTCAAGGGGTTCTCTTGTAGACCTTAAGGCCAAGATATTTCTTAAGTGGCCGGTCCATGGTCCTTCTGTTGACGTTGAACTCCCTGGAGAGGCCGCTAAGAGTGACCTTGTCTCTCTTGTCCTTGACAAGACTTTTTTCACGGCATCAACTATTTCGTCCAACCTACGTGGTCTTGACTTAGATCCTGGGGTGGCCTCAGGATTCCCTTTGGCTACCACGCTGTAAACAGTGGTGCGGCTGCATTTCAGAACCTTGGCAATTTCAGTGGGAGTTTTTCCCCGGCCGGAAAATTTCCAAAAGGGCGACTCGACGTCTCTCCATATTATCGGCTGTTGGTTCATTGTTGCTATTAAGATTTTGCTGAAGTTTTGTTCATAACCAGTCAATACCCTTGCCTCGGAGTATAAACCCGTTTCAACTCAATAAAATCCCAAATATGTGTATGGCATAAAATTTAAAGGAGTAGTCAGTTTTAGACGCGCACACCTGTATCTTTTATTTTTCATTTTTAGCAAGGAAAGATCAAATATACAGTCAAAGTTGTATTAAGCGATAAAACAAGGGAAATTGAAAAAACAACCGTTTATTGCAAGTGCCCGTTAGAACAAATTTGAGAGTATGCTCAAAATTTAATTGCTTTAGTATCTCTGTTTGCTCTAAAGGATGTCTTTAGAAGAAACAAATACTTAATAAATATTTTTATTGGTTATAAAAATATCTTTCAAAATCAAATTTCTGTAAAATAAAGAAGAATGCTTTATTTTAAGGTTTATTGGCTAAATAACTAACTTGGCATTTTTTCAAACTTTGAACGTGCGACCTTAAGATGACATTGTAAAACAATGCAATTTTACATAGGTTATTTTCTGACCACACTACAACTTTTCTGTTCTAGCCGTAATAGCAATTCGAAAAAAGTAGTTGAAAAAGAAACCACTCTAAGTACATATAATTTTTGTAAATACTATTTTCTTTAAATACTTATACACTTTTAAATCACTAGTCGGTTTTGTTTTCAATGTTTTCTAAAAAAAATTATATTATTTAGTTTGATGAACTAATGAATGTTCATGGTCAAATCAATCCATTCAACATAACAGATTGGAGTCTTTTTATAAAAACTGTACAAGAACTACAGAATAATCTTTTGAACCAAAGCTCATTCAAGTCTGTGATGGGGTAAGAATGCATTTATTTACTTATTGACCATATTCAAGAGGATATCTATATTTAGTTCATAAGTAGAGTCGTAAATTCTAAGCATTTGCTTGCATGTATTTTTTTTTTTTTTTTGGTAATTTTTAGTTTGAACATTGTTTTTTCTGAATCTTTTATCTCTATTCTTTAATTCTACGGGAGAAAATATTCAAATATAAAGTAAAGTAATTACTAGTGAATGTGCGGATAAAAGACGGTGAGTAAAACACATGATTTGCAAGGTAGTTAATTGTATATGTAAGCCCTCTTTGGACTCCGACTAGAATTAAAGATCGACATCTGAGTAATTGTTGCCCACAATTATTCTGCAACATGCGAAGTGTGATTTGCAATGGTTAAGAAATAATATAATCTACCAGTATGCTAAAATAATCCCCAAAATGAGAGTGGTTACCCTGACAATTTGAAGCATTTTTGCGAGAAAAACAGCCTAGTTTTCATGACGATATTCAAATTAGCTGCTATTAGCTATGATATGAAGGAAATACGCACACACTCCACTCCTTATCTACTAGTGATATAAGCCTGAATTACTCCAATATCGATCCTTAATTCTACCCTGGCTCCAACAAGGACTTTCACTTATAGCTTGCTAACAAATCTTCAGTGTAACTAGTCATCTTTTACTCGCATGTGATTAAAGATAAAGCCAAGTCTTCTTATGGTTTTTTTTTAATTAATTGTGCCTATATTTCATTTAATTACATTTAAAAAACATGTATATTTCTTTCTATTTTTTAAAGGGCCCTTCTCATAAAATAAGTTCAATCCTTTTTCTAAATTATGGTGATTTTAATATTATTTCTTCTTAGTTTATATCTATACAAATTACAAAATTTTACCCAGTCTTAGAGCAGGGCCTTTGTCAAGGGTCCCGAGTGCCCATTTTAAAACCAGTTCTCCTCCCAATGCTACTTGTAGCTTATCTAATATAACCTGCTCTTTTTACAAACATTTTTCAAAATGTCAGGATTACCATGGGAATTTTTGGTTACTTTCTTTATTTTAAATATCGAAAATGCTTAGAATTGACATGTTATTATTGCTAGTGCAAATGTTATAAGATTTAAATATACAATTTTGTATTTTATATAAATTAGGGATGTATCAAATATACTCAGAGAATATAGTGAGTCCGTTGACTTTGGATATCTTCGTGAAAAACCTTCATATAAAATGAAGCTGGAGACACAAATTGCACTTTTGTACAGACTTTTATGCAGTCGTAAAAGGTCATCCATCAAGAATATTTTTTCAAAGGAAGGAGAAGCATCTTAGTAAGTTTTTTTTTAAATAATAATTTTTTTTTGACGATTCACACAACTGATTCAGCTAATGGAAGGCTCTATTTAAGTATTATTT
Source organism: Lepeophtheirus salmonis (assembly GCF_016086655.4). Lineage (NCBI taxonomy): Eukaryota > Metazoa > Arthropoda > Copepoda > Siphonostomatoida > Caligidae > Lepeophtheirus > Lepeophtheirus salmonis. The sequence goes on from NC_052136.2 coordinate 19,198,236, forward strand.
TCCTTGATAATTATGGAGGTACATATCGTATTATTTAATATGGTTTTGTAAATATGACAATTACTTAATTAGTATAATCTATATTTGATTTCATATCTAATTCTTATACTAATTGACGTGCTGAGTACAAATATGGAACTAATTTTTTACGTATCTATTTGATTTCTTGATCATTTTTATTTTGAGAAAAACTTTGAGCCGAGTTTTAAAGGGGAAAAAAATAATAATAACAATTAACCCAATAATAGACCTGTGTGCAGAAGGGGGAAAATTGGACAATTAATGGATTTTTTATGAATGACATTCATTTAGCCGTTCATTTCTTTTCTTTTTTCTAGTGTTCTTCATGTACATTTTTTCTTTTTCTAGTAGCTAAATGAAGACTGCGTGATCAATCCTTGTCCAAATTTGATTGCCTACAAGAAAACTTTTTTGTCTGCAATGAGAAGAAACAACTCCATTTCAATTAATTCGCCCTTTTAATTGAATTCAGTTGGTGAATTCTGCAAAGGGAAAAACAAAATGGCTTACGTCAAATGATTAAGTCCCGTTACATGTCATATCTTTTCCTAGTCAGCTTAAATTGGACAAAAATCGATCACGTGGTCCTCGTTTTGATTTAAAAAAATGAAAATAAAACTGATAAGAAAATAGGCCTGAACGGAAATTTTTAAGAAAAAAACAAAAAAAGTGTAAATGAGTGCAAACCTAATAAAAACTAAGGCGCAATGTCTTTAATTTGCTTATAAGTCAAAGAGAATAATTTAAAGTCTGATTAATTAATTGATTTTCATTTACAAATGAATATTTGCCTCGAGGGGGATGTTACTTAATAAAAAAACTCCGTAGTTTTTCCCCTATTTATCCTAGTTAAAAATATTTATTTTTTAATCAAATATAAATGTACAATTTTATAACGGAATTTCATACAAATCAGTTACTAACCTTGAGTAATTTCCGTATACAACATTTACAAATTAAATCAATAGTACAGCTGAACTAATCCTTTTCTTAAAAGAAAATTATCTTTTGTTAATGAAAGGTCAGTTACCCACGCCTTAAATGAGCTCCGTTGTTTTTTAAACGAATTAGTAAGTTGTGGTTTTTTCACTTATAAATTGCAATTTCTTAGAATGGGATAATCACATATAAAATCCATGTCGGAAGTTTACATAAAATTTGTCATTTATTTGGATTAATGATTTTTTTTCTTATGTCTAATGTAGGATCAAGCCTATATAATGAATCTAAATACTCAAATTGATAATTTTCGAGAATCTTATTTGTTACAAAAAAGCTAATTACTGATTCATGATATGTGCGTCAAGTAAACCTAGAATTTGAAAATAAATTGAAAAAAGGATTGTAAAATATATATAATTATGTGTACTTTTGTTTTGATTTGCAGTTTGGATGAATTTCGAGAGAGTATGAAAGCGGAGAAAAAGGAAGAATTTGAATACTTGTATGATGAAACTACTAGTAAACAGTGCAATGAAATCATGCAAATGCTTGAAAATGATCCCATTTTTGCATTAATATGGAAACAATTGAAGCCCCTGGTTCGAGGAAAAATAGTATACACCCCTGATACACCAGCAACAAGGAAAATTATTAGTGCCATCGAAAAAACTTTTTTCCCCATTATAAAAACAATTAAAATTATGGAATTATGGACCAATCAGTATTCTTCTCAATTTAGGGCATTTTTTCTTAACGGAGAAAATCAAAATTTTATAGAGGTAATCAACTATGATCATTATTATAATTAAACTGTCTCTTTTACGTGTTGCTATTTATATCTCTCTGTACATATACTTTTTCTGCGGGAGAGAAAATAAAAACTGACTTAGGCAAATTTTGAGGCCTTTCAAGCCATTTTCAGCGTGGTACATGTCATTTTATTTAAAAAAAAAAGGGATTTTTGGGTTCAATAATTAATGCAGTTTGAGTGATTGAAATTAATTCATATTTTGATATATTAATGCGTAAATAATTAGTTAATTATTAAATTTTGTCATAGAAGCAGAATGGCTCCACTATCCTCGATTATGTAAACCAACTACTAACAAGTAAACGAAGCTCATGCTCCATAGGTTGGTGAACGACACTCGGAGCGGAGCTCAATATTTATGAGCAAGAGCTCGCTCAATGATTTTGACAAAAGAACAATAGTGATTCTAGTGATTTTTGGTCCAAATCTTACTTTCTTTAAAATTGCTAAATTATCCCAAATTTTTTTAAAGATTAAAATAGTTTGTACACTTACAAAAATGAGCTGAAAATGACTCAATTTTTTGGCTGGGGGGAGATTATTAATCCCGAAAACGGATGAGTTGTCTAAAATGCATTTATACTTCAAATGTAGTGAAAGCAAGCTACTTCTAATCTTTTATCTCTTTCATTCATGATAGGATCTATTCACGGATGATTCGGAAGGAAATTTTATAGATTTGATCCTTAATAATCGCATTGTTGATGTTTTGAATGGAGAAGGAGAGTACCATGTCGTGAATGCAAGTGATGTTCGTCAACAAGTCAATGAATATTTCCAAAGTGATATATCAAAAGCCTGGGCTAAATCCTTTGATGGACTAGATGAACTATTGGAAAATTTATCTGTATACCTAAGTTGCTTTGAGACTGATAAGTTTGTGGGTGTCTCTTCAGAGTATGAATTGGAAAAAATGGGACTTAATTTGATTGGAAACAATAATTTATGGGCAGGCCTAGTATTCCAGGATTTTCCTCCCGACCAAAAAGACGATACACTCCCGGAATTCATCACTTACAAAATACGAATGAATAGTGTTACTGTTGATAATACACGACAAATTCAAGATCGCTTTCCTTCTCTGGGCCCAAGAAAGAATCCAACCGTTGATCTGAAATATTTAACTTTTGGCTTTGCATTTTTACAAGACATGACTGAGCATGCAATCATATCCATTCATAGTGGAAGGGAGTCCTCAGAGCTCCCAGGAATATCATTACAGCAAATGCCGTATCCCTGCTATGTCAAAAATAATGTCATCGATAATATAGGGGAATTGTTGAGAACTATGATATTTCTATCGTGGATAATGCCAGTTTCTGGCTTGATTAAGAGCATTATCTATGAAAAAGAGGCGCGTCTGAAGGAAACAATGAAAGCAATGGGGATGGGAAGTGCAGCGTATTGGATGTCCTTCTTTTTGGACAGTATCTTTATTACAGGGCCAACTGTTGTCATTTTAACATTCTTGTTAACTGTGAGTAGTTTGGTGTTATGTACAAGTTGGAGATGAATGTACAAGTTATATTTAGTTCGTATCATAATGCCTGATTTAATTGACAATAGCCGTCATTTTAATGACCAAGTGTATTATCAGAGGCATTCGCAGGGGGTGAGCTGAATTAACGATGTTTTGCTTTGTAATACAAAATTTAATATTTGATTTTTTTTCCCCAAAAAGTTCAACTTTCTCTGAATAGCTATGGATTGATTAATTTTTTTTATCTCAATGAATATCTGCAGGTTTTTGAATTTTTTTTTCAAAAAATGTAATATCAGAAATTGTTTTTCAAACAATTAAATTTACTAAAACATTTAATTTTCATTTTTTTTTTCCTAAAAATTATAATTTGCATCTTTTCTTTTTTTTTTAGAATATATATATCTATAATCCCGTGGATACCCCTGATTAACTGTTGCTATTACATCCTTTCAATCTATTAAAACAGGGCCCTGTACTTTTGCCTTAAATTATTTAGCCTCAGGACATTTTTTATTAGGACATTTTGCCTTAAAGTAGTTTTGCCACAAGGGTATTTCACTTAAATACACTACTAAATGAGGTTTATACGTCGTTAATTTTTATTTTTGGTTGAAATTAAGGTCTGTTTAAAACTTTTCAAATCAAGTTATAAAATGTTCATTGCATTTACAAACATTCAATTGTTGTTTTCTGTTGGAATTATGATGGATTTAGACTCCTACCTCATATAATGTTTGTTCGTCAATCCACGAGTCTTTCCAATGTGAATAATCCATATGTCAAATAATAATGGAGAAGTGATTAGCACTTCTTCCATTCGAATAATTGTAATATTTGTATTTTATTATTATTATACTAATTTTATTACGAATTAAATTCGAATTTAGGGGCATAATTCTATAATTTGTTCTTCAGAGAACAACCATTTAATGCGTTTTATAACAATTAAAATTACATATTTTGATTTAAAAATTGAAGGGGAACATCAACTTAAACCAAAAATAAACCTCATTTAATTATATATTAAGATGATATATCATTAAGGCACAATAGTTGTAAGATGCAATGTCCCAAGGCTAAATTGTTTAAAACAAAATGTCCTTAGGCAAAACAGTTTTAGAAAAAAACTACCTAACACCATGAAAACTACTTAACATATGAGCTTAAAAGTCCAGGACTTAACACATATATAGCGCATTTTTAATGTTCCTTTTATTGGTGAGATGGAGTTGCTCTGATTAAGTATAAGTAATCATTATAGAATCACATTTACTCCATCTGAATTAGGAATTGATTTTACACAATTTTACAACAATCTATTCTTTAGTTTGTGAGTTATTGTGCTAAGTATTTACAAAAATATGGATAAAAAATAATTTTTTGTTCTACTTATGCACTGCTTCTTGATTGGGGAGGGGGGGGGGAATACCATTCAAGCTAAGCAATGGTTTGAAAAGTATTTATGGGGACTCATCTTTATAAAAGAAATAAAAATAATTTAAAAAAATAAAAACTAGCTGAAAATGGGGGGAATAAATTTTTTTTCCCATCCGTCCATGTGTTACATACGGTAATACGGATGTTTTTGAGTCAAAAATGCATCCCCTTAAACCTCTTTGACTTCCTCTCAACCGCCTTAACTATTTTTGACCAGTCTAGGGACTTCTTCTTCTCAAGTTGGCCTCAAAAGAGTGTTTGACAGCTTCAGGGATTAACTTATGTGGCTTACCACGTATAGAACAATCTTTGAGGCTGGAAACATCTTCCAGGTGCTTGCAAACGCGATAGATGGTGTGACGGTTGATATTGAGGTGTTGGATGATGTCTTTGGTGTTATGGGGAGCGAGGATTAGAGTTGCAATCTCCAATCTTTTGCTTTCCTTCTTTGTGCAGAAGTGAGATATATTTGTTTTTTGTAATATCTCGTTTGAAAGATAACAAAATCAATTTTTCATTAATTTGCCCATTAATGTCATTAATTTGAAGTGATCACATAGCCTACATATTTGGGGGGAAATATTGATGACGTGGGATTCATTTATCGACTTGTCTAACTTGTACACTATGACAATTTGTACACAATACATATACAATATGCTTAAAACTCTAATTTTCTTTTTCCATACATTATATATAGGTGGGAGGAGTGTATTACTATGCCAACATTTTGATTTTCTTCATTTTTTTCGCGTCTTATGGCATATCCACCATCTGTTTTTCCTTCTTTGTTTCAACCCTTTTCTCAAAATCAAATTCTGCAGGATTTTCTGGAGGAATCATATTTATCGTCACTTCTTTTCCTCTATCCTTAATGAAAAACGTTAAAGTAGAGTTCAATACTAAAATGGTTGCAGTAAGTTGATTTCGTCATTTCAATCAGAAATTGCAAAACCTACAGATGTATATTATACGCCAAAATTAAAGATAATTAGTTTTTAAGTAAGAGGCAATAAGTATTATTTGTCTCTTACTTATTTGTATATTCTAGTGATGTAATATATATGCTTATATATATATATATTCCATAAATGCGTCTTTTAAACCTATTTTTTGAGCTGTTGACAATATTTTTGTGGATGCCATTCCATAAAAATACATACAGAATAGGGACCCGAAACTAGCAGTAGCATGACATAATTACGAAAAACGTGATTTTTATGGATTCAACACAAGACAACTCAAATCCCATTTTGATATGTTTAAAAACTGTATTTAGATTTAGTGGCAATAACAGTGTTGACACACTGGCAAACAGATTGGTAGCTCTTGACGAATAAAGCAATGTCTTATGTATACTACGCTGTCATGATGGCAACTAGGACCGAATACAAATTTTGGGTGAGAAGTACATTACAAAATCTTCTCTAAGGCAACACAAGCTGAAAAGGACAATGAGTTGAGGTCAGTGCTGGAGGAGCACCACATGGAGACAGGCCGGAAGTCAGCCATATTGTTGTCGCAGAAGTGTTGGTTCTTTGGGCATAGGGTTGTATTGGACTTCTTCAAGTTGTAGGCAGCTGTCAGCTTGACTGCCTTCTTGGAACTGACACTGGCACATGCAGTGCCTTTTATAATATTATACGGATAATTTTTCACACTAATAGACATGGGATAAAACTAAAACTTCTACACTTTTTTTTTAACTGTCGTTTGGTTCCATAATGAAACATCGTAATGAAAAATAACGGGTATAAAGTTAAGATTAAATGTTACTACAAGGTTTGGGTCCCCAATCTGTATATAATCAATAGATCATTCAACAAAAGAAAAAAAAAATACCAATATCTTAAGAAAAAAAAAAGCAAATTTATTTTTATGACCTTATTGTGTTGCAAACGTTTTACGTCATCGAAAAAGGGCTAAAACCACGTGTTTTTTTTTTTTTTTTTTTTTTTTTTTTGATAAAATAACAAATCAAATTTTAAAGGTGCTTTATCGTGAAAATCATTTATTTTTTCTATAAACATCAGCTCAAGTAGTCCGTCTGTTGATTTTAGCATTAAAAAATTTAAAAATCTTTGATTTTCAACGATTTAAAAAAATATATTAAAGCTGGAGAATAACTCAAAAAATCAGAAGGATTTACTTATTTATGAACTTAGTAGGCGTTATTGGATTCAAGAATGGCAAACCTCTTTGAAGCCATTCACTTCTTATGTAATATTATGTTTCTACAAAAAGGCCTCATTTAAAATGTATTATTAATTTTGGTAAAAATAGTTTTTCAAGTTAAATACAATATGACTTTTCCTTTTCCATACAAAATACCTTAATTCGAATTCAATATAGTCTTTTCTATACGTTTGAAAAAATGTGTGGCTTACAAGGATCAGCAAGAAAGTGTGGATTTGGTTGAGATTTCTAGCCTACTGATTGAGGCCTGAAAGAATGGTTACTCTTTTGTTTTGTAATAAATATGATATATAAAGAATAAAAAAAAAATATCTACTAATTTATGAACAAGCTGATTTTTGTTAAAAAACACGTTGAATAACTGTAAAATACACAACCCGCCACAGATGTTCCAGAGGCTTAAAAGTCAACCCTTGCATTAGTAGTTTGTGTTCATTGTTATGGCAGCATTATTTAAAAATACTTTTGACTATTTTTTTTTTGAAATTTGCATCTCGTTAGAGCCTAATTTTCCTTTTTAAATAAACCCATAATAAAATCAGGTAGGGAAAAAATACCACATTGATGTTAAACATCTTAAATTATAATGGTGTTTTTGATTTAGATATAACTTTAACAAAATTGTTTCAAATCTTTTTAGTGTTTGCTTTCGAATGTTGCATTTGGAACAGGGTTGGACTATATCAATGCTTACGAAAAAACCGGCTTTGGAATTCAATGGGCAAATTTTATGAAGACTCCATTTGACTCAGATAACTTCTCACTGGGTCTGTCTATTGGATTCCTGTGGTTGGATGCTTTTATCTACTTACTACTTGCTTGGTATATTGGAAACGTATTTCCAGGAGAGTTTGGAATACCAAAACCATTGTAATTTATATCTTTCATTTCAAAATGATACTAATGAGCTAGAGATGTAAAAAGTGTGGAAATCCTGGCAAGAAAATTAAAAAGAAACTATAATAGAAGGTTCCCATATAAAGCAGTTTCTAACACTGCATATTTCGTATAACGCGATTTTTATCACCGCGGATTTCACATAACGCAGATTGTTCTTGTTCCGAAACCCCGCAATAAGTAAGGACCCCCTATAGTTAGATGTTTGTAACCTACAAAATGTGTTCTTATTATAAAGTTTAAATTTTTGCAAGGAAAAGGTGGGAGTGACACATATAGTACTGCTGAATTAATACTTTTGTTAACATCAGCTCCATGTTATATGATATTGGGGGATGGAATGAATTAATTCTTATGGCGGGAAAATATAATAATTATTTTTTAATTATTATATATATATTTTATTGTGTTTTTTTTTAAATCACACCAAATATAGGCAATCATACTTACTTTAGAGGGAGATTATTACCTTGACAACCTACTAAATAGTGAACAAAAAGATGAAAGATAACAACCTTTTATCCTTTTCAAATTTTTTAACTTAGTTTTTTTCATTACAAATACATCAACTCTGCTTATAAATTATTCCTATCTATTTTTTTAAATGTAAACGAATCAAGTAGCAAAGAACCTTGTTGATTTATAGTTATCTTTGTCAAGATATATGTTGTCTCTAAATGTTACCATATTAAATAACATTATTTCACGCTTTCTATGCCCACCAGGATTTTGACACTTTTCACATTTCTACTAGTTGCGCTATATATAGATTTGGATTCGAGTCAAATTTTCAAATAACTCCAGTTTGAGTTTTAAGAGTTCTTTACTGAGTCTTCTACTTCGTATTAGACACAATATACCAATTTTCGAGTTCAGTTGAATTTAAGTTTTTGTGAATTTCTACATAATTTGTGGGTTTCTCCTTTTTTAATGGTATATCAACTCTTTTTTTTTTTCTTTTTTTTTCAATTAGAAAGGAGCGTCTGTAGTTTTTTATTGACTTATGAGTTATGCACTGTTAATTTCACTGAACCTGTTTGTTTTTATGACAAAGTAAAAACGAAACTAAATGTGACAATGGCATTTTGATTAAATGCCATTAAACAAAAGGAACTGAACACTGGAGTCATACTACATGAAATTGTGACTAATTAATATAACTCGAATATTTACCTCCGCCAAAGAAGTTGAACGGAGGTTATGTTTTTGCATCTGTTTACTTGTTAGTCACCAATATTACGCCAAAAGTTACTGTTTACTTTTAATAGTTCAAGATCATATGTTAAAATTACATAATCGACCATAACTTTAGAACAAATTGAGATACATGTCTCAATATGATTTTAGGAGGAGGTTTTGCGATGTAACGAGACCACGTTCTAGTTTTGTTGTGGTTATTCAATTTCAAGTAATGTATATTTTTGCGCGAATTCGAATAATTGTCAGAAAATATTCGAAGAATATTCGCATCCAACTCTTTAATTTATTAAAATTAATGAGAAAATTTTAAAATGATGAGCAGTTATAGATTGTCCCATTAATAAAAAAAAAAAAAACATTAATCTAAATGACTTTGTTTGTTTATCGATTTTAGCCATTTCCCTTTTTCGATATCTTATTGGAGGGGTACAAAGCCGGCTTTGGTTGAAACAAATAGTAAAGAAAATTTGGATGATTCAAGTCAAAACAAAAAGGATATTGAAGAAGAGCCAAAGCATTTACCTTGTGGAATATCTGTTCAAAATTTGCATAAAGTATATCCAAAGGGTAAAGTTGCAGTTGATGATTTATCATTGAATTTCTATGAAGATCAAATTACATCCTTTCTTGGACACAATGGAGCTGGAAAAACAACTACAATGTACGTATATTCAACCTTTAATATAATACTAGAGTAAGTTTTCCCGACGTTGCCAGGGACATTAAGAAATTCAAATGAATGCTGAACTCTTAAAAAACAAAAAAATATGACCGTCTAATTTTAAGAATGATTCTTGCTGCAAGTTTGCATATATTTTTACACACTTTTTTGAAAGATGATAGAGTATGTTTGCCCGGCGTTGCACGGGACATTAAGAAATTAAAATTGTAAAATTTTAAGAATTATTCTCTCTGAATATTTAACGGAGATTATAAGGTGTAGACCTGAAAAAAGTTAATCTATTGTTTGCTTATTTTTCTTATTATTGTCAAAAATCCTTTGTTTTATTTTCTCTTTTTTCTTTTCTTCTCTAAATCTTATAATTTCCTTTTATAAAAAAGATTGCTAAGATACATATCGAGATACAGGAAGAATCATTCTTAAAATCTTAAGGTCTATATTTTTGTTTTATAGGAAAAAGTCGTTTCTTAGTCATAATATTCGTTGCTGTTTTAAGGCTCCCAGGCCCATAAAGGCCTTAAAAGTTGATACTCGAACCGTTTCTGGAACCTTAAGAACCTACATCAAAAATTTCAGGGAAATTCCTTCATTGGTGGTGCGTGATTGACCGACAAACACACACAGACATTCGCATTTACTATATATATTTAAGCGTCGTGTATTTTTTTGGGGTTGACGTTTTGACTCTGTCATATTAATTCATCATAGTTGACCAAGGGTTTGTCAAAGTCATAATTTTAGGTGTTGTACCTAGGCCTCGACAATCATTAAAATTAGCCACTAGCCAAAAGGGATAGTAAATTTTTTTTTACTAGACCTGTGAAAAATGTACAAAAGATTCCATGGGAGCCCCCTGTACCAGGGATCGGCAACCTTTTGTAGAGTAGAGATCAAACAGCTATCGCTGCAGAGTCATGGTGGAACCCATGTTATTGAATATATATAATTGTTTTTCTGGGTGTTTAGAGAAAAAAACGGATTTAATATAATTTTATTTACAAAATACCCTTATTTTTTTTACTACAGGAATTTTTATAAAGAAATAAAATATTAAAGAAATAGGAAAGTAGGAAAAATACACATTATTTAATAAGACACTTGTTTCTGCTTATTTTGTGATATTTGTTCTATCTCAGATGAAATATTTATCTATGACAGGAGAAAAACTTTAAGACTGGTTATGTCAAGTTTCTTAGTGTCGTTTAATTATAATAACTTTCATTTTGGATTAGTATGACTATTTTTAGATGATAAGATGGTGGGCCTGCCAAAATTTACTCGTGGGTTGCCAACTTGCCAACTTCTGTCCTATACAATACAGTTTTGTTAAATTTGGGTTTGCCTTAATCTAACAAGCTTCAGATAATTGAGCCAAAAGTAAATAGTGTTGAAACTGTTCCCTGCCTTCCATCCTATGAATATCCAATGAACTTTGAGTATTATACAGCTTCTAATTAAAAATTAAATGAAGTAATTAATTATTGTCATGGTTAATGCAGGTGTCAAATTTGTGTTTTTGTATTTATATTTTTTGTAGCTTTGACGTTTACATAATTTGACCTGCAGTAAAATATGATAAAATAATTTCAAAATAGACATATCCTTGCGTAAATATTTTCCCATTATACATGATTTTGTAATATATCTATAAATATGTTTGAGTATTATTTTTTTAAACATTGTAAACAACATGATGTAAATTTATTTTTCAGAAATATAATAACAGGACTCTTTCCACCCAGTGCGGGCACCATCAAAGTTTATGGACGTGACATCCAAAAAGAAACGGAATCTGTTCGACGCTATCTCGGTATCTGTCCTCAGCACAACGTACTTTTTCAATAGTAAAGACAATTTATATTATTAATACGATTAGACAGTGCAATAGAGGGTCAGATAATTATTTTTTAGTTTCGATAGGAGAGTTTTCTCAGACATGTATGTTGTTTCCTTAGAAAAAAAAAGTATATTTGTGACCAATAGAATCACTAGCCCCCTTTTTTTAGAAGGGGGAGGCTTGACCACCCCTAAAAGTTTAGGAATGCTCAAATCCAGTATATATTTCTAAGAATGGGACGATTAAAAAAAAAATCCTTGTGCGATTCTGTTGCGATTTTAGTAAAAATTATCCACCCCTATCCCAATTCAGACTCTTTAATATTTAAATGATATTTGAAAAATACCATTTTGCCATGAGCATCGTCCACAGTTGTATATTTTTTTTGCCGTAAACAATTTCAAAAATTAAATTTTTCGAAAAGAAATTTCAAGTATACAATTAATGTTCATTTTTTTTTTTAAATTCACAACTTTTACCGAAAAAATAAATATTTTGGAAAAAAAATGTTCAAAATCCACAGCTATTAAAAAAAAGGAGAAATTTAAAAAAAAATACATAGTTTAGAAAATTAATTTTTTGGTTAAATAATTTGAAAAATCAAATTAAATTTCAAATAAATAAATTTTCTAGTATTTAGCAAAATTCTTTCATTTTTGAAAAAATAAATTCAGATATATAAATTTTCTTGTATAAAGCAAACATTCCTTCTTTTTTTTTTTTGGGGGGGGGGCAATTTTTTGTTTATAACTTAGAAAAGTAATTAATAGTTTAGTATCTTATATTTTGTATTATTTTATTTCAGCCTAACCGTCAAAGAACACTTCATACTCTTTTCACTATTAAAAAACACAGACAACAGAGCAGATGATCCAGAAATCGACAGTCTGATTTCTGAAATTGGATTAAACAAGAAAAAAAACGCGTTTCCTGCCCAATTGAGTGGAGGAATGAAAAGAAAATTATGTATTGGACTAGCCTTAGTTGGAGGTTCCCGAGTCATTATTTTGGATGAGCCTACAGCTGGAGTAGATCCCTTTAGTCGCCGATCAATATGGGATATTCTCATTCGATATAAAACTGGTCGCACAATTATTCTAACTACTCATTTCATGGATGAGGCAGACCTGCTAGGAGATCGAATAGCAATAATAAGTGAGGGTAAATTGATAACATGTGGCAGCTCTTTGTTTCTTCGTAATCGATTTGGGAATGGCTACTATTTAACTATTGATCGATATATCCCAGAGGACAATCACCATGAGGTTTTTTCATCAATTGAAGATGAGGAAGAAGACAAAGAACTGAATGATTGTAGTTTGCCTAATGGGATGTTAATAGATGATGAGGGAATATCCGATGTATCCAAAGTGAATGGAGTGATTATCAATCCCTCCTCATCAAATCCACGAGCAAGGACAATTGCTCTAACCAAATTTATTCAAAAACATATCCCTGATGCTAGATTATTTGAGCAACTGGGATCAGAAATTTTATATCTTCTCCCAACTGAAGATTATGAAAATAGCATCAAAAAGTAAGAAATAAATTCATTGATTAATTATATTTTAATCAAACTAGTTAGAGTTGGATCGAACCAAAGAATACTTTTTATAAAGAACCACACTCTTTTTTCGTCTTTTTGTAAAATATGTTTTGAAATGAAAGAGATAGTCTAATTAAAACAATCGTGTAATTTATGTCTTCATGAATAAAAGGAACTTAATTAATTAATAACTAGTGGTAGTACCCTGCATTTCCCAGAGTAATTAGCTGTCGGCTAAAGGATAATTTTTTCTTTAATAATATAGAAGAGAACTCCCCAAAAAAATATATAATACTCAATATTGATATCATTTCATATGTACTCAGTCCAAAGAATAATAAGAAGTTGTTTCAGGAAAAAAATAATATAATGTGTTGAGTATTTTAGTTTCTAGAGTGCTCACTAACAAAAAAAACAAAACACTGCTCCCCGGATGCTATATACAAAACGCCTGTGATAATTAATTCATTTTTACATAATAGCGTTTATATTATATTCAAATATTAACATATACTGAAAATGCAAAATAATTTTAGTGGTACATGAAAGTGCAATAAGAAAAATTAACAGAAACAGTCCTACATATTCAATGTTACATGCATATTAGGCCGGTTTGATTTTCAAATTTTATCGAATTTCGATTACGGGTAGAACGGAAAAGTTGTCATACAATTACTTATGCAAAATTTCATTTTCATCTTTAAGTAGCATATCTTGGTCAATGTTTGAAAGGAGATCAAAATGTATATATTTTACTTTATCCACACGTCTCCAATATTTCACTAATACGATTATATTGTTATTCCTTAAATCAAAATTTACTTTCGATATACATCATGGAGCAATATAAACAAATAGTATTTCAACTCCTTTGAACACTCTTTACACAATTGTTTTAGTTTAACTACTCTACTTTATCCACACGTCTCCAATATTTCACTAATACGATTATATTATTATTCCTTAAATCGAAATATACTTTCGATATACATCATGAAGCAATATAAACAAACAGTATTTTAACTCCTTTAGACATTTTTTACACAATTGTTTTAGTTTAACTACTCTATTCTTTTTATGTAAAATCCTGGATAAATAGGGAATTTCCAGTCACCACTATTTTTTTGCAAATTAGATAATTGAGGAAGAAAATGGCTTAAGGGAAGTTGATTTAATAGAGAAACGGATGATGATCTGTTTAGTCATACAATATTCTATGAATGAAACGTATCTCCTTTTTTTTTTTTTTTGACTAAACATTTTTTATTATTAACATAGTAAAGAAATAAAAGAGAAAATTTACTTTAAACCATCTTATAATGATTGTATTAAAGTCCCGTCCTAAATCCTAAGGACATGTCTTAATTGGTTGTAAAAGTTGTACTTTACAATATTATTTATGAAAATGATGGCAAAATATATTTTTGTCTTTTGAAAAGTAGGGTGGGAATGTAAGATCCTTTAAGAAATCAGTCCTGGGATTAATCCAAATCTATAAATATCATGTTCTTAATTGCATATATATAAATTTTTAAATCCTAGATTTGAAGGATTGTTTTTAGAGCTTGAAAATCACTTAAAAACCTTTCAAATTCGAAGTTATGGACTATCAAACACAACAATGGAGGAGGTAAGCTGATTAATATATATGTATAATATTATTAAAAGGGATGAGAATATTGGCTTTATTGCGGTGAGCGTAATTTAAAAAAAGAATTATTAATAAAAGTAAGAGATGGGTTCTATTATTCCTTATTTCACTCTATTTTGAAAATTATAACGTATCAGCTAGTATATGTTACGGGCAATGTAGGGAATTGGGAATTTTGCAAATTACTCGGGCATTATGTAAAATGGGCAATTGACAAAATATTCAATAGAGCAAATCCAAAGGTTTGGTAAGTCAACCGCAGGGGATCAAACATGATAAGAATAACTGCCGCCAACTTAATTTTTCTTTTAAATCACTCCGAAATAGAAAAAAAAACGTATTGCATATTTCAATTTTTCGAAAATCCTTAATCTACGTATGAAATGTTCATAGACCTTGGGTACATTTTGGAAATTTATAATGACCCTTTAACGGGCTTACAAGTAGTAATGGGTTGTATTTATCATGTCATACGGCCTGCTGTTGCCTTTTTCAACCTGTAGGTCAGGATTTTATTTAGAATGGCTCCTCATTAAGTATATATATATATATGTGCCGTCTTGCAAAGTTACTATATTTTCTATGATGATCTCACTAGTGAAGTTTTTACACTCATACCAAATTAGGTAATATTGACATCCCTTATTATTAATTTTAAATAACAAAAGTAAAAAAAAAATATATATATATATTTTTGTTTTTAAGTACACCAAAAATATACATTCAGGTTCTTAATTTGTATTTATATTTTAGATTTTTCTAACTGTCGTTAAAAACACGAATGCGATGGAAGTACAGAGACAACCTGTGTATGATGGGAAAAGCTCTAGTCGTCACCGACTTACGTCATCTAGCTCCTTACCAGCTAAAAACTATTCCATTAAAGAGCCTAAACATGAATCGAACAACACCCATACTTCTTCAGTGGAACCCATAATAGGTAGCACGCGCAATATTAATATTATCCCAATCTGCAGCTGTATTTTTTCTATTTGAGGTAATGCTATTTTAATTTGGAAAGAAAACGGGGTGATTGTGTGGAAATTTGTTAATGATGGCTATGAGTTAAAAATTGTTCTTTTTATACGTTTACCTCGACCAACAGAGTTAACAAGTTAAACAGAGGTTATGTTTTGGCATCTGTTAGTTAGTTTGTTAGTCAGCAGGATTCTGGCAAAAGTTACTCTTCGATTTTGATCAAACTTGGTACAAACTTTACACAGGGGATCAAGTAAGGGGAGGGGGAATTTTATACAAATGAGTTGAGGACAATAATCGAATGTATCTATGAGAGAAGTATTGTAGCACCCTCTATGTTTGTAAACTGACTATAATTATTGTGATATTTATTATTATTATTTATTACGGGGTATGACATCATTATTGTTGGCTTGAAACTATATACATTATTAAGATAAAGTTGCATCTTTGCTAGTACACCCCCATAAAAAATAAGATTACTCAAAAAATATAAAAATCGAACCAAAATTCTTGGAGATGTATAACTTTTTTTAAATTTATACATTGAATACTTTTCCATAATATAAGCTAAGATATTCTTCATCACTATGTATTATGAATCATTTATAAGGGTCTAAAGAAGAGTCTTGTTTTTCATCATTTTTTACCCTAACAATCAAAATATATCGAGTTCTAAGATTTTGATTGTCTAGTTCAAGTAATACAAAACGTAAAAAAAACATAATCGGCCATAATTTTTGAACAAATTAAGATACATAACTCAATCTGACTAAAGACTGAGTTTTTGCGCTCTATCGAGTGCCCATTTAAGTATCAATTTGTGTTCACTTTGATATATATTTGATAAAACTATGACACATCGCAAATAGCTGAGCTTATCCTATGCCCATTATATGAATTAAGAGAAGGTGTTACTTATTTGTACCTAGTAAATCGAATACTAAAAAAATAGAAACTACAATATCTTACTCTTAGCATCATATTGTTAACGTATTACAAGAGGTGTAAAAATTGCCAATTTTTACCAAAAAAATACAATTATTTTCCACACTAAAATGGCATTTACCACTCTACAAATAGCTTGACAAACCTCAGAATTTCTCAAAGCTCAGATTTTTAAAGTTTCCCTGTCAGAAAAATAAATTGTGCCGGAGGATAAAAAAATTAGGCCGGAAACGGGACAGTTTAAGCCCATTTTTGACATACATTCATAACATATTATTCCCTTTTCAATTTCTTTAGATACAAATATAAGAATAGGTTATGAAGATTACGAAAAGGTGGACGATACACCAGAAGTATATACCAAAGGCACAAATGAAAGAAAAAAACTTCGTCTTCCTCGAATAAAAAAAAGAACGGTGGTCAAGCATGCCATAGCTTTGTTTATCAAAAGATTTCATCAACATCGACGAGATAAGAAAATTGTACTTGCAGAGGTAAGTCAATGTAATGAGTTTTGATATATTTATCGGTGAGTTGGTTAGACTAGCTTATTTTACTTATAAATCTATTTAAAAACAGACTGAAACAAAAATAAAAATAAACATTACTTAAGCATAACATATTTGAGTCAATAATATACTTTTTATTCAATTTACTGGAATCAGTAGAGGAACCCAAGAATTTTAGAAATTGTTTAGAACTTGTATTTGATTTCAGAGACTAGGGGCGTATGCAGATTATATAGATATATATATATACAGCTGTGGATTTTTACAGTGTTGGGTTTTGGTCTCAGACCGTTATAACTTTTGCTGAACCAAACTGTTTTGGCCCTTTAATGAAATTTGATCTGGATCGATCTTATAAAAAAATTACAGTTTAGATCGGCTCCATAAAAAAATCGTTCTTCTTCCTTTTCATTTAAAATACAGCCTTTAATAACGTCCTTTGTGTCGGCTCCATAAAAAAATCGTTCTTCTTCCTTTTCATTTAAAATACAGCCTTTAATAACGTCCTTTGTGTTTCCAAATAGTGAGCATCGTGTTCATAACGTCATATGAAGTCTAAAATTGCTATGTGTACAGCTTGTATAACTGCATACGCAGGGGAGAATATCTATCAATTGAGCGAGGCCCCTCCTAAGAGTAAGCATTTTCTGATGCAAACATAAAATATTTTACAAATTTTGGCTTGCATCAACACGAAGCCTGCATTTCGTTGAACCTAATATTATATTTGTTGAAATGGCTTCTGGAATGGAAGAATAACGTTTGCACGTAAAATAACTTGTACAGTAGGGATTTCAACTATTTTTGAATTTCTATTACGGTTAGTTAGGAAATCTGTGATACTTTATGAAAATGACGTATACAAATTGTCATTGCTCAATAATGTCATGTTTAAGTAGCACATCTTGTTCAAAGTTTAAAAGGAGACAAAAGTTATTTATTTTGTCAATAAAGATTAAAATGCAATATTAATGATGATTTTGGATTTATTAATTGTGATCGGAATTATTCTAACCCATAAAAAATATTTATAAAGTTTTTTTCTGGAGCTACTGTATAGACCAAAAAGAGAAAATAGAATAAGAAAAATATTATGTTTCCTTTCTAAAAATATAAAAAAAAAGAATGCCAGCTCTACAAATATCATCGAATTTACCTAACTTTTTTCTCTTTTATTGTTCAATGAAACAATTTTAGAAAACATATATTTTCTTACTCTTTTTACAGGTTAAGAAAATGTCGATTAAAATTATTATTTCCAAAATATCTAAAAATGTCTCCTTAATATCAAAATTCTCTAAGAAATGAGTTTTTACCTTTTTGAAAATCTGAATGAGATGTGTGACCTAAAGATGACCTCGTAGGACAATGCCAATTTACAGAGATAATTTTCATAGACATTAGATGAATAATCTTAATGGGTTCGGATTAAACAGATTTCTTTCTAGAGGGACGATACACTGTTTGAGTTCAAATAAAAGAAATGAAGCATTGTTTTAAAATATGAGACTGACCAAATCGGTCGACGGCAAGGTTGTGTCCGGTTCAGATTTAGCGGTTCTATCGGTGCCGATCATAGCTTTATTGGTCCTGGTTCTTTTTCTTACAGGCTCAGTTTGGTAAATGGCACTTAAAACAAGAGGCGTTGCTAGAAAATTCGGGTATGCTGGAAATTATATTAGATAAAAACAGGGCCGCAGCTACCTTATACACAGAGTGTGTAGTCTCCCGAGCTCCAGCAGGGGCTCCGAAAACTAAGGTTGCTTAATGGTAATAAAATGGAGCCACGAGGGGAGGCTAGCGGGGGGGCAGGGGGGTAGTTCAGGAATATGGTTGACTTATTTGGCCAACTACCAGATGATTTTGGTTTTTTTTTCAAGTTTTTGTTTGGAGGAAAGGTTGTGTGATACACTAAAGGTAACGACGTGTTTAATTTACATAAACTTATACAAATGGAATATGAAAAGGTTATACATATACCAAAAAAAAATACAAGAAACGAAAATAAGGAAAAAAACCGAGACCTATAAATCATATATTGCAGAACTCTGTTCAAGTTCTAGAGGTTCAAGAACCGGAACCGCTTAAGAACGATTTTCAATACTAGATACAAGAAATATTGTACACTAGAAAAATTGGTCTACATCTATCACTAATTTAAAAAGTGTATCCCTATATTAAAGGTGAGGATGTATATACAGTTTAATAATCTTAAAACATGGCAAGAGTGTTGTTCAATATTTAAAGTAATAATGTTTATAAAAAAATATGTATTAGATAATGATTTAGAAAGTTTATTGGGATTGAAGAACGACATGGATCGTTATGTTATATTGAATATATTTTATGATTCATTTATGGAACCTTTATTGGTCAAACATGGACACTTACATGCTTAATGTTGTACTTTACGATCTATTTTTACAAATAGTGTTAAGATATTTAATAAAGTTCTATAAGATCTTTACTGACTAAATGAAGGAACCATTATTAGACAGAAATATGGCAGTAAAATGAAGTTAAAAACAAACAAAGAAAAAAAGAAAATGAGGTTTTCTTTGTACTCTGTATTGCGTATTACTTTTAAATAAAATAATATTCTTGTAGTTTTATATATCAATACATGAGAAAACAAATCCCATGGTCTAAACTCACGATCACAAAAATTTACCCTGCATTTGATTGTCATCTGTCATTTTATACACCAAATGTTGGGGTTTATACGAATTGTCCTTATACGAATCTGTTTTATAAGAAGTTACTGTACACCGGCTATTTTATACTTATTTTTTCATGAATACACGAATTAGTAAGTTAATGGGCCCGTTTCCAAAATGACTGGAATACAATTTCTTATTATTTCCTCTTCGTAAATATATCAGCCATTTTACGATTTCTATGAAGAAGTTTTGGCTAGCGTATAAAAATACAAATGTATTGTTACGTTTTTAATTAAATATTACATAGCAATATTATAATTAGAGCTACAGAGTCGGAGTTTGTACCTTTTTTGGTGGAGTCGAACTCGTAAAATTTGTACCGACTCCGAATCTGGCTACAAAAGTTATCATAAATGTTGTAAATTAAAGGTATTAAGTACTGTAAGTAATTTATGATTAAATACTAATTCATTTATAAATTAACTTCACAAATGTCAAACGTGCTCTATTGTCTATACAATCACAATTCCTGAACATTTCTAGAGCCTAACTTATTATGTTGGGTAGAGGATAGCGACTAGCCATGCTATTTTATTTTTTAACCTTGTTTATTGTTTATATAATCATTGTAAATTGTGTATATTGTTGTTACTTGATTACGAGTGCATGAATTATGTTCATAAACTTAAGAATGTATTAGCAATAGATAGATTTTGATCCATTTCATTTGTTGTCCATCTTGTTAAATATCAGATATTCTAAATATTTTCTTCATACCTGTCACAATTATTTGTTACATTAACAAATAACTACCTATAGCTATAAATTGAATCTATATTTATAGTCTCCAGACTCAAATGTCTCAATAGTACATAAATATGAAATAAAATATATTATTAAGAAATTGTATGTCGGAGTTAAAGTCGAGGTCGGGGATCTTATGTATCGACTCCCCAGTACTGATTATAAACAGTATCTAAGAAAATACTATGCAGGATTTTAATATAATGAAATATATATATATTTATATAACTAATTCACTTAAAAAATTGTGAAGAGAGAATAGGACAATAATAGCCTGAGAGTACTTAAGAAATAAATAGAAATGAGTATGATTGACTTATTTGGATAATCATGAGATGATTTCGGGCCTTTTTTCAGTTTCATTTTTGAGGAAAGGTTGTGTGAAGCATTAAAGGTGACGATTGAAATAAATCTAACGGTTAATAGATTTCTAATGTACCCAAGGATCCAAAAAGCAATCTGGAACATGAATAAAAAAAAGGAGAATATCCTAATTATTTTTTTTACTTTATATATGTATTTTACTCCCTAATATATTATAGACATGTTTTAGTCAATTATAGGCTTCGTATTCTAATTTGTGAATGAGTTAGGATACTCTATCATATTATCTAAAGTTAAAAATCCTTACTTTCATTTAAGAAAGAATGATTGGCTACAAAATGGCCCCTTTCAAATAAAATATATCAAATTCTGATTCTATTATTGTGTATATCAATTTTGTACAACTTCAAGTCCAATTTGCAAGTCCTCTAAAAGGTTAATAAGGCAAATTTTTCCACAGAAATATACGAATAATTTAAATGCAATCCAACGTCAATTTTGCGAAAAAATATTAAAGCTTGCTTATGTATTGATGGACCACCTATTTATGAATTCGATGAACCTTTTGAATGAGGTGTAGAAATAGTAAAAAATGTATACTTTTCACTATAGGCACTTGTAATTTCCATGTAATTCGTTAAATAGGTAAATAAAAAAGTTTATAATAAAGAAAAGTAATTGGAATTGAAGACAATGCCAATAAAAAAAAATATCAATAGAAATCTTGGGATATAGCAAGATTATTAGAAATTTAATCTTGTGATGCAAGAAAAAAATATAAATGTTGGGATTTGAGTAAAAAAGAGGTTTTGTGGAAAACAATAAAAGAAAAGATCCGACAATTAAAAATTTATTTTTATTACTAATGTTCAAAATTACCATAATTACTGTTACATTTATTCTCATTATTTCTACAGATTGTGATTCCATTTTTCTATATCGTACTCAGTGCAATGTGCATTTCAAGATACCCTGAAGAAACAAGCGAGCCGCAATTACCTCTTAATCCGTGGATTTATCCCATAACGCAAGATTTTAATACTTACACATTTTATTCCAATGCACACAAGGAAGCTGATTGGCCTAGGCGCTATGAGGAACAGCTTCTTTCAAAAATTGGCATGGGTGACAAGTGTGTTACAAAGATAGAGTAAGTACATTCTTACTTAAATTACTTATATATACAGGATGACGCATTGAAATGTTCTACTATCCATTGCTTAAGAAAAAGTTATTATTTGCGGGGACATCCGCAGGATTTTTTTTCTTGTTTTTTTGAAAAAAATAGGAAAGATAAAAAAATAAATTCTCACCTATTAAAAAAAAAAAAGCAATATAGTTTGTTTTTTCCAAAAATTCACAGATGTTCACAAAAGATTTAATTTTTGGAAAGAAATTTCAAATATTTAATTTTTTGAAAAAGCAATTCATAAATGAAATTTCAAATATTAAACTTTTAGAAATAAAAATTCATAGATTATATTTCAAATATTAAATTTTATTGAAAAAAAATTCAGAATTCTACAGCTATTCATAAAAAGTTTCAAAAATCCATACCTATTCACAAAAAATTTTAAACATTAATATATAACAAAAAAAAAATATTTGGAAACAAATTTTAAAATCCACTCCTATTCAAAAAAAAAATTTTTTTTTCAGAAACCCACTGAGGTTCACAAAAGATTCAATTTCTGGATGCAAATTTAAAGTATTAAATTTTCTCGAAAAAAAAAAAAAAATCTACAGCTATTCATAAAAATAAAAAAATCTATAGTTTTTAAAATATAAATTAATTTTTTTGGTAAAAATTCATATATTAAACTTTTTCCTTTGCTACGTAATTTGACCAAATGATTTTTTTTTTTTTTTTTTTTAGAATATCAATCTTTAAAAAACAAACTTTCCTCCTATTTTCACAACCTGTCCCCAAAAAAAATTCTATTAAAAAGCAAAAATTAATAGTCTTAGAAAATCTTATGCTTACTTTTGACCCCATCCACCGTTTTGCCAGTTATCCCATCCAAATCATCACTTTTTTCCTCTACGATCTTCCTTATACTATTTTTTACTTCCTTGAGTTAATTTCTAATATTTTGCATTGTTTTGGGACTCAGAACCAAAATTTGCTTTTGTAAAATTGACAAAGGGCATTGAGTAAATCTATGATTATCTTTGTTATAGTGGCAGTCACAATTGCACAGGAGGCAAGCCGGATACGAGTAACTTTAGTCCTGATAGTTCCATGGATTACATGGAAATATCCCCAGTTTGCAAATGTCAGACTATGTATGAAGCCTGTGATAAACCTCCTCCCAATTACTATCCTCCAGAAGTTAAGGTCAGTAATTTGTAATTAATTTATATGATTATTTAATTTCATGATTTTTTACGTATTGGCTATTGTTTTTTAACTTATTATCTAATTTGTTATAATTATTATAATAATAATTATCTTTGTTCCTTGTCATTTAGCTGCCTTCTGGAGACATTTTACAGAATTTGAATGGAAGGAACATTTCAGACTATCTAATTAAAACTCGTTTTGAATTTGAAGGTAAAAGGTTTGGTGGATTTGAGTTTGGCATATTGAATCCCCTCGCAGGTCGGAATTTTGATCAATGGGCAGATTCTTTTCAAAAAATTTCTAAGGTAATTGATACAATGCTAACCCTAAATTCATTTGCTTTACATCATTTATTAAATATTTTTGAAAGTGAATAAATGTGCCACCTTATCTGTAGACGGATTGTCAATTCCGTTAACTTTTTTCATGCGGTAAACCAAGAATCTATGGAAAAGATCAATATTCGATTAAGTCATCTTTAAGGCCCCACATCTTGATTAAAGTGTGGAAAAAGACAATAATTAGTTATTTAGACAATTAGGATTAAAATAAAACCTTATTCTGTATGTTACATAAAACCATTTTGATTGACATTTTTTAACCTATAAAAATATTAATAAAACTTTTTGCGAAAGAAACAATATGCAGCATAAAGATGATGGTTTTTTTTTGTAATTTTCACTTCATAAAGTCTTGAATATTTCCTCAAAATGTTGTTTTGATATTTTCTCTTCATTTGCACATCTTTGAGGCCTATGATACTCTAAAAATACCGGTTGGTCAATTGAAATCTGAACACTTACTATATAAATAAGTAATAAAGTTTTAGTGATGGAAATTAATTCATTTTTCAATATATTAAAGCATACACAATTAGTTATAAAACAAAATAAATTTGAGCTCTCTAGCTTACGTACAAGTTGAGAAAATGGCACTTGAACGTGATTGACGAATTTCCATTAGCGCACACAAAGCAGTATGGGGTCTCCAGTACCACCGTCTACGCCGTCAGCCATTCCAAAACGATAGAGAGGAAGAATAAATCTGTCAAAAAGACCAAACTGGACCACGATGAGTTACAGAAAACTGCCAAGCCAATCCTCTCATGCCCATGATCTCGGGAGTTTACTCCAGAGTGTAAAGAACAATAAAAAAAAGTGGGTGAAAAGAGCCTTGTAAGGATAGAGAGGCCACGTTTGACACCAGCAATAAAAAAAAAACGTATATTATTCATTGTAAGACACTTATGAGTTATTTTGGACTCTTTTGGCCACCTATAGCATTGGGTGTATGTCATATGGGGATGGCTTGCAGTTTCCTTTATCCACACACTGAGGCCCTAAAAGCAATTGTCAGCCAGCACTGGGACGCAAAGACATATGAATGCATCCGAAGCGGGTGAAAGACCTTCCGCTGCAGTGGTGCACAGCCTGGAAGCAAACCATTGCCTCTAAGGGAGTCTACATTAATGACTAAGAGAGCTCAGACACACATCTATTCATTGTATTAATTGTGTTGAAATTCTATTATTAACTAATAAATTATTTCTTGTTGAAGTTTAAAATTCTAAGCGTTCAGATCTTAATAAACCACTTGGTACTTATATTCATACTCTAGAAGCAAGTACAAAATCATATCAATGTTAAAGAAAAATTATTTTTGAATATGTTTATGTTTTATGTTCTGCAGATGTTAATACGTCTGTTTATAAAATTCTATATCCATGTTTGTTTTTTTTTTTTTATTAATAGGCAACAAATATGAATGAATCTCGTGTGGATGCATTTACGTCCACTTTTGCGAAAGAGGCACTTGTTGACATGGCATACTCCTCATCAACCTTTGATTATATTCGGGTTTGGTTCAACAACAAGGGATGGGCATCTTCGGTGTCTTACATGAACGCTGTTAACAACATGGTTTTAAGAGCAACCATAGAAGAAAAATCAGAAAGAATGCATGAACTTGTGGATTCATCAAAATATGGAATAGCAGCCATCAATCATCCCATGAATTATACTTCAGACCAGTTTTCAAATCACCAGTTGTAAGTTGAATTTAAAAAAATTGGCGCCTTGTTATAAGATATATATTTATTTAGCTTTAGCTAGATATTTAAAAAAAATATGACCTGAAACGAGTGTGATTTTTGCTTGTAGTAAGTATTCTAAACAGTAGTGAAGCATCTTGGGTATATATGATGTCCCAAAACTCGGTTCCCGCTCTATATGATTAGGAATAACCGTAAAAGGCCGAAACTGCAGTTTTGACCTGTAGTTAACAAGCCCTGTATCGAGTCATTCGTCAGTCTGAAGATTCTAATGCGAGTCTATATAGACTTTTGTCAATTTGATCTTTAATACTAGTCAATTTGAAAAAGACCAAAGAATATAATTTGTAATAATAAGAAAATATAATCAAGAAAAATGTACAATGTCTACTATCGTAAATGTTCAAATTATGTCAATTAGCCTAATACTTTTTATAAAGAACTAAAACTACCCAGATCTGAAATCAAGACTCTAAGTCCGTCACGACTAAACGGTGTTTTTATTTTTCAAGGCTGCTATGATTATGAGGAAACAGGAAGCAACCTCTAAATATTAAGTTACCACGAGTGTATATAAATATATCATTACGATGGATCAGCCAGGGAGTACTTTAGTTTCTATTGTGCTACCTGGTTGAGCCATAGCTACACATGCTCTATACTACATATGAAACGCCAGGGAAATTTCATTAATATGACTATATTACTATTTCTTAGAACAACCTATGAATATGATATACATCAAGTAGCACTGTTTACAATAAATACAATATTCACGGTCGATACTACATACGAAACGCCAGCCCGACTTCATTAATATGACTGTATTGTAATTTATTTGATCAGAAATGTGTATATCTATATGATATACATCAAATAAGCTTTTTGTAGGAAAGAAATCCGTAAAAAAATTTTTTTACCTCACTTGTTCAATATGTTTTTGTGGAGCACTTTTTTTGGGGAAATACTTTGGAAAGTTATCTGGGAGAGACTTATACAAAATATGAACTTTCAAAATTATTTAAGTTTGGTAAGCAAAATTTAAATTGTTTTCTTTTTTGTTTGGAAATCATGTCGCTACCCCTCTGTTGTTTCCAGCGACCCTCACTCTGGGAATCACTACTCTATGGTACATGCAAAACGACTGGGATATTTCATTAAAAGGACTAAATTGAAATTTTGTAGATCAAAAATATTTGTATGAATATGATATACATCTGGGATCAATATACACAGTGCACCCTATATACACGCTCGATACTACATGCAAAATGAAATTTATTTATATGACTGCATAGTTATTCCATGGATCAAAAATTACTTTCTTCCGAACGAAAGATAATTTTTGCTTTATATATATATACGAGTATATTCCGCGTTATGTTACATTATAAAAAGGGCCTATAAGACAAATGAAATAATTTGTTCTTCATGGATATTAGATATTTAAGTTATAATTTTTTTGTTTTTTTGTTTCACAGAAATGGAATTGTAGAAGCCTTACTTAATAGTGTAAATATTTTGCTGGTATTAAGCATACTGCCTGCATCATATGTATTGAACTATGTTTTAGAGAATAATTTGAAAATTAAGCATCTTCATTTTGTCTATGGGGTCAAAATTACAACATACTGGATTACAGGCTATATATTCGATACAATCATTTTCTGCATAAATTTGGTTTTCATCACTGTTGCCTTAATTGCAATTGATGCGTCAAGTCTTATTTCGGATGCAAACTTTTATGGATTTGCTACTCTTATTATCTTATATAGGTAATTATGAAACATTTTGCAAATATTTATGGGCCATTCTATGCGAAAATGACAATGGAATGTATGTTAACACATATCTCAGAATTAGATTTATTTTTTTAAATTTATTATCTCCTTGCGTAAGTACTCGACATGTCTCAGAATTGATGATGAACAGACAAAAAAACAAAACAAGTCATATACTTTATTTATAACTTATTATGATACTATTTTTTTCTTAATATTAGATGCTAAGCTTTAGCTACTGATGCTTGTTGTAAAAAATCAAGATTCCACAGCAGTGGCGTTGCTAGCTCCTTCCTTAAAATAGTTTCTGAAGCCTTCTGAAAATTTTATAATTTATATATAAAATAAACCTATTTATATCAATAGGTATATTATAGTGTTGATAACTTTTGGGGCTAACATCCCCCAACGATGAAAGCTAGCAACGACCCTGCTTGCATAGACACACAGACTTCATATGTACTAGTGGGAATCCCCAGAATTGTTTGGAGTTATTCGGCGTTGACAAAAAGACACTTTGCTTTAATAATAATGTTTCTATATTTTATAATAGTTTTTTGATAGTCAGTCTTCGATTTAAAGGAATAGTTGTTTTAATATTTTTTTATGGATAAAATTCACACCTCAAATATTTATTTTATTGAAAATGTAGTATATTTGTATATTTTTTGGAGATGTACTACTACCTCTAAATATTTTTTAATCATGCTCAAATTTTTGTAGTACTTTTATTAAATAGATCAAGTATCTAGACTAAAAACGACTTCCTTTCAGCATAGGTACACATAGACAGACATAAGTGCCTTTATTAATATAGACTCCGACAAGCTCAATGAACATTATTGCGTTCAGGGAAAATTATTCTCTTGAACTCAATCTGCGTAGGTTTGCGTTTCGGCCGTTCGAAGAGAAGTAAATATACTTTATGTATATTTCCTTCAATAAAAAGTTACTAGGCCAGATTGAGTAAATGTAATAATTTAATGTTTACTTATACTTAATCAGTGCACTCCACATGACCAATTTAAGGAACATTAAAAAAATATATAGCTATTCCCGAGGTATGTGTTGACGTTTTTTTTGAAATTTTTGGATGTTCTCCTATGATATATCTCTCATTTATAATTATTTATAAAATCTTTTTATAATTTCAGCTTAGCAATTATGCCACTCATGTATATTTTAAGCTTCTTTTTTAAAAAGCAAAGCTCAGCCTTATTCGCACTTTTAAACTTAAATCTCATGATTGGAATTATTCCTTTTCTGACTACCCTTCTCGTTAAATATGTGAATGAGGATGAAAAGCTCTACTACGTTTTGGAAACATTATTTATGATTTTCCCTCAATTCTGTCTCATCCATGGTTTATTTCAAATGTTTATCGAAAACATAAAATCTATTACATATGAAGACCTGGGATTTACTTCCACGGCAAGCACTTTTGATTGGAATTACCTTGGACAAAACTATCTATTTCTATTCTTTGAAGCTGTCATTTTCTTTATTGCAAATATCATGATGGAAGTGAGGATTTTCGAATCATGGCGCTTAAAAATTTTGCCAGACGCATTTACGAAAGCACAAAAAGAAACAGATGATGAGGTGATGGATGAAGATGTTTATGAAGAATATCAAAGAGTTATGAACGCATATAATGTAAGTTTATAGGTTTGCAATATGGGTCATTTCACATCAAGTCTCACACTCCTCCTTTAACAAAAATGATATTTTGACACTCCCAACTTTTCTCAGAGTTTAACCAGTGAAATTGTCTTATAAAAACAAGTTATCGATGTAATTATTATTTTCTAGATGCTAACGTTGTTTATTTTATTGTATCTCTCTGCTTATACTCCAAAAAGATGTAGAAGTTTCATAGAAATGGCGTCATATTATCGAAACAAATTTTTTATTGTTAGAGAAATTCAAACAGTGTGTGATCCTTACTCCTTGTTGTTGGGTCCTATCACTCATCCGTAGAGTTGAGTAATTTGTTATAAAAAAAGAGCGCAAGGGGAAGGTGAAAGCGAAACATAATATTGATATATTTAAATAATATATTAATTTTAATATTAGTTGGCTATTATATGATTTTGGGGAGAGAAAATGAACTTCTGCTATAAAGAGTTTAATTTACCATTAGTGCAGGGGAAATATTGTCATTATATTTTAATTCATTTATATCTATTTTGTTAGGGCATTTTTAAAACAATTTACACCAAAGATAGCAAAGAATTCTTCTTTTAGAGGGAGATGTTAACGGGCAACTACTTATTAAATAATGAACAAAAAAAAGAAAAAAAAGAGCACGCGTATCAACCGTCTTTCCTACTATTCTAATCACTAAAGTTAGTTGTTTCTTTCGACTGATCCCTTCTTCACTTATCAGTAACATAGTATACTATTCTATACTTCTCAAAGGGTCTGTGTAATTTATAATTAGCTACAAGTTATTGGAGGCTATTAAAACATCAGTTTGATCCGAGTCCGAAGCTCAATTATCCGTGTCTAACCGATTTCCCCCAAAAATACCCAAAACACATCCCCACATCATACCTATATCAATACTCTTTAGGATTAATTCAACATTATTTTCAGGACCCTAACAATGATGAAAATGCTTTGTTAGTAAAGGAACTGTCAAAGCGCTACTGGAGACAGAAAAACAGTGCTGTTGACAAGCTTTCATTTGGAGTTCGACGCGGAGAATGTTTTGGTTTATTGGGAATCAATGGTGCTGGAAAGACAACAACTTTTAAGATGCTTACAGGGGACATCAATCCTACTTCAGGAGATGCTTTTATCAACGGATATAGTATTTTTAACGAAATGGGCCGATGTCGTCAAAGTTTGGGCTATTGTCCTCAAGAGGATGCTTTACATCCTTTACTTACAGGGCGGGAGCATCTTGAGTTGTATTCCAGGCTCAGAGGAGTCAACAAAAAGTCTGAAATTAAAATAGTCAATTATTTTCTCAAAGAACTTGGTCTCATCTCATACTGTGACCAACTCACACATACTTATTCTGGGGGAAACAAAAGAAAATTATGCACAGCCATTTCCCTCATTGGCAAACCTTCCACTGTATTTTTGGTAAGTCTTAATTTAATATATAAATATAATATCGGTAGCACCCGGCATTGTCACGTCGACGAACGTACAAACTTTACTTTATTAAAGTAGAAGATAACTCGTGACTCCTTTAGAATGAAATTTCGATAATAAAAGTTTGAGATTTAGAATTTAACTAGCAGTAGTTATTGACCGAAGTTGATAGGCGTCGACGAACATACAAATTTCACTTTTATAATATAGAAGATAACACCCCAACAAATCCTTGGTGTTACCCTCTTTCTTTCATGAGCACACGTAGCTACTCACTCAATACTGAGGGCATCTGCAGGCTCTGGCTCCTCCAATCTCTAAATTTTGAAACTTTTTGTAAAATTGAATTTGTTGGAAATAAATTTCAAATATGACATATTTTGTAAATATCTGTAGATTTTTAAAATTTTTTGGAAAAAAAATTAAATTTCTGTAAATAGCTATGAATTTTCGATTTTTTTTTAAAAGTGTAACATTTATAACTTTCAGTTTTGAACTTTTTTGAGAAGTGTGGATTTTTGAAACTTCTTCAAAAAAAATATACTTTTTTTTGTATGTTTGAAATTTTTTTCCACAAAATTTAATATTTGAAATTTTCTTTTTCAAAATATGTAATATTTTATTCTAATTATTTTTTTTTCTGTTAATAACTCTGGATTTTTGAAGTTTTTTTCGAAAAAAATTAATGTTTTTTCCCAAATATTTTTAATTTAAAAAACCAAGCCCCCAATTATGATCCTGCGGACGCCCTTGAATACTTTGACATTCTCTCCTTAAGAAGAAAAAAAGTATAATTACTGATTGAGAACCAAGCCAAGAAGTACTTTATATCCTTGCTAAACCTCATCTACAATCACATTATTTTTTTAACTTCCAGCTTCTTTTTTTATATTAGTTGAACAAAATCCCTGCAAGATTTTAGTAATTTTATACTTTGCTTCTTGTATAATATACTCACTTATATAAATCACATAAAGCATTGTATATTATTGCGGTTCGATTGTCAACTTTTTTCGAATTTTGATTAGGGGTAGTACGGAAAAGTTATCATATGGTATGAAAACTATCCATGTAAAATTGCATTGTCCTACGAGGTCATTTTTAGATTTTTCAATAGTTTTGATAGACATTTTTCTAACCTTTTCGTAAGTATTTAAAAAGTTTTTTTCTAAAATTGTATTTCTTGAGTTGAAAAAAGAGATGAAAGTTAGGGAAATTTGATGATCCACGTATAGAGCGCATCTTTTTTACATTTTCAATGTGAACAAATTTTTTATTTTTTTATAGGATGAACCAACAAGTGGCATGGATCCTGGTTCCAGACGATTTTTATGGAACTGCGTTTTAGACGTAATACGAGGAGGTCAATCTGTTGTGCTCACATCTCACTCAATGGAAGAATGTGAGGTACTATGTTCACGACTAGGGATAATGGTCAATGGAAAGTTTAAATGTCTTGGAACTGCTCAACATCTTAAAAGTCGCTTTGGATCTGGGTATTCTCTAACCATACGAAGTGGAACCACAGATGGAAATCTTGACTCTTTAAAAGACTTTGTATTAAATGCATTTCCTTTCTCTGAAATTAAAGAAGAGCACTACAATCAACTCACATATCAAATACCTCTTAAAACAATCAAATTGTCCACTATTTTTCACGAAATGGAAAGAGCAAAGTCCATGAAACATTTATTGTTAGAAGACTACTCCTTGACTCAAACTACATTAGACGAGGTAATACGGATTATATTTATAGTTGTAAAAAATTTTTGGTATGTTAAAAAAAAATATATATATATAAAAGCAACATGGTAATCCTGACAATTTAAGGAATGTTTAAGAGGGAAGCAGATTAGCTGTCATGGTGGCTCATAGATTAGTTGCGAACAGCTATGAAAAATAAAGATATGGCAGGGGCGTCCACGGGGGGTTGGTAGTGGGTAGTTCTGAGAGGCTGTAGCCCCACTAAAATAATAATTTTTTACTTTTTCCTGGGAATTTTAATATTTGAAAGTTTTTTTTCAATTAAAATTTAGTTTTTTTTTTAATTGCTGTGCATTTTTAAAAAAAAATTACGAAACATTTAAAATTAAATTTTATTATATTTTTTTTCAATAGCTGTGGATTTATTTTTTGTAAATAACTATACATTTTTGAATTTTTAATATTCTGTAAGTCGCTATGAATTATTGAAATTTATCTCCAAAAAATTTTTTTTCAACAAATTACATGTTACATATTACATGTACAAATTTTTTTCCAAAAAATTTTATCGTCGTGAATAGCTCCGGATTTTTGGAATTTTTTTCTCAAAAAAATTCCAAATACGTCCCCCAAAAAAAAAAATAATAATAATAATATATATATATAAGCCCTTGTCTGTGTATAGCTGCACTTAACTAAATATTTGGTTTCCTTTATTTTAGCATATCGGTTGGTTATATTTTATACAATTCTACTTTAAATATTATTTATAATAAATAAAAAATCCTTTTTTCTTCCATTAGGTATTTATTCGCTTCGCAAGCGAACAAAAGGGAATGTCTGAGGATGCTGAATTTGTAAACGATGAAGAAGGACCCGAGACCGCAGTAGAAACCACTGCCTTATAGTTCTCCTTAAAAAACTTTAGATATTTTTTTTTCTTCTTTCTAGTGTGATATTTTAATATAATTGTTGGGGTTTTAAAAAAATAGTAAGCCATACGTGTATATAGTTAATTTGAAAACAGTTGGACGTCCTACTTACAGTGTGTATACTATACAATTTTTAAAATTTAAATGATTGTTATTTTATTTACTATATAAATTAATTAGGTATGTATTTATGTAGTCGTGGAGTGAAAGGCTGTGTCTTAATTATTCATTCATATTTGTATATTATGATACCTTCATGTTTAAAATCATACATACATACATAACGGCTTTTTTTTCTATTGTTTCTATTAAAAAACTTATTTTGTATGAGCATTTATCTATTTTAAGTTTTAAATCAATTGCGCAATATATGTTTTTATATTTATTTTATAGGTGTTAGTTTTTTTCTGTGGAATTAGTATGCACTTTTCAAAAGTCATGTTTTACCTTCGCGAAGTTTGTCTGTTTGTAGGCACTATTACGGACTACATTTCGGGCCTATTCTGGTAAGATTAAGTAAGATTGTAAGAAGATTATATATGCTACAGGAGGTCCATGCATAACCAAGTTTCAACTACTGCATAATGCGTTTTTTTATATTATGATAGTAAATTTATTTGAACTCATTAACTTCACAAATTTCAAACGTGCTCTCAACCGTTTTTTTTTTTTGTGATGTACCACATCTAAAATATTTATTTAACCCAAGTACTCCCTTACCAACACAAAGCATTTTTAAACTCAACGATAAGGGCGTCCGTAGGAATATATTTTGGAGTGGGTCTTGGTTTTTAGATTTTTTTTTTTTTTAAAGAAATCGAAAAATGTATATTTTTCGTAAAAAATTTCTATAATTAAATTTATTTTAGAAAGAAAATTGAAAATATTACATTTTTTTCAAAAGAAAATTTAAAAAAACCGTAGCAATTGACAAAAAAAAAAAAATACGGAAAAAAATTTAAAAAATCCTTATTTCATCTCAAAAAATTTAATTTTTTGGGAAAAAAATTCAAAATTCCATATCCATTTTTAAAAAGAATAAGTTTATTTGGAAAGAATTCCAAACTTTCCAAAAGAATTTTTGAATATTAAATTCTTTGGAGAAAAATTTATAAATCCATTGCTATTCAAAGAAAATTAAATTAAATTTCAAATATTACATTTTTTAGTATAAAACAATAAATTTACCCGTTCCAATTATTTGCTACATATAACAAATAACTACCTATAGCTATAAATTAAATCTAAATTTATAGTCTCCAGAATCAAATGACTCTATACTACTTATATAGGCTATAAAATATATGTATTATTAAGAAATTGTAAGTTGGAGTTGGAGTCAAAGTCGGTGATTTTAAAAATACTGGAGGACGAGTTGAAGTCCGGCATTTAAAACTCTCAACTCAGCACCTCTAGTTTGAACCTCTTGATAATCTCCCGGTTGTTACTTTGTCGCTGTAAACTTATGTTATTTTTAGATGGTCTGTAAGACAAAAGTGCTGATATTGAAGGGCTGGGCTTTGATATAGTGCATGGTTTCCCAAACTAAGGTACATTTAAGGTTTCAGTAAAAGAAAACAAAACTATCTTTTTAATCTCTATTTTTCAAATTTAACATATCAATATACAATATTTCTATTTCGTTAACTATTGATATCAAAAGTCCTATTTTGTATAAAAAAAATATTTTAAGGCCATTCCAAGTGAAATCAATAAAAAAAAAGACATTTTTGACATCAACATCTTCGAATTTTTTTTTCAAATTTGCCATATATTGTAATGTTAGTTCAAAACTCTAAAATTCCAGATATTCCAATTAAATTTTTCCCAAAAAAAAATTTAAAAGCATATCTATATTCAAAAACAAACATTCCTATGAGCTTTTTATGTTCTCCGGTTTAGGATTTAGAGGCTTCTAAAGTTTGGCCTCGACACCACCTACCTTAATTTTAAATAACTGTATTTTGAATGTTTTTGAAGATATCGATGAACTTTAAAAAACATTTATTAGATCATTGCTTTATCCTTTTGTTGTATTTTATTGAATAATCCAATGAGTTTTTACCCATAAGAAAAAAAAAGGAAATATGTCCATTTTCAATTTCACTCAAATTTTTATATGTGAATTAGTAATATATTGTTAATATATACAATAAGTTTTTAGAGATGTATTTGATTCAACTTAAATACCACAGATGAAAATGTGTGCGCAGCAAATTTATGAATATAATTATAAATCTTTGGATTAATGTCGTACATTATAATTACACAATCTGACGATAGAGCTCCGCTTCTTTCTAAGTCGACTTGGCCTCTTGAATATAATGTTTATATACTGCAATTATTCTCAAAAATAAAACATCAAATTGATAAACTGACAAATCAAAAACAGAGTCACGGATCGAATTTAAAACAATTTACATATCTGTTATGCAAGTTAATTTTTAAATTATTTTCTATTTTATTTTTCATAATGAATGCTAATTAATTTAAAGGCATTAAAACTGTATCATATAAAAAACAAATGGTTATTTGACTTTCTTTTTTTAGTTTTAAAATTTAGAGATACGTAGCTATATTACAAAATGGTTGGGAACCCCGAATCTAAATGGTTAATTTTAAACCCTAACGTTTATTTAAAAATGTATTTCATTATTTTTATAACTTTTATTTTTTATTTATTTTTTTACAGTCCTGTATCCCAACAAATATATGTACCAAATATAAGGTTTGTCCATCCATATTCATTTTCACCTTACTTTGGAAATGAAACAATTTATGTACCAAAAAATAAATACATTTAATCGGAATAAAGGGAGGCTAAAAGTGCTCAAAATTGTCTTTGCGTCATCCTTGCAATTCAAATATTTTCTGACAAGTCCCTATCCCAATATTTCCGACTTGAATAACGAAATTTCTACACACAATATTCCTTATGCAACTGGAATTTTTTATTCTGGTCCACAATGTCAATGTCACATTTCAATGTT
Source organism: Lepeophtheirus salmonis (assembly GCF_016086655.4). Classification (NCBI taxonomy): domain Eukaryota; kingdom Metazoa; phylum Arthropoda; class Copepoda; order Siphonostomatoida; family Caligidae; genus Lepeophtheirus; species Lepeophtheirus salmonis. Next base: position 19,234,068 of record NC_052136.2, read on the forward strand.
CATGTATATAGGTTTATTTTTTAAATATACATGTAGGATTAGGGTTTTTAATCTAGAACAAGTAAAGACCTGAATATCTGGCAACCCTGAGATCTATGTTTATGAAAGTGTTTTCATCCTACTTATCAAAATCCTTGACATTTCTTCAGAAATCCGTGCCCTCATTAATTTGTCCCTCTGTGCCTAATGACACAAATAAAACCATAGATAATTATGTTGGAGAGCTTAAATGGATGTTAACAGATCCAGATTTATGACAAAAGACCTCCATTTTTTATTTAGAGGAAAGGTGAATTTCTAGCTCGATGGATCTGAACCCCTTGGACTATTATGTGTGGGGTGTATTCGAAAGAGTGTCTGATAAAATTGTGTGTAACACTCCGGACTTTTTGCAGGCTTCCATTCTTGAGGATTGGCAATCATGGAAAAGGAGTTTCCTTCCAGCCGTTTGCCAGATACAGAGCCTAGCTAGAGGCTTTGGTTGAAACTGTAGGTGGTTGGTTTCATTGATTGACCTGATTATGGAACACGTCATGTAAGAGGAAAGGATTTGTGAATGCCTGAATTAATTTTGAGTATATATTATTCTTAAATTTTAATAACAAAAAGACTTGCGACGCAACAGATGTTAATCATTAAAATATATATATATATATATAACACTTCTTAATACATTTAATAAATTAAACTATCATCCATAACTTATCTTAAATGATTCAAACAAAAAGTAAACATTAAAAAATCAGATTAATGTGACAATTGTCTTACAACAATAGAGTATACATTATGTCAAGGGCTTAAATCATGTCAAGTGTCAACAAAAAAATATATGAAAATCTTTAATACTTATGATGATATAATTGTCGTATATTTTGAAAAAGAAAGCTGATTTATTCTTTAACAAAATGCTATTTTGAGTATTAACTTTGTTATATTTACTCAGGACATGACATGTGCTCACATTCTTTTCTTAAGTTGGCCAGGAGTGATAATACTCATTTGGCATTCTTAATTAGGCATGATATATGTATAATATTACTATTCATAGTAGTATGATGGTGCAAAGATCAGGGCTAGTACCAGGGGTTGGTAGATGGGTGGGTTAACACCTCTCATGGAGTATCAGAGTAACTTAAAACGGGATATTCTAGTATAAGTTATTACTTCTAGGGTTCATTTTGGAAAATGGAGCCGAAAAGGGGTTTATCTTCTGTGAATAAAGCCCATTAAATAAACAGTCGTATTTTTTTCACAAAAACGTTATTCTGTTAAAAATGACCCAAATGAAACATGAAAGGTCTTGAACTTTATTTGGTTGGTGAGGTTAAAAGATTTTCTAGATTTCTATACAATTTACCAATAAGAAAATTGGACAAGTGTCATAAGTTTATTAAGAAAGACTATTTATCAATTTTGGGAAAAAACTGGAAGAAAAAAAGTCATTATAAAATAAGACGGGATTCAAAAAATTTGAAAAAACAAAAGTTGTTCCAAAATTAAATGTTAATACCTGCCCTGGGCGTGCTCATGTTTTTAGGAAATAAATACTCATACTCTAAGAGGGTTGTTAGCAGCCAGTACTTCTCGGAGTCTTTTTGTTACGTGGTGTATCGACAAGGGCTCTGCGAGAGGTTACATGAACAATAAATAAAACATTTGGTTGAAGATATTTACATGCCATAAGATATTGAAATTGATATTGGGCTCCACACTAATCGAAGCATTAAGAATCACTGGTTTAAGTAATTGTAGGGAATGAAATAACGTTATATCCATGTAGAACATGCACAAACGAACATAACATTAATTGACGAATGATGACGTTGTGGTAATTAGTCACTTGAATAAATAATAATCAAATCATGTCGTTGAGTGTGACTGAGACACTTTATTGTATCTCTCAATCTTTTACCCCAAAAGAAACCAAAGATTCGTTAGTAACAATAATCCAATTCTAACAAATCTGGTAGTCGAAATAGAGGGGATCACGACGTTACCTCACTAAATACGAAATTTACAATGTATTTTATTCTTAGCTGTCATTTTGTCTTCATATTTTTCTCCATATCAGTGTTCTGAACATTTAATTCCAATTAGCTCTTGCTATGGTCTGAACAATTATTAAAGAATAATTCCAAAGTTAGAAGTAAGTAGCTCAATGCTATTAACTGATTTGATCCTTCTTTCTGTTCCTTTCTATTGGAAACAGAAATCAGAATCGGGTATTTCTCCTGGAATCGATACAATAATGTTTAATTAGTAATTCTGTTTCTTATTTATGAATGGTATTTAATTATTTTTTTTAAGTTATGAAAAAAATGACCCCTTCCCTCCAAATTAAAGAATTTTTGCCTTTTTACTAGAAAATTTAATATTTTATTGAAATTCTTAAGTAAATTGTTTTATTTAAGTATTATATTATAAATATAATTTTTGATTTTCTGTGAATAAATATGTATTTTTGAACTTTTTCTCCATAAAAATGTTTTTTTCAATTTTTTTTCTTCAAAATATGGTATATAAGAAACATAATTTTTGATTTTTTTTTTTTTTTTAAATGTTATATTAGAAATTTAATTTATGACATTTTTTTCCAATTTTTTTTTTTTGAGAACAGTTGGAAATGTTTGCTCAAAAATTTATTTTTGTGTGAATAGCTGTGGATTTGTGGAAAAAAATTGAAATATGAAAGTGGATATTTGAGGTTTGTTTTTTTCAAATGTTTTAATATTAGAAATTAATTTTTGAATTTTTTTTGTGGAATCGTCACATCTATTCAATAGTTGTCGAGAATGGTTCACAATAGCTTAAAAAGAGTGAATTCGAATTCAATCAATTTAAAACATTCAAAATACTAATTTAAAGAATAGTTGCAGAACAATCGACAGTTGCTAATAAAATGTAAAGTAATGCTGTGTGTTATAGGATCACTACTAACTAACTAAACATTTACAGACACAAGATCGTGAGTTTAGTAAATGACCAACTAAATAAAATATGTATTGCTTTGGTCATACATAAAAAATCCCAAGAGTTGGACAAAGGAATTAGAATAAAGTATGTAAAAAGAAATACAACACTCACTTTATATTTGGAGGAAATGTTTTTCCTTAGAAAGTTTAAAATTTGCCGGTAGTCAATAAAAATATGCTTCCTGGAACTAAATGTACTACTATAATGTCTGACAATGTCCGATAAGAAAACAGATATATTTTTCAATTGTCACAATCCACTATCAAGTATGTACGTGTCTGACAATTAATTTTGATTGCGTAGTTCATTAAATCGTAATGTTTCAATACAATCATCATCTTGTCCTGAATATGACTTACGATTTTAATAAATATTTGAGTAATTGGCGAAATATGTTTAAATACTAAAAGTCACATACCTATGAATAAAAATTTAATTAATCATAAAGTAAATGTCATAAAATTAAAAACTATAGTTAGACGTTTATACGTATAAAAATGACATTTGTAAAAACAAAGGCAAGCCATAAAACTTCCGACAAAAATTGAGTTTGGAATACATTTGTATACTTTAGCAAATCGTTATACGCAATTTCTATCAACAAGGATTATTGTAAAGTAGCAAAAATTAATCGTCCCGTTGAAATAATTCCAAATTTGGGGATATCATTCAAAAGGGACCATGATGTTGGGGCTAAATTAAGCCCCATAAATAAAATTAAGGCTTAAAACAATAGTAAAAGCACTCCAGGGCATATCAAATTGTTCCCAAAATTTGAATACACAACATATAATTGACTGAAATTTATATGTAGAAAGTGGGAATCTAAAACTTACAGTAGCATGACTTTGTTAAGAAAAATGGGATTTTTATCGAATCAAGAAAAGTCAACTCAAAACCAATTTTTGATATGTTAAAACATTAAATTTAGCTATATTGCATATTATCTCACATTTCATAATTTTTTGGGGGTAAATCATTCCCAGTGTAAATCACTTTTGCCAGGTATTTTCAATTATCTTAATTCATTAATAAAAACAAATAAATTGCTAAACTAGTTTATAAATAACCTTAATCAATAACTTCTTGTCTTAATTTTACGTTTTTAATTATAGAACTCTAAGAAAATATGTAAAATAACATAAAAGGTATACCATTCTGATTTTCAAACTGTTATTAGAAAAGTTATTAAGATATAAGAAATTGAGGTATGTACATAATATTACAAAAATGGCTAAATGTAAGAGAAAATGACATTGATAGATGGGGTATACAATTTTAGTACTGCGTCCGTGCACTTAGATATTTTTTTTAACTTTCATTACACTGAAGAATTTGGATACTTAGATAATAAAATATATATAAAGTAGTACTCAAAAATGGTTATATTTTAGTTTGATGTCTTTTTTTTTTTTGCATTCCATGGTTTGTTTTACCTATACTTTTTGTCGAAAAACTACGCCAAATCATCAAGAAAAACATTTTGGAAAAACTTTAAGGCTGATGAAGCAGGGTACAGGACATATTTGGATCCATAAAAAATAATTTTCCAGCTTCTCACATCTTAAAGCATGGGAAAAAATACGGCAAAATATCATAATTCAAAAAAATATATTATTGAATAGGTCTAATGTCCTCTTACACAAGCAATGCTTGAAAACAGATTGGCAGCTCTTGTCGCCGAAAGACGTATCCATAGGGTACAATATTGACATAATGGCAATTCGAAGCGAATCCAAATTTGGATGAATGTTGTAGCAGATATTTTTCTCAATACATCCTACACTGCAATGTATAGGGGGTTGAGGTTAGAGCTGGAAGTCAGAAGTCAGCCATTTTGTTGCTGCATAAGTTTTGATTTTTCTTGGCTCCATGGTGCTGTAATGAATTTCTTAATTATGTAGGTAGACTGGATGTAGATGCCAATGGTCTCTGATGCCTTTTTGTAACGGACACGGGTGTAGAGGAGATTGCAGACGCTTTGCCTTTTTTAAAAGTGTTCTGACAGTTTTACACTTAGAGATATAGGTAATGATGTAAACCGGTGTTTTTTTTTTAAATTGCCCCGTTCATTTGTAATTGGTAATATAATAATTAAATATTAAATTCCTGACTAATGAACATTCTTTCAATTTTCAAATTCAAAAAATTCAACAGGAAATACTGTGATTATACAAATAAGTCATTGTGCGTAATATATGATTATTAATAAAGAAAAATAATTTTTCTTTAAGGAAATGTGTGTTTTTTTTTGTGATAAGTTAAAATATATTGACAAATTAATTTAAAATTTATGAACAAGTATAGTAATATTATCAAAGGATCCTTTAGAAATTGCATCATTACATAAATGTTTTAATCCTACTTTGATGCCACCCAAGGTATTACAATGTCGAGAAATACTTTTGAGGGCCTCCTCATTAGAATGTGTATCCCATAGTCCATCAGATGCAAGTATCATAAATCTAGGTTTATGCTCCAGGAGAGAGAAACTCAATATATCTGGCTCACAATTAATGAGTTTCTTGTCTTTTAAGGGAAAGTCACCTAGTGCTCGTGATGTTGCCAGAATACCTTGAACGCGCCAGACTCCGTTCATTGAAACGAAACCTCCTGCTTCCTCGATTCTCTTTTTTTCTTTGAGCTAGAAATAAAAAAGTATAGTTTAGGCCAAAATCATCAAATCGAAGGATCAAAGCTATAAAATAAAATGTCCAAATGCCTCGGTTAGCTAACAGGTGGTACATTGAAATCTGAACACTTATGAATTTAATAATTAATGAAGGTTGATTGATTGGAATTAATTAATATTTCGATATTTTAAAGCATTAGTTGCAAAATAAAAGAAACTCTAGCTTTCTAGCTTACGTACAGGTCGAGAAAATGACCCTTGAACGTAATCTGTGAATTTCCATTCGCTCACTCCAAGCAGTAGGGTGTCTCAAGGACCACCGTCTACACCGTTACAAGACTCTTTTAAATTAGTTTTGAATGAATCTTTTTAGTTCTTTTGAACTCTTTTTTTACAATTTTGTTAGTAGGGTACTGCCCTAATGCCAATGCCTACACCTTTAGTTTGCATGCCAATGAGAAGGCCAGCAGTGTCCTTTATCCAAACTCTGAGGCCCTCAAAACCACTGTCAGTCAGCATTAGGAACCCTTCATAAATTTCTACATCCGCAGTGGGTGTCAGGACTTCCTCGTCTCCTTGGCAGCTATAATTACCGTGAAAAGCAGCAAATAATTAAGAGAGCTCAGACTCACATCTATTTAAAGTATTAATTTTGTTGAAATTCTAAAGTTAATTAATAAATTACATCTTGTTGAAGTTTAAAATTCAATGTGTTTGGATTTTAATGGACCAATCTGTATGATTCAAAACAATGGACCTACGTACCTGAGAGGGCTTGTGGTCATAAGAGAGAGGAATTGTTGCTCCGTTCTCATTGCACAAAACTCCTCTTGAATCTCCCACATTTGCAACCCAGAGGTTTTCCTCATCCAGTACGGATAAAATGAGTGTCGTTCCTGTAAATATAATTGTAAGTTGTAATATTTAAAAAGAAAGACTTTCTAAGTCATAAATAGACCTGAATAAGAGGGTTTTTCCTTGGAAGCATCCAGCAAAAGTAAGTCAACATTATTAATCTCTTTGCTTAAAAGCTTTGCATACAGAATTGCATTATTTGATGAAAGATATTCCATAAGACAGGGACCTTTTGTTGTGGAGGATGAATAAGTCTTCTTGGATTTGTGTGACTTTTTTGGAACTAGCAAACTAGTATTCTCTGATAGTTGATTGGGTGTGGGGTCATGCCCTGAAGAAGTGTATGGCTTTCCTCGAGGTGAAATCAAAGGGGATTTTTGGGATTTTAAAGAGGGCGGAAGGGGAGCATTTCGCTTGACTTTCAATTTTTTTATGTCAGGGCTAGATGATCTATTCTTTATGGATGTTTTAAGTGAGGAACCAAAATCAACTGGTTCTTCTGATGTAGTCAAAGAAGACTTTGAGGTTTGCTCTAGCGGTGATGTTGATTCTGCTCCCTGCTCCCTCTGTGTAATTCCTGAAAAGTTACGATAGTCCGTCTCTGACAATTCAATAAAATCCAGCAATTGTTTGGAAAGCGCATGTTTTTGGGATTTTTCTAGTAGCTCTATGGCTTTTTGAGTGCCAAGGAAGCTCTGCGATTTTTTAAAATTCCTCAAAAGGAGAAGTCCTCGAAGCTTTCGTGTGAACTCCTCAACCAAGTACTTTCGAACAAAGTCTGCAGCAAACTAAAAAAACAAAGATATGATTCGACATGAGTGGTGATTTAATACATAAACAATCTTGAGTATGAATCAATTAAAAGATAAATGTTAGTTAAACTTATATATCTCATAGAAATTTAGAGATGTGATTGTGAAAAATTTCATAGTAAATTATTGATTAATTGTCAACAAAGTGTGATTAAAACATATATTGGTCATTTTTCAAAGTAGAGAGATGCCAGAAATTCCTCAGCTTGTTGAAGTCTGGCACGCTTCCTAACATTGTGTTAGTGATGATAATTTTTTTTCTATTGAGGCTCTATTCAACCTTACAAAATGATGATATTTTAATTAATAAAAGGTTAAATTCACCCTATAGGATATATTAGATGCAAAACCGCTAAAGTGCACCTTATCTCTGTGCCCTAGGGGCACAAAGATAACAGCATTCATTACGTGGGTACCATCTTAAAGAAAAGCCTCCACACATGTACTAATTTCCACTTTAGGTTAGAAATTTATAGCTTTCAACAGAGTTGTACTCAGGCTCACACCTTCCTTAGGGACAACTTTCTGTACTTTTAAGACCTCAACATATGTTCACCTTCCTCTCGAGCGTTAACTCCTTGGGATACCCTATCCAGACGCATTTATGGAGGGGTTGTGTGCTACTCCTCACAGGAGTGTCTAGTCTCTATGGACTTCCATCAAGAAGGAGTGGTCAAAACCCGAGTCTTACTACAGTGTCAAGGTCTGCAAAGGATTTATGCCTAGTAGGTGAGAGCTCACATAACGAATAAAAGTTGTGCGGAGCACTATTTTCAGATGATTGTGTTAAAATAATGTCCTGACAAAACCTCTCGTTTAAATTTTACTATTGAAAAATTGGAAATAATAAAATAAAATAGCCATTAAACTTTAAGGAAAAAGTTTCAAAAATTAAATTTCAAATATTATATTTTTTAGGAAAAAACAATATTTCCTTAATTTGGGAGACCCTGCAGCCAACCCCTGTGGACGCCCCTGAATAATGGCATCTGAATATAATGAAATATCCCCGGTTAAATTGTCATCGAACAGGAATGCAGTAACAATTACTACAACATTAAAATTCTTCGAAATCTCATCCTCAGAATTGTAGTCAAGATGCCCCTTTTCTAAAAGTTAAGGCTGCTTGTCTCCATTGCGTCCTCTTATGCATAATCTCCGTGGCAGAATACATAATACAGAGTGATCTTTTTAGTCAAATATTTAGCCAAGATGGAGAATGCTGATACTTGAATTTCACAAATAATTATATATGAATGGAATACCTTGATATTGCCCCAATATCATGTTTATAAAGTGATTTTGACCTCGACAATATCATGTCATCACTCATCAGCTGATAAACTATGCATATAATACAGCTAAAAAATATAATAGCAAATGAAAAATGGGATTTATCTAGTGATATCCATTTATTAAGAAAGTTTTACTCTGTTCTAGTGTTATTTTGTATAGTATGAAAAGGCCTATTGAACCGTTTGAAACGGTGCTATACAAAATTGAAATTATAATCTGTACTTATAGAGCCGATATCGTAACCGTAACAGCCTCTCTTCACCTCACACTAAAAAATATATACGCTTATAAAGCTAGCAATAATGAAGTTGTTCTAAATAAATAAAAAATCCTCATTTCTCTGAACCAGCTCCCAGATGGATGTTTAATTGGACTTAAGGTAAATTTTTGATGTAAAATGTACCAAAATAATGGTACCTACTATTGGAACTACTTCGAAAATATTGGTATTGTATCAACACTACTCCGTTCCAATCATGTCACTATGTACAGGGTTGATCTTATCTAGTGGTACACATTTTATTATTTTCAATCCAGAATGAATTTGAAAATCCTGGAGGAGGACACATTTTATCTCTGAACAGAGCAAGCTGGTAAGAGCAAATAAGATTCAAAATTTTCGCAAGCCCAACAAATTTTTTGGCAAAGTTATACATTGATGGCACTGTGAATAAGCGGAACAGCCGCTACATCCAAACCGAAAATTTGTACAATGTCTCAGCTTCAGTGAGGCATGTCTTCAGAAAAAAAAAAACTCGTGGCCAGAAATGGCGAAGTCTGTCCTCCCATTTTTGTGGAAATGATGAAGCGGCTTAATGCAGATCCTTACATCGAACTTATCGCCTAAGGAAGTGCTACCTTAGGCATGAGAAAAGTTCGGGGATAACTTTGTTTTCCCTCAAAACGGAGCTCCGTGCCATAGTACTGCTATGCCCTAGGGCTTCCTGGACAACTTCCCAAACTTTGGGGATCTCAACATTTGCCCACCTTCCTCTCCCGACCTAAACCTCTTGGAATACACTATCTAGGTGTAACTATCTGGAGAAGAGGGTGGTTTCTACTCCTCAAAGGAGTGTCCAGTTCCTAGAGGCTTAAGAAAGAGTGGTAAAAGCTCGAGTCTGACTACATAGTTTGGCCTGCAAGGAATTTGGGCCTCTTATTGAGGCAATTATTAGACTTGAGGTCTCACATATTGAATAAAAGTTGTGTGAAGCATTATTTTGAGATGATTTTGTAAAATAAATGCCCTCACAAAACACCTTCTGTAAATTTTACTCTTCAATAATTGGAAACATATCCCGTGTACCACTAGATAAGATCATCAAGGGTGTTATCCCGTAACGTTTAAAAGCATCATTACTAATATTACATATACTAGAGGTAATTACATATATCTGCAATTAGTTAGATTATCAGGTATATAGATAGAGAACGATTGGAACTTTCAAAAATTTAATGTTCCGACAAAATCCGAATTTTTAAGGGTTCAATTATTTAAGACTTTTGATCTTATTAAATTTTTTTTTAAAGTTTTACCGATTAAAATCAAACTGATAATTATAACTAATCAGTCGAGTCAAAACATAATACGATTATCCTCACCTCACCCCCGTGTCCATCTAGCACGGCATTCACCTTCACAAATTTTTGACTGTCCCCCGGATCAACCACATCCAATGTAAGAAAACGATCTTCCATGGACGGTCGTTTTCCTTGAGCTGCATGTATGTATATATGTCCTTGAGAATCTACCCATGAAATATCCGGAGTGGAGTTTCCAAACATCCCTTCACCAGATCCACTCACTAGAGACCTCTGCAGGACCCACCGTCCCGACTGAATAAATACAAGAAGAGCAATGACAAGTAGGATTTCAGGTCGAAGACAATTTGAAATCGTGGGATGGTAAACGATGAGTTTTCGAAGCAGTTCCAAATTAGAAAGTAAAGACTGATACACGACCTGCTCTTCCAAATCGTCTTGTTCCATAATGTAGCTATTGGGTTAATTTAGCTGTCAATTATAGTGGGTAGTTGCATATAGGAAAACACTTGAGAAAAATAACAACTTCCCTCATACACTTTGTCTATTAGAAATAATAGAACTTTACTATGTTAAAAAAGAATGCTTAAGTCTTACATCTTCTTGCTTTCATGCCCTAAGTAAAACTAAGTGCGCCGTCTTTCTAAGCCTTTGTTACCTATAGGCTTTATACACATTTAGCATAATATATATTATAAACAAATAAAAACACACAATTATAATAAGTTTTTTATTATACAACAATTTGATGGACTTATTCAAATGCCAAAACTATATCCCTTGTAGATAATAAATTAATCTTATTTTGACTTTCTTCTCAATTTATAAGTCAAAATCAAATATTCATATCGATACATAATATCCCTCAAAATAAGTGTTGATTAAGAAACTGGGGGAAAAATACACTCATTTAAGTCCGAATAGGATTATCTACATATATGAAAATACAGTGTGATTGGTAAATAAGATGACTTAAAATACAATATTTCCACCACTTTTTGACAACCTTCCAAAAAAAAAAAGCCTGCGTGTTTATTTTGAAAGTCGTTTTAAACTCTCTTTAATTACTACTGTATTATTTGCGAGATGAATCATTAATAATGTGTCAGCTAAGGAAATATTTCAAATTAGACAAACCTTTGATTTGTGACGTATTGAGTAACGTGTATCAAATCATAAATATATTTTCGGTTACCTCACAAACATTTTTTTTTATTATCAGCTATCGGTCTTTCTATTTATTTTCCCTAATTAGTGTTCTTAACGTTGATTGGATACATTTGAATCAGTTCTTGTTAAGATGTGTATGCCATTTATCAACAATTATTGAAAAATATTGTATATTGTGTTTGAGGTAAAATTGTTGACTTTTTGATTCTGAAAAAATAGACTAAACTTTTCAAAGAATGAAAAGGAATACAATATTGAGGCTTTATCACAGGTCTTCTTTATTGATATATCTCTCTTGATATGCTGATTCTAGCTGATTTTAGGAAACATTATGAGCATTATTATTTCTCTCCTCCAAGACATTTTTCAAATTATCAGGGTTACCATGTTGATTTTCGGCTTCTTTATTTTTTAACATGTCCATTCTACGTTGGATTTTCATCAATGCTCAAGACGTTATATGATAGACTCTGGTTTTCGCAGACTGTAGGCAAATTTTTGGCTCTTGGAATTTTTTGAATAATGTTTCGGAGAAAAGTATTATTGCTCTCATGACATTTGACTAAATTAGCTGCAAGGATCTGTAAGATAAAGCAAATAAACATAGCCCCACTCCTTATGTAGTAAAGATATAGGCCGGAATTACTCCAATGTCGATCTAAAATTCTAGAGAAGATCATCAAGGCTGTTATTCCGTAACGTTTAAAAGCATCATTACTAATTACATATACTAAAGGTAATTACATATCTCTGCAATTAATTAGATTATCAGCTATATAGATAGAGAACGATTGGAACTTTCAAAAATTTCTAAACAAGAGTGTTACCTCAGTGGAATCCTACCTCCTTGGAGTAGTTGGGATTCTTTTGTATCACATGTAGGTTCATAATATCCAAGAAGTTTGTTATCTTTAGAATAATTTATCTGTTTTTATCTCTCCTATTTTTATATTGTTTTAGGTGTCCTTGCATTACAGTTCAACGATTGAGAACAACTCGAAGCTGCGAGGAAAGTGATAAATAGAGCTCAATGAAAAGTCAAGATTCAATATTATTTTCATTGAGGAGTTATGAAGATTCTTCAGGATACTTTATTGTTCCATATAATATATTATATAGGGAACTTCAATATGACAGCATATATTTAAAAAAAAAACCTTCCTACAATTTATATAAATGTTTTATAAATAATCTTTTGTGCAGTGGAATTAAATCATTTTAATTTAATTCTTTGTAGTATATTTTTCATCATTTATAAACGAGTGATGCCTCACTTGTATTACACTTTAGCATCTTAATGTTTGATCTATGTGTTACCTCAGAGAACAGTGCCTTCTTTGTATAAGATTTGCTTAATCAAATTTGATTACATAAAGTATATTGTGTAATACGAAACAGTTAATAGATTTTGTATCAAAAGTGTATGTATATAGAGCCATTCATGTGGTTCAAAATTAAATTTAGGTTCTTTTAATATAATGAAGTCAACTTTTTGAGGATTTTTCAAAAAAAAAAAAAAAATTATTTATTTATTTTATTTCCCGTGTTTGTTTAAATGAGGGGTCAGTTTTTTCCAGGTTCCAATTCACTACAAATATAATAAACATTATATCATAAAGATTTAAATTTTTATCCTAATATTTAAATATTATTGTTGAATGCTGAATAATACAGGACAATGCTTATATCGTAATAATCTTTCTTTATTATTAATGAAGGAGACGAGTAATTTGATGAAGTAAAATAAGATCAAATAAGGCTTAGTTAATCGTTATTAAATTCTATCAACTATTTTGCTTTTTAATAATCAAAGGTAATTGAAGTGTGACCAATTACTTTTAATTGGCGGACCCTCGCTGCCACTTCTGGTGCATTTGTTTTTTAATAGTCTTTCGTATACGACATTTCGTACGTATTATGTACAATCTATTTTTATGAATAATAGTATTTTTTTATACGTCAATAAAATTAGGGAAAGGGCGTTATATTTTTATTTGTTTAAACGTTCCTGTACCAGAAATATAATAAATTAGATATCAATTTAAAGCTTATTAAATTTAAAATAAAATGATATGTAAATCAAACCTCTAGTCCTTTTCTATCAGTAGATATGACAACCTAAAGTCAGGGATTTATATCACAAATTTCACAAAAGTTATGGAAGAAACAACTGAAAAAACAGTTTTATTTTAAAGCCCTGGGCACTATCTTTCATTCAAACATAAATAATGGTGTTTTTTTTAATGTACATTGTAAATTTTATAGGTCTACAAAATTCGGAATTCAAAATTATTGTCTCGCAAAAGCTGTCATTTTAAGGAGAAATTGGTTACAAATTCAAATTTCTAGGCTAAATTGCACAAAATAAAGGATTGAAACTTAAAATATCAAACTCGACAGACATTTTAACCCTAGAAAAGACTTATTAAATAATTTTCAATGTTTATTTTCTATCTTAAATATTTTTTTTTTACACTTTTATTTTATGAAACTGTGGTCCAATCTTCAAACATGCCCATATATCATTAAAACATTTCCATTTTTTTTTTAATTATTTCCAAATCAACCTTTATCTTCATATGGTTTTAATGAAATTAAATCTATATCTCAGACAATATATGTTACTTACGATGTGATAAATTTTCAGTAGGGTGATTCAGATAGATCACTTATTTTCCATAGACATGGCCTTTCCTGACCCAAATAATTACTTAACTAATATCCATCTGATATGCAATTCATAATGGAAAATATAAAAGGAATTTAATTAAGTGAGATGTGCTACCTTCGAAATTTAAACTACTAATTTAGATATAAACCTAGAAAAAAATATGATTTTTAGTACAAAATAACAGTGCTATGATATTTGAAAGATTGGATCGTAAATATAATTAATGTATGATTTCGTCATGGGAACAATTTGTAGATTTGTACGAAAGTTTGCATTGAAATTTGACAAATTTAATTAAACGTTTAATTTAAATATATATATGTAATTAACAATCCGGTCCAACTCCACAATTTTCATTATTTTATACACATATTCGATGATTGACCTACCAGATTGTGCCTCATATTCGACGTCCATAATACCAGAAATGAATGATTGGAACCACTGCTTGGCTGTTGCATTCGATACTCTATTAGGTTCATAAACAGCACAAATATTTTGGGTGCATGTTCTGCCTTTTCACCTTGGTCGTTGTGACACTGAATAATGTATCGAATTTTCTCTTTTTTTTTACTTCCATTTTGAAACGTCTTAACTTACAAATGGCATGACCAAATACAAAAATGTATATTAACTTTTTTTATCTGTACGCTTAACCTTAAGCTTTTTTATATGCAATTTATTAATCTGGAGATATAGCTCACTAAAGACATCTAGCAAAATATGCAATTATGAAAATTATAGATGTCATCTTATTTCTTCACCATTTATAATATGAATTACATATTATTAAAATCTATACAATATTTTATTCGCTACTGTATTATGATATTGCTTAGTAGTATTTTATTAAAAAGTAGGTAGGAGTGAAGGACTCTAGGCAAAGAGTGGACACTCAAGGCAAGGAAGGCAGGATTTAGTAGTTCTCAATTTTGATTGGCTTAAAATTAGAAGCTTCTACATGTTCCTCCAGACACACAGCCAGTTTGACCAAGCCGTCTCCCCCCTAGTGAAAAGAGAAGAATAAGAGCAACTACGTCATAGCAATAACACGTTATTATAGGTCGGTGTTAGGAACATAGTCTTCCTTGTCGTTTGATTGAATTGCTTATTTTTCCCTTAACCGCTTTTTCCCTAGAGCATGAGTTGTTGTGTTTGTTATGACGTTGTTTTGAAATTTGATGCGCCATCTAGTGTTCAAATAGACTAAACAAACAAAAAAAGAAGTGTGTTTATTTCGTGTGATATAAGGTTTTAATTTTTGCTAAGAAAAAAATATAATTACTCCGTCTATATCCAACCAAGTAAATTAGTTTTTGCATCATTGTATTTTTTAGCTAAAGTTTCATTAAAGTTATTAAATAAAAAAGCCAAAATTATTGTTTTTTGCACACAAAATTGGTGAAACGTGGCTTTCAGATTTCAATGGAAGACCTGGTATTATTCGAGGTTGTGAGATATTTTGTTATTAAATCATTCCGACATTTGAGTGGGATTGAATATCTTTAATTCGATTCTTTATAACAAGCCAGCAATATAGTACTACACAATACTTGTTATAGTGAACTAAGAAAGGGTACATTACTGCAATCTATTTGCAGGACTTGGAGATAGATAAAGCTTTACGTCTATTTTTACAATTTTTATCTATCTTTTTAAAAGTCGATAAATACATGCTATACCTATGAATAACTCCTCACTAAATATTTACAAATTATACCCTATAAAGCTTTAGTTTCCTTACCTATTGTCATATAAAAAGTAATGAATATAAGTGTTAGACCATATCTTCAGTCGATTGTTTTTTCTAGTTTGCAACAATCAACTAATAAAAAGTAATGGTAAATGTGGATTTATCTCCCCTTTTTTTCGTCTTATCTTTTTGAAAAAGCAAATTATCCATAAAGTATTATTACTTCTTATATTTAACTGCTCTTAACATGTATACATGACCTAAAATTCATTGGCTGAGTTTGAACTCCATATTCTTGGGACATTTTTATTATTATTCAATAATGTACCGGGTGGTCCACTGAAATCTGAATACTTAATGATTCAAAAACTTATGAAGGTTTGGTGATTGAAATTAATAAATATTTCAACATATTAAAGCATAAGCAATTAATTACAAAACAAAATGAGCCCAAGCTCATTTGCTTACGCACAAATTGAGAAAATGACACTTGAACGTGAACAAAAAAAAAGTTGAAATTATAATATAAACTGTAATCTTTGAGTAATTCTTTTTTTTTATGGATAACCATTGTACTCGTTTTAAATCTTTACGGTCAAAAGAGCTTGATCCCCTTCAAAATCTAACTTAAAATTATATATTGTTTGGTCTAACTCCAACCTGGTTTAAGCGCTTCACCACAATCAGGGGTATCTGCACTATTATATATATATATATTTTAGTGGGGATTAGTTTTTGGAATTTTTTTTTTTAATAAAAAGAAAGAAAAAATTAAAATTTTTGGAAAAAAATTCAAAAATACATAACTATTGACAAAAAAAAATTCAAATACATTCTAAACATTTTTCTTTGTTTCCTGTTCCCGGCCGCTTAATTCAGATTTGACTGTATATCGATCTCACTGTAAGATTCAGAATGCAGATCCTCTAATCCAATTCCCTTCAATCCATTATTAAATTGAAAGAGGGAAAATATATTTTCCAAGAAGCTCTCAGAAGTCAATATATCATTCCTACCCCCTCAAGACCTAGATTGTTCCCTTATCAGTCTAGCATTTCTAGTGGTTCAAGTGGTTCCAGTTCTTGAACCTCTTTAACTGGAACCAACAAAGTCGAAGTGAGACTGAAACAGAGATTTATTGTTCTCAGTTATTATGATTATTTTCGTTTCTTAAATTTTTGGTATATTTATAAACAATGCTAAAAAATCCAGTGTGTTTTTTAGGTGGCCCGTTGATTTGTAATTGCTAACATACAGAATGTTTTGTTTTGTTTTCCCCTTAGAAGCTGTCATTATTATTTAATTCCTGAGTAGTGTACATCTTTTTCTAAATAGATTTAATTACATATATTCAAAACCTTACTGAACATTTGTTTGTGCTCATAAAAGACGTAGCGTAACCCTGAGGATTTGTTAGGGAGACTTGGACTCAGAGTTGAATTGAGGATCGACATCGGAGTAATTCTACCAAACGTCCTTATTTATATAATTTTCTCCTTCCTCCCTTGTCACAGCTGATCTAATGAAACGTCATGAGCAATATTCTCTCTCTCCTCCAAAATATTTTTCAAATTGTCAGGGTTACCATGTTGATTTTCGGTTTCATTTTTTTTCTACATGCCCATTCTACACTGGATTCTCATAATTGTTGAGAACCTTTTAATATTCCATCTACATAATTGTACTATTCCAAGGCCCCCTACATTAATACAATTTTAGCTGAGGCATATGTACTATGTATGTTTAGACTGTAAATAATCCTGAATTCTCCATCTTGCAAATTCATTCAATATCATTTCCTGGGCCGAAAACTGATAATCTATAAAAAAGAACGGGGACCGAATGCCGAGACCGATAACGCTGAACAGAGATCGAAACCGGCGAAATAAAATAACCAAGTATGGAACAGATAGAATTGCTGAATCTGAACCGGGAATAACCATACTCAAAACCTTCATGTAACGAGACAAGTGTTACATAATGATTAATGACTATGTGTATATAAAGACTTAGACTATGAATAGTGACGTTCATAAAAGATAAGTGACATTCATAATATATTCAGAAGCAATCATGTAAAGAAAAGTGGATATTTATGTACAATAATAGTTGTTCAATACTTAAGGTATTGACAAGTGTTCAAATCAATCCAGAATAACTAAATAACAAACATTTTATCAAAATAAGTAGGCTACTTTTGTGACCTTAAGTATAAGGTGTCTTGCTTATAATAGGTTTGTTTTTTTCATAAATGTATGTATAAATATAGTTGGGCTAATCAACTTTTATAAGTCACGAGCAATAGATCCAATTAGACACGTTCAAATGTCCTTAAGTTTGCCATCTGTATTTCTATATTATTTAACAATATTTTCTACTCTTGGGAAGCCTGGGGTTCAACTGCAATATTAAAAAGGTACATTTTTGGACTGCAAGTAGTCGTTTCAGTAGATCTGGGTGAAGTAGAGCTATTGTCGTATACTTAGATACTTACAGAATCCACGGAAAGTTCTGTTAAATGTTTATTAAAGTACTAACGATAAAACTAATTACATAATTTGAATATAATTATAGACATACGTCGACACAAGTTCCAAAAACATGTGACATAACTTTCTTTCGAAATGGTGACCTTTAGCCTTGACCAGAGCCCAAAGTATATCTGGAAAGGGCATGCATACTGCACACACCATATCACAGGGATGGAGTCCCATGCACCCACAAGTTTGGTCTTCAGGTTATCCAAATTCTTGCTGGGGATCACACTGGCTCTGCTTTCAAGAATGGACCACTGGGAGTAATCCATGACTTTAGGTCAGAGCTGGAGGGGGCTATATTGTCTTGTACTTGTTGAATTTTCTTTTAAAATCTTAAGTACCCCCTGGTGTACCTCCAAATATCCAAAGGGGTAACACCATTTAAGAACCCCCAAGATCTTGAAACAATTGAAGATTGGCCATGGTGCTCCTCAGACGAGAATAATAATTCGCCGTCAACACCCTCAGCCACAGGAGGAGGAACAGGTGGATCTCAGAGAGCAAGAAAACTGTTCTTCTGATGATTAACAAGGTGGTAACATCGCACCCGTGTTGGTTCCAACAGTATTCTATGCCGGCGCATGACACCAAAATTTCCAAGATTCCATCCAAGACAATTTTTCAGCTTTATTGGACGTCAAGACCTGGTACTCAGCTCTCCCAACATAAAATCCTTGGAATTCCATGTCTAGAGACACTTAGAGGACAAGACCTGGATCAAGTCCCACTCCTTCGTAAATCCTAGCATCGTGCATGAGGCCAAGAAGGTAGATCTTGCTCAGGCCAGAAACGTATGTCCCACTTTGGGTAAATAATTGATTGCGGATTGGTGGATAAAGGTACCCGAATCGAAATAAATTACATTTCTATACTTATATTATTAAATAAATGTCGTAGAACTTTGACCATATTACTTTTTTATTGATGTTGATGAAGTCAAGCTATGTCTGAATTTATCTGATAGACACTGTAAAAGAACATTTTCATTTTTGTTTTGTCTTAAAAACAACAATTTTCGTTCAGAAATTTGGGATTTTACATTTTGGCAGAGTACATTTTTTATAATGAAAAGGGACTATTAGTACTGGCCTTTCTTTCAATAAACATTGAGTAAGAATCTGTTTTAAATTTGCTCAGTACAACTTTAAATTAAACAGTAATGGATATTATTCTACAGGACTTTACAGATGAATATTTATTGATCAAATCTAATCAAAAGATTTGAAGTTTCTGGCGTTGATCTTGTGTTTTTGTTCATTCGATGGGACTTCTTCCAGCGTCAATAATCTTTTTGATCCTTTGCTTGAATCGTGCTTTAGCCTTTAATGCATGTTCAGTTAAAATCATCCTGTAGTTCTTGGTGATGCTAGCCTTTAGGGAGTTAACACTTATGTAGGAGTTGACCTGTTCTTTCAGGATGTTACCTCAAATAATAATCGAGAATTTCAAATTTGAATTTTGGCTAGGCCAATTTTCAGCATTCACAAAAAATGGAACCCTCTCATATAGCAATGACTGAGTAGTCTTGGAGGTATGGAACGGGCAGAGTTCTGTCCAAGTATCACATTGTTAAAGCCAAACTCAGCCTCCATCCAGGGTAGCAAGATGTCCTTGAGGATCTTCAGGTACTCTGCTGTTATCCCAAGACCAGCCTCTGAGAAATGTGACCGTTCCAAAAACCATGACTCCGTGGAAATTCAAAGTGAAGCAGAGATATAGCCATTTAAAAAACTCTCAATTTATATGCAAAGCCCTGTATATATTTCATCATAATTCATACTATTTTGTGGACCTATTTCCATAAAACGGTAGTATATGATATATTAGTAACACTGCACAGCTGCTAAATTTGATCTACATACACCATATACAATATTAGTATACAATTCTGATTAATGATAAGTATATATTATAACTAATTGTATATTTGTCAATAAATATTTATTCATACAGAACCTCCGTTCAAAAAGACTAAAGGAATGAACAATATAATTTGATTTATTAATAGACAATTTATTAGAAATATAATCAAAATCATAGATAGAATATAAACGAAAGAAATTCAACCTATTAACATAAGGCTACAAATCATACTAAAAACATATAATAAATATGTTAATTAGTATAATATTATACACGGTGTTACATTTATTGTAGATTGCAACCTTTCCCCATTAAAGAAACATGGGGAAAAGGCCCCAAAATACATATCAATATACTTTTTTACAAACACATTAACATAAAGACATTATTATATATATTAGCATTAATATTATTTTTTTTTGTTCACAGAACATACTACTCAATATATCTTAGATATATGGGAATAAAAAACTACCATTTTGAAAACAGTCACTCATTATTCAAACATACATAAATGAGTGCTCATAATAACAGAGTGAAAAATGGATGAAGGCACATTGAATTGATTTGAGAGCTCAAAGAGTATTTGATACTCGAGCAACCACTCGAAAAACAAACATGACTAACATCATCACTTCTCAAAATGGAATTGAAAAGGAAAAAAAAGAAGAAGTTTAACAAAGGGTAGACACAGACTCGATAAAAAAGTTTTAAAATAACATGTTAATAATTAATAATGAATTAAGTTT
Organism: Lepeophtheirus salmonis; assembly: GCF_016086655.4. NCBI lineage: Eukaryota > Metazoa > Arthropoda > Copepoda > Siphonostomatoida > Caligidae > Lepeophtheirus > Lepeophtheirus salmonis. Next base: position 19,254,861 of record NC_052136.2, read on the forward strand.
GTTTTGGTACATTCAATCCAAACTTAGTCTGTACACAAAGAATTACCTCTTCGTGTCAACTTTGTAACATATCAATTAATTAAATACATTTGCTTGAAAAATACATATAGACCTAACTGGTCCTTAACAATATATATAGATAAAATATTTGTATAAATTTTTAATATAAAAGGTTAAAGACTCCTTACCAACAATGGGTAGCATCTCTAAATTTAAAATTTTTTTATAGACATATATACAGAAAAAAAAAGGTGATAGAATGAATTACAAATCCGCCTGAATATTTCTTTGTACTTGATTTTTTTTTTTTAAATATGCTCCACTTCCCAATATTACAAATGATAAGGATGACAAAATTGGTAGACAAGTCTCTGAGAGCGCTCAGTTTTCTTCATAATCCCCTTTTTATAATATTGTCTCAGAGATCTTGAGAGCTTATCATAGTTCATTGCTGGACGATTCTTCCTCTTTCCCCAAAGAGTGGCTACTTTGACTGAATCCACAATTTTAAATATACCTTTTTCTCGATCCATCCAATGGATACAACCCGAATATAAATCCGGATGGAGAAGAAGCTCCTTAACAAACTGCCAAAGGTGAATATTCGTTGTGGAGGTTTTGATAGTTGGGATTTTGACAGCAATGTCGTCATCGTCCGTATCATCTGTTTCTGGAATAAGATTAAGATATGTTACGCTAAATTCAATTTGTAATTGAATTGTAGAAATCTACCTTCATCCTCTGGAGGTATATTGGAGGCGGGTTTGACGACATTCACTGCATTGTTTCTATTCAATTGACTGATAGCCATTGAATACGGCGGAGGCGGGGAAGTGCAGATTGAAGAGGGGGAATTGACTGAGGATGTGTTCATTCCATCCATGGAACAAGGGGATCCCAGGGTGGTATCACTCATACATCCATTGGTTTCGTACATGTTTGTAGAGGGTGAGTTTGCATCAAGGATATCCAAAACAGCAGATATATCAAATCTTGACTCGTTTTTGATACTACTTGAACTGCTGGAGTAGCCTTCATTACCCGATGAATGGACAAATTGCTCTGGGGGAGGTAGAATTTGTTCCATTTCGGATCGGTTATACTCTGCAGAGCTCCGCCATATATCCATTTGGGCATATAAAAGATCCCCACCCTAAAAAAAATATATATATTACAAATATTATATCGAAGGAACTTTTAAATAGAGTTTCCACATGAATCATACATGAAGACGTAAACAACGCGTTTGGAAATGTACAAATTGCCATAATTTTCAAACCTCAACAATTATCCCTTTCAAAATAAAGAGGTTGAGATATTTCAAATGTTTCTTGTTTGTGAGGGAGAAGATAAAATGGTATGTTAGTAACTATCGACGTGCTTCCATCGATTCTGCTTCCTCTACATGCAAGAAGCATTATTTTCAATCACATAACTTTTTTATTTTATTAAAAGGTTGTGAAATCCCATCACACTTATTTAATTTGTCGAAACTTACCTCTGGTAGTCTGAGTAAAAAGTCGTTCTCTGTAAGTTTTACAAGATCTGATCCATCACAATCAAATGGATTTTCAGCTAGAATACCGTAATGTTGCATAGTCCATTGTATCCATCGTGCAACGTCTTCCTTACTCCAGAGGCAAGGATCTACCAAGTTTAAATAATCAATTCAAAATTAATTTAATTGCATATTTTAATAGAAATAGTATAAGTACCGTGTCCGATGCAAAGTAAATTACAAGTAGCTTGAATGTCTCTTTTGACTTGCTCAACAGCCATGGAAATAACTGGCTCAATCTTAACATCCTCATCCACTACTGGGATTCGCTCTTGTATAAGATATTGTCTCAGTAAAGGAGTGTCATTTTTCATTTGATTAATGGGTTCAATCTTGACATTGACTGATGCTTGCAATTGTCTGAATTCTTTCACGGAATCCGACATTACCAAGGGGGAGAACGGAGAATCCAGAGATGAAAATACTCTCTGATAGGGATTTGGTCGCGACTTGATTGGGGATGACTTGATTGCGGATGTAGTAGATGAAATAGAGGAAGTGGATCCAGGAGAAAACATCATTGGACTCATCATATCCGACGACGAAGAATAATGATCATAAGAACCTGAAGGAGATGGAACTTGGCAATCTAAATTCAAGGTAGGGAGTGGATCCGTGATTTCCAAACTTGGTACTTCACAATCCAATAGATTTAAATCAAATTCAAAATCCGTGCGATCAGACAACAGGTCAAGCCGATTGCTATGATATTGAAAACTGCTCAAGTTTCCGAGATGAGTTCCTTGAACACTCTGGAAGAAGAAAATCTTTGGTTAAAAGAATAATGGAATTCCTAAGTATATTTTGTTGGTTAAATAATTATAGGGGGACAGAAGGTTTAGAGATATACATGATTACAGGTGGCATGCATTGGAATTGAGAGGATCCTACATAAATAGTCAATTAAGTAATAATACATAATAAAGATCTTTTAGCAAATTCGTAGATGGTTAAATAATTGGGTATTATCAAGGGAGTGTGGAAATACACACTTACAGTTGGTGTGGATGGGAATTGACCGTAGGGTATTACTCCTCCAGAAGCTCTTTGATCAAAAGGATTGTGAAACATCCTTTCTGTTGAATCCTCACAATTTGAAATAGGATTTTCAAGATAGGAACTAATGATTGAGGAAACGTTGTTGCCCAGTTTGAAAAAATATTTCAAATCCTTTAAATGAAACTTAGCAAAAAAGTTATGTTAATTAATGAGGATTGAGAGAGAAAAGACTTTGTTCAACTGAATCAATTACAATAACTGACAGAAAATAATTATGTGCTATTATTAATAATGTGTATTATTTTGGGAATATCGCTCTCAATACGAAATTCGCACGCCTTTTTATCTAATTTTTGGTGTGTTTCTAACAAATACTACAATTATTGTAGAATATCAATACTACTTCTTGTAATAAAAGGGTGTTTGACGTAAGTATTCATATCAATGACGACAGGTAAAATGATCCCTTTATTCTTACAACTTATTTATCTTTAACGTGTATAAGAAATGAAATACTATAATTTTGTTTTGACAATATTAACCATTGGCTTAAAAAGAGATGGTCATTAATATTTTGGCAGTGATGTCCGCAGGGTGTGGGCTCAAGGAACTGTAGAACCCCCCAAAAAAAAAAAAGGATTTTTTCCTTTTTGCTACAAAATTTTATATTTGAAATTGTTTTTGAAAATAGCTTTAAATTTTTTTCGAAAAAAAAAATAATATTTTGGAAAGAGTTTAGATTTTTGTAAATACCAGTGAATTTTTGAAATTTTTTTCCAACAAATTTAATTTTGGACTGTTAATTTTTGAATTTTTTGGATTTAAAGAGATAATAAAACATATTTTATAAACTTTTATTATTTAAATAACATTATTTTTATGTCAAATACATTTTTGATAATTTTTTCAATGAAGTACATTATTTTGATATCTTTATCAGTATTAAAGACATATTTTATTACCATTTATCATATAAATAACATTATTTTTATGTAAAATACTTTGTTTGATGATCATTATGTTGATGACCTTTTTATTTAAAAGACATAATTTATGACCTTTTATTATTTAAAAAAAGAAACATTACTTTTATGACCTAAATATAAAATACATTTTTTTAACGACTTGCTTTTATATTAAAGATATTTTTCGATGATTTTTAACAAAATATTATAAAACATGCAATTCCTAGCCCCAAGCAAATTACCCCTACGATAATGTCATCTTTCAGTAAGATGTGACCCCACTCACACTGCCAACATTACTCAGACCTTCTTAGCTAACAACCTTGCTTTCATGGACAAGAGAATGTGGACCCAACAATTCTGAATGACAATCATCTCGACTTTTCTTTCTGTCCGTACATAGAGAGGAGGACCGTTAGCATCCGTCACCCGAACGTTGAAACCATAAAGGCTTCTGTCAACAAGGAGTGGGTTGCCTCGGACTCGAACTTCATCTACAATACTTGCATCTATTATCGCAAGAGGCTTGTCGCCATCTATGAGACCAATGGTAACCGAATAGATTAAATCAATTTGACATTGGCTATGTATCAGAAAATATTAATAAAGATTTTTATAAGATGTATAACTAAAGAATGACTTGCTATTTTATTTTTTCTTTCAAAGTGTCTAAGTTTCAAGTTTCCAACAGCAGCTCATGGGTAAAAAAATGGGTGTGAGTACTTCAGGTTATATTGTGCAAAGGTGGTGAAGTTGTTTTCTTTTTTCTACTGATGTTTGTCTGAATATGATAGGTATTATGATGTTATTTATGACAATCATTATCGTAAATTTTTTTAGATTAAAATCATGAACTTACGATTACATAACAACATTTGTATGCACACATTAAATATTTCTTTTAAAAAAAAGATATAAACATAAATTGCATTATTTCAAATGTTTGGGCCACAGCATCATATGTAGTCAGTCAACACAAAACAAAGATTGAGGTTTTTTTTCTTTAAATTCAGCCTGGATTTTGTATTCTTTGATGAATAATTATCGTTTGTTTCTATCAACAAATAATTATTCCTATTATTACTTAAGGTGTGCGGCAAATTGCACTTTCATCGTCACTATGAAAGAATTAGACATTGATATATTTTTTGGGAAAAAATTTAAAAATCTACAACCGATTACAAAAAAGTATAAAAATTGAATATCAAATATTTGAATTTTTTAAGAAAAAATAAACAAATATTAAATTTTTATTTAAAAAATTTCAAAAATCTACGGCTGTTCACAAAAAATTAAATTTTTTGGAAAAAATACAAAAGTTATAATATAAAATTTTTGAAATTAAATTTAATACGGTAATTTTTTTGGAAAAAACTTCAAACATCCATAGTCATTAGCAGAAAATTAATTTCTTTGAAAAAAAACCACATTTATTTCCAAAACGGAGACAAATACAAAATAAAAGTTATGTCAGAATTTTAAGTTACGTACGTAAGGCTATATTTAATCAGACCAGATTACTGGGTTCTAGAACGCAAGTTTTTTCTTCAAAGTAGTTGGTTTTTTTTTTCATAAAACAAGATCGATTCCCCGTGTCTCAAAGTCTTTTTTAAGGATAGGTTGTCAATTTAAAAATGCACCAAAGGCTATTAAAAATCCAATAAACGAATTATTGAATAAACGGAAAAGGGAGAATATATTTTAAATACGAATTAAAATAGGGAACTAGGAAGAGGATTAGTGAGTTAGTCTTAGTATGTACATATCTTCATTATGGTCGAAAAAGGAATGTGGCAAGTTAGTAATGCCAATGACAATAAATAAATCAAAGGGTCAAATATTTGAAAAATTGCTTTATATTTCCCAATATCAGTATTTTCATGTGTTGAATTATCTGTTGTATTTTCAAGAGTGTCAAAAGAAGTTTACCTATTATATAATCATCGTTTATTTATAGTAAATCGTTTTACTTTAGAATTTTAACATAAATAAGTTAAATATAAATATTCTTCATTGGCTATCTTTAAGATAGTACGAGTTGTATTTGTGTTTTGTTTTTAATCTTTTTATGTAAAGAGTCCATCCACCGAGACAGGTGGATATATACATACTCGCATGAACGTCCTTGAAGAGAGAGGTCAAAGAGACAAAGCAAATGAAGGTGTCTTTTCTTCAACCTGGAACTATTTGCTGCCAAGGGGGTTATTTACTCCAATGGGAGATTCACTCATATCGAATGAGTAATGATAACGAATATCTATAATTATAGACGTTTATATATAATTTGTATCAACACACTTTATTTTTGGGTAATAAAAGCTAAGGAGATAAGCCGTGATGGTATTGTATGCATTGATAAGAGATACTCCAAATGACGTCATATCTAGGGTTCTCTCTCAGAATCCCGTGATCCCATTTCCCCGGAACTTATTGGGTGTTCAACCCTACGGAAAATTCTTGGGGAATCTTGAGTTTAATTATTTAATAATATAAGTTTGATTCACTAATATTAAGCATGTTCATGACAAATTATTTGTTTGTTGTGTGTCGTGTTCAGGGGCGTTTACAGGATTTTATTTTGGATGGGGGAGGGCTTGGCTTTTGGATTTTCTTTTGAAAATAAGTTAGAAAAATTAAATTTGTATTAAAAAATTGAAATATCAAATATTAAAAGAAAAATTCACAACTGTTCACTAAAAATTCAATTTGTTGGAAAAAAGTTTCAAAAATTGAACTGTCTGGGGAGCCAGGGGGCTACATTCCCTTGGACCAGAACCTCTCCAAATTATCCAAAAGCCAATTTTGTACGCAAATCGATCTGCCTTCTTCCTTACTTGCGGTCCCATCCCCTCCAGACTCCTAGAGCTCCTTTGCGCATTGTACACGGTGGCAGAGGACAACTTGAGAAAATCGATGATCGTTTCACGGAGGGCGACAATGATCGCTGTACGACGGTCGTACAACGACGGAAAACATTTTCAACGTTTCATAAACATAACTTAAACAAAATTGTCTTTTAAATCTGATAAACTTGTTTGTAAAGCTGTACGCCTAAGGGTTCCCAAGAAACCCTGGGTTAAGAAATTCTTAATTGTAAGCCTACACCCTGTATATATGTATACAGGTCTTTACTCGTATATAAATCATGAAACAGGAACTAAGGGGCTTCTCTCAATGTCATAAAATCAGGAAAAGGATTACATATTATATTAGTTAGTCTCTCCCCACCTACATGCCTAAAGTCAACCCACGAACAACCAATTCCCTGTCCATGTACAAATAATATATACTATGCATGCAAAACTCCTCAACAAAAACCCGTTGACCTCGAAGAATATTGGCCATTTCTTTTTCTTTTTTTATTTTCTAAAGTGTAAAAAATATATACAAGAATATATATTGTGTACAAGTTGCGATGTTGTACAAGTTGTGACTTGTACAAACCAATTATACAAGTTGGAAACAAAAAATTGAGATGAATAGTTTAATTGAAGAGTTTGGAGAGATGCAACAATTGAATATTCCATGGATGATTAATAACTAATCCTGTAACTTTTGACTATTTGATTACAAATAAATAAAAATATAAGTGTTATATGGCACACTATAAAGTTCAAAGCCCACAAATTCATAATAACCATTTGATTGTAAGGGATCAAAATGAAATGAGAGTATTAATGAACCACCTACTTTGTAGTTAACTACCCATGGGAAACTCAATTGCCACCTGTACAATTTGCTTGTACAAGTTGCAACTCCTACAGACATTGCATAAGTTAGTGTTGTGTAGAAGTTGTAATTGGTATAAGCAGATTCTACAATTTGAAACAACTTGTAAATGAGAAGAGTACACTTTTGATGCAGAGGAATATTATAATTGATATATTAATCAACAACACTCATTGTTAATAAGTATTCTGTGGCACTTTATAAAGTTCAAATGCCCAGAGTTATAAAGATACATATATTACTTGTCCCTACTAAGTAATTTTAAAGGATCAAATTGCAACAAGCTCAAAATTAGATGAGTAATTGTAAATTACGAATGAATAGTTTTACTTGTAATCAAAGGATAATGCATTAATTGAGGATTTGTTAGATTATTTTGATTTATTAATTATGTCTTTTTATGCTTTTTATTGATAATTCGAAACAAATGGGTTAGTTTTACATTGCAGAAACGCCAACAGTCATTATTTAACTTCTAAATACATAATAAATTCGGGATTTGCATACATTTAAAATGAAATAATAACACTAATATGGTTAGTAATTGACACAGCAGATGTTGAAATGGAGTAAGACGTACAAGTTGCAACTTGTATGATTATATAAATTGTCTTAATGCACGCGCAGAAAAAACTCTGGTGCAGTTTTCATGAATTTTTATGTACTACCATATTAAAAATATATTATAAGTAGGCTACTTGCTTGGTAGCATTTTTCTAAGGCAGCGCAAGGCAAAAAAACTTTCATTATTCTCATACTAATGTAAGTATAGATAGTCGTAAAAAAAAGGTACTGAAACACGCGCTTCAGGTACCAAGACACTATTAATACATATATTGAAGAAAGGAAAAAGACCTTGAAGATACTTTTTATTTTCGAACCTGATAAAAAAAGGGAAAAAAGTGGGCATGAAGAAAAAAAGAAAAAAACAAGTGGCCTTGGCTGCTGCTTACTGCTTTATTTTATCATTATTGATGATTTTATATTAGAATAATTCTTCGTGCATTCATATAATTTAGATCAGATTTCAACATTTGCAATGAAAACGGAGATTCAAAACAAGGCATTCAACTACGTCAGTCAAAGAGGAATCATAATATGCTATTCAAATTACACTTATGACGTATGATGTTACGTCAGAGATCACTTACCAATTCTCCTCCAAGCATGAGATCCTTGGGCAGAATCATTTTTTCGTTTTCTTATATTTGGATATGATGTGTGTGTATATTATATAAGTTCCTTGACTGAATAATCCTTTCAATGACCCTTGTTTGAAGGAACGGATCAGACGTTTCACTTATTATATATATAAAAATAAGTCCAAGATAACCAATATAAAACCAACTACTACTTTCTATCTGTACGACCCGATACGAAACAAAATAAGTACTAAAATCAATTTAATATTTCATTTTACGAAACCCGCTTCCCTGTACTCGTACTCGGTTCCTCACCCGTGAACGCGAAGGCAAAGGTTTCTTTATTCTACCTGTGAGAACCATTTATATATATATATATGTAAAACCTATGTGTTCAGGGAAGTAAGTTGCCTTCTTTTTCTCTACATGGAACAAAGTCCCTCCTTAACGAGGAACGCACTCTTTTTTCGTGTGTGTATGTTTATCACTTGAGGTGATAGTGTGCTTACAACATACTATAGACCTAGTCAAGTGCCTAATGAAATATAATTATTCTTAAAGAATGAAGCCTATAGGTACATGTATATTCATAATGGGCCTATTTGTTCCAAGATAGGTATTATAATATGTAGCATCCCTGACGTAATATTGTAACTCTTTGTCTTAAAATGTTTGTTAAAAACTGTTAAACTACTCTGCTATTGTGAAAATGTAAAAAAATAAATATTGGTCATATATATTCAAATAGTACTACCGAATGATCCATTACACCCTGAACACTTTGAATTTTAAACTTCAACCAGATATAATTAACAATAGAATTTCGACAAAATTAATATTATAAATAAATGTTTCTATGAGCTCTCTTCAATCATTAATTTAGCCGCCCCTTGTGGCAATGATGGTTTCCAGGTGAGGGTTTAGTGGCAATGGTAGCTTCCAGGTGGGGTGTTAAGTCTGGCCCCCGCTGCTGGTGTAGTCCTTTGTCATGACGTCCCAGTATTGGCTGATAGTGGCTATGAGGACCTCACAAGGTGTATCAAGGAGATTGATATCAGGGCTATAGGGGGTCCATCTCTACAAGGTTCTGTTTACCCATTTTTTTATATCTCTTTGGGTAGTCTGGTGTGAAACCCCAAGATCTCTTGCCCTAACCCTCAAGCACTTGAGGGAATTGGCCCTGGAGGTTATATTTAACTCCTCCCATATCCAGTTTGGCCTTTTTGCCAAAGCCTTTCTTCCTCCCCTACGCTTCAGAATTGCTGATGGTCAAGGAGACGCCCAACTGCTTGCGGTGCGTAAAAAGAAATTCGTCGATTACGTTCAAGTGTAATGTTTTCGACTTATATTTAAGCTAGACAGCTAAGTTTTATTTTGTTTGATAACTAATTAATAATACTTTAATATAATGAAATATGAGTTAATTTCAATCACTCCAGCTTCATTAATTATTGAATTAGTAAATGTTTATATTTCAATTGACCACCCGTTAAATGTAGTGACTAATACAATTTTGAACACAAATAATTAAAATTGATAAAGGTTCAATTAATCTTTTTTACATACAATCCATTGTGTGGATTAATTTTTGGTACTTTGAAAACTGTTTACGGCACACCCAAAGGATTATCGTCAATTTATTTTAATAAATTGACGATAATTAGTCAAAGAATACAAAAATGTTATGTAAGGACACAAACAATCTTGAAAACTCATTAAAAATATTTGAAGAATTGTCCAAATTTTGCTTAAATATCATATATCCTTTATATAGCCTTATATAATATAATTGACAAATTTTGATCACTATTAGGCTTTATTCAAATTGGTGGGATAAATTGAGATACTCACAAATATTAACTATAGTTTAGAATCTTCCTTTAATTTATGTTACTTAATTTGACCCCGATATTATGTCCATTCAAATAGAATATCAGTTTCTATTTGTAATTTTTTTTTTCATTGTGTCAAATAATTTTTGCTACTCTAAATACAATTTGCAGTACACCCAAATGATTAATTAGAATAATTAATTGATAGAAGTTGAGTGTAATTTGTTGAAGAATATATCATTCATATTTACTTTTGAGAAAAGTCACTCTAGTTTGCTTTTGTGTTGATGAACTACATATTATATATATATATATACATATGATACAAAATCAATACTATACATAAATTCATTCCATCATCACAGAAAAGTAAAAAGAAAATGATTTCTCTTTTTAGAATATGCATGTTGATATCTATCAATGTAATTATTAGACCTACATATTTTTTTTAAAGAAAATATATATTTTTTGAGTTCAAATAAAGAGGGAAGGAGAGGTTGTAATGAATAGTTAAATATTCCGATTCCTCTTTTTTTTTTTATTCAGCACTCAAGAAAAGAAAAATGAAACATCATGTTTTTCGTAGAAAGCTCTGCAAATTTAATATTCTAAGGTAAGGAATTTGACCCTCAATCACGCCTGGGAAAGTCATTAGTGAGTTTAACATGCGTATATGTATTAATGAAAGCTTGAAAGGGGGAATAGCCCACGTACATATGAGTACGCGCACACAAACACTCAATTTCTCTACCCAATTTGAGGAGGGAAATTGCCATATTTCCCCCTCGTGTGAATAGTAATTAAGTCAGTAAGATATTTGTTTGAAATTGTGACTACACGACATATGATGAACTCCAGGAATGAACAAGAGACCCAGTTCCTTGAAAAACACGAGTGCAGAGGCTGTACTCTCACTCAACCGCCACCTTCAAGATGATTTGGATGCCTCACAAAACGAGGATATCATTCATTACTTTAATCTACCTCAGCCCCTAAAGGAAGAACTCTTTACTCTAGCCTATCGGAAATGGGATCATCAGCGAGGTGTCAAGGCTCTACTACGTTTCTGGTTATTCCTAGTTGATAGTCACAAATGGAACACTATTCGAACTCCTCGATATATCTACGGAGATAAATCCGCTAGATTGATCATTCTTGAAAGGCTCAAGTCAATTCAAACATGCACTCTAGTCTTGGATATGTACACATTTTACCAAAGGCAAAAGTCAACATGTGGACAAAATGGACTCAGAGATTCCTACAAAGATTCTAAAAAAAGATTTTCCTTAGATGATGAAGAAAAAGAGACTCTCTATGGCGTTTTAGTGTCTCCTTCCATCTCTTGTTCCATCACAGATCTAATAATTCCAAATGTTGTCAATGATAGTATGATGTATCTTATCATGAGATATTGTCGAAAGTTGAAGGATTTGAATATCAATTTTAGTGTGAACGTGGATGACTCCTCTATAGCGCACGTATTTGAGGATCAATTTATTAACAGAGGCCTACGAACATTTTTTGCTGATGGAACATCCCTCACTTCCGCCTCCCTTAAAACCATATTTGAGTCACAGCCTTTTCTTGAAAGGCTCCTAGTTGACGAGCGTATCTTTGAGGACTATTTGCTCAACGTTCATGATGATAAAGAGCTCCCTATTCGTCGAATCAGTCTTGCAGTCAAAAGAGATTATTATGGAGATAACTACTACCTAGGGATTCTTGCATGTGCCTGTCCCTACCTTGAGGAGATTAATATTGAATTTTTACATCGAAGTCAAGTCTCTGGATTAGTAAATTTGGCAAAGCTAGAGTATTTAAACAAACTAGCCATTGGATACGTTGGCTATCCCAAACTAAGCCCTCTTCTAAGTGAGATCGGTCATCGTTTAAAGAGCTTTAAATACTGTTACTATGGAGAAGATAATCCTCCCTATTTAACAAGGATCTTCATACTACTTCCGAATCTGGAATCCCTCTCCATCAATGCACAAATCCTCTATTTCTCGCCTTATATCCCCGCCCAGCCTCTCTCTCTATCTCCAACAACATTAAAATTCATTCATTTAAACATTCACGCCATTATAGCCAAAGACATATGGACATCCATCATGATTCACTGTACACACCTCGAGTCTCTGGAACTAACAACCTGCGAGGACCTCGAGGACATTACTCTAACATCATCTGTCTTTGAGGTCTCCAAAGATGCTCTATATTATTTGAGACATTTGAGTATCAGAGGAAGACATTGTGGGGATGTTAAATTGACTGAGAAGTCAGTTAGTCTTATTAGTCAGAGATGTCCACGTTTAATTACATTAGAGGATACATCAACCTGGTCATTGACACCCTGTTCATGTACGCTGAGTGTCAGTAAAATGAAAAGACGTCTTTGAATTATAATATTCTTTCCTGAGGTGGGTAATTGGACTCGAGATATAAAAACTCGATTCGGACAAGAGTCCATATTTCAAAGTCTTGTGCAACTCGAATTGATCTCACTATCTAAGATTTATGACTTGGTTTGGACTCAAAAATTTATTTTTATATGTAACTCAAGAAAAGCCTTTACGCTACTATGGAGCTTATATTAAAATATTGGACTTGCAATGAGCTCTCAAAAGAAATATGAGGACTCAAAAATCAGTAAATATTCAAGGGCATGTGCTCAATGTCTTGATACTCGACTTGGACTTGAAGTAGAAGGACTCTTCCCCATCTCTGGACTTATGATGACGCGGATTCTTTTTTTTTTTTTTTTTTTTTGAGGAGGGACAAAGGATTTTTTAATCCTGGATATCCGTTCTTTATTATTTTCTTCTAGGAAATTGATAGAGTTATTCTTATGATAGTGACTTGAAAGAAGTCAAATGATATTCATTTAAATTGTGCATACATATTTTATTATGTAAATCACTCATATATATATTCCTATATTAGTAAAAAAAATTGCTATGATCATGTGTTAGAAGATGTTATGTGTAAACCTTTATCTTACTCCTAATGTAATTTCTGTAGCTCAAATATTTCGTTTTTTAAAATATACAGAAATATATACTTACAAACATTTCCGATTTTTTATTTGTTTTTCCTATTACTACACCTATAGTGCAATGATTTTTCACTCCAAGTACTTTTTATTGAATATCAAGCAAGACGCTTGCCTGGCAAGTATCCAACTCAATGACGTGAATTATCCTTCATTGCAACAAAGTTGTACATATTTACATAAACAAAGGACCTCTACGTTTGAAATTATTCCAGGGGAAATATAAGAAATACAGAAAAGTCTTGACAACAGCTTTGAATTGAAGGAAAGGTCATTACATATCTTATTTGAAATAGGAAAACAGGTACAGAGTGTGATCTTGTCTCTCCAGACAGAGGACTTGGCTATGTTTAAGAATTTTTAAATCTCAATATTGCCTCCCCTGGCGTGCATCGCAACAAGGACACACTTCCTTCTCCACGATTGGGGAATAAATACTGTGCCATTCGATGCCATTTTTAAACTGACGCCAAACGCTTCTGGCGTAGTCTCCACAACTACAAAAAAGTCCCACATACGAATGTCTAGTTGTTGCAGGCACTAAAAGTATGATGTTAAACTACGACCGCACGCTATATACGGTCAAACCTGTATTAAGCGGTCAGAGAAGGTAAACTTATAAAGCAACTGCTTAGTGTAGATAACCTTTTAAACCAAGTTTCATATTTTTTACAATTATATGTTTGAAAACTGAGCTTGACATCCTTAAAATAAGTGGTTGTTAGACCCGGTTTATCTGTAAATGTACAGAGTGAGAACTCAAAAATAAGAATTCGTTTCGAGGCCGTTTAGTCTCAGTTCCAAAAGTCTGACAAATTTGTACTTGGCGTTTTTTGTGCGATCAAAAATGTTCGAACAACAAGCCAAACGCAGAGGGTCTCCTCCACACACAAGTGGACACAGTTCTGAACAGGATAAATGATTGCTTCATCGGTGAATCAAGAACTTAGGTAGAGCTAACCTTCAGGACAAATATCCAGGTCGGGTCATGACTCTTAGCGTCGTGGCGTCCGACCACAGCAAGTTACATCTCTACTTCTTAAATGCCAACGAGAAAGTCAACATGGACGTCCACTACAAGGTCCTCAGGTACCCTGTCTTCCCATGGCTGAAGAGCATGTTCCCCAGGGACAACTATGTTTTTATTTAAGACGGTGCCCTGGCACACACGTCCAAGTAAGGGCAGCATTTCTGCAGAGAACTTGGCTGCCTTCTGAATGGACAATTTTTAGCCTTCGTCCTTATCCGATGTTAACCTACTGGACTTTGCTGTTTAGTAAATCTTGAGGGTATGATGAACAAGACTTCTCACACGAATTTCGATGCCCTGAAAGCCGTGATCACTGAGGAGTGGAACAATTTGTCCTTGGACTTCATCAAGGTGAGCTGTGCTTCTGTTCTACCCGTATTGATGTCATCATTCAGAATGGAGGGGAACATATTGAATAAAAAGTGTAGAAAATGATTGAATTACAAACCAGTGACTCAAAAGTTTGCCATAAAAATGGCATAAAATAAAAATATGGAGAAGTGAAAACGGCTATTTAAATTTTCTAATTTTTTTGTCATCACCCTGTACGTTAAAATTTTGAAACTGTTTCCTTTAATGACAAATATTGCCACTAGTGGAAGGATTGCAAGGTTTCATTCTTCCAATGTATACGATATGGTTGAATAGGTCCCTAATACGGGAACTTAAAAATCGTACAATTCCTACCCTGTATTTTAAAGTGCCCATAACAACTCATAATTTAGGCTAATACTAAAGTTAATTACTTCAGTTTACCATTTGAATTCATTAAACAAAGTATTAATAATCGTTCAAGCGCAAGAACAGATTGCCATTATTCTTAAATAATTATTTTTAAAATATACTAATCATATATAAAATGTGTCAAGATTGATAAATGATGACATTGCTGATTAATATGTATAATAACGTCATTTAGCAAGGATTGTTCTAAAGGACGGGTTTAGCTAAGAATCAAAAGTTGTAATCTAGATGCTTCATGAGTAAAACATATTGAAAGCCTAATTTTTGATAATTTAATTGGTGTTCGTGTATTTTTGTAGTTTCCCTGTTTTATCAAAGATAATCTTCTTCTTTTTTTTTTTTTTTTTGTTCATATCACTTCAAATAGAGTTTAACTTTTTTTTTGTTAAAACAAAGAAACTTTTTTAACGAGTTTCTTACTTTTAATGTCAATTATTGCCACTAATGAAAATATTGTCGCTTCATTTGATATCATAGCAAAAATTTGTCATTTCAATGTAAGTAAAAAATATTTTATTTCATTTTTTCTCAAATAAACTGGAGGAGTTTGAGAAATGATATCATGATGCATTTAAAACATCGGATTATAGACCAAAAGGTCTTTATTTAGACAAATGACATGCCATCACCTCATTATGCTCATTGTATCATGTAAACCTTCATACAAAAAGAACAAGAAAAAAGGCCCATATCAGTTGTAAGTCAGCCAATTCTTGGCCTATCATTCTCAACTAAGGAATTATTATTTTGTTATTGATGATAAGTGTTCACAACTTAACAAGAGCTAATTCTATTTTAACCCATCAACTTTCAGTACTCTAGTTAAGGGAGCGGAAGGAGAATCCTCCACAGCTGACAACAAGATACACTGTATATTTTTGTGTTAGTGAGATGGGTTCTTGTAACTTTTACAGCAGATTTGATACATTGTTAAACTGCTCATGTCAAGGATTATTTTAGACCATTTTTTGGCTCAAAAACATAATAAACTCAATAGCAAATACATATATAATTAATTAATGGATCATAAAACAGGAAAAATGCAAACAACTTACTTATGACCTTCAACTGTTGCAAAAACGCTTGTGGTGTTCTATGAGTAATCCCTGTTGCAAAAAATACAAATCTAATTTTATACTATCTAATATGGAGAAAATTATTCTTTTTTTTAGGCAAAAAATGTCTGTCAGGTAATTATGAACAGAATACAATTTTCAATTCCTTAACAAAAACTTAAAAATCTTTGATTTTGACCTATTTAAAACAAAGCATAAATATTTTTGTTCTAAAAAATTGATCAGAAACGGATTGATTTTGGTCAAACTCTGTAAAAATTACATACATGTTAACATTATGAAGTTATTTAATTAAGAGAGATCAAACTAATCTTTAAGGTCAATGTTACACAAAATATTATTCATATAAGAAAAAAGTTATGGTAAGGGTTACTTTGAGATTTTCATAAAAACTTTGTATGAAGTTTATATATGTTTACAGTAAAATACTTTATATTTTGGAAAGTACCAGTCAAATATAAAGGTCATAACCCAAATTAAGTTTTGAAACGTCGTAAAAAACATTAAAAATGCCAAATGATTTAACAAAACTTTTTAACTAATTGAACCTAACTTAAATAAATGTTAATTTTTAGACGGAAAGATTTTAAGTGGCGGTTTGCTTTCTACCGAATGCCCATTTTAGCTTAATCATCAAAATATAAATACAAACTACTTCAATAATCAATGAAATTTGAGTGATGGATATCAATTTATATATCGATAAATATAGCATAAAAACAATTAGTTGCAAAACAAAACAAACCTGAGCTCTCCAGCTTATGTACAAATCGAAAAAAGGGCACTTGAGCGTGATCAATGAATTTCCATTCCCACACTCCAAGCAGTTGGCGTCTCCATTAACAACGTCTACACCGTCAGCAAGCTCGAAAAGTTGGAGGGGATGAAGGGTTCTCCTAAAGAGGTCAAACTCTTCCCCAAGGAGTTAAAGAAAACAGCCAAGGTCAATCCCCTCAAGTCCAATAGTACCCATGCAAGAGATCCCAAAATTGCACACGAGACTGTTGCTGTACAACCCCGATCTATCAAAAAAGTGGTTGGAAATAGCCCTGTGAGGGGCCACTTTTGATACCTGCAATGATAGAAACCCATCTCTTCCTTTGCAAGACACGTTTGAACCCTTTTTTGACACTTTTGGCCCTCCTACAGCCCTGATGCCGCCCTCCTCGACTTCAACTTTTGGACGGATTTCGAGGGAAAGGCTTGCAGTGTCCGTTATCCAACAACGAGGTCCTCAAACCTAGGGCCAGCCTTCACTTGGCCGCCAAGAGATTACTACAGCTATGGCTATTCTAAATTTTTTACATAGATTCTACTGATTCCAGTGCTGACTTTTATACTGATTCCCGCTGCTCAAAGAATAAAAATGAGAACATGTGGGTAAAAATTGTTTAAAATATAGTATATCCTCTTATAACATACACAGAAATTAATAATTTTCGCATTATTTATTACTTTCTAAGTGGATATTTCACAATATCCCAACATTTAAAACCTTAGTGTGTACTGTCTGAGATGAATAGATTGGGAAGTTATCTATAAATATATTTTGTCAAAATAGATATAATATATTGTATTTACAATGACCAGTATTGGAGAAAGAAGGTATTACAGTTAATTTGATGGCTTTTTGACTCATGCATGGACCATATAAGGAAGAATAAGGTGGAGTCCTCATATATTCTGTTTTTGTCGTCAGGGAAAAAATCATTTTCCTTCCTTGAAAAATCAACACAATGGAGGAAGGGAATCAAAACCCAAATACTACTGACCAGTACAAAAAAAATAAAGGCATTGACATTCATTAAGGCGGATTTATTCCTTAAAAATAGTGATGGGACGGAAAAAAAAGATCCCGATTCCGATTATTTTATATTTTAAATAATAGTTAAAAAATACCATTTTACTATCAGGGGCGTCCACATGATTCTATTTTAGGGAAGCTTGGTTTTTGAAATTTGTTTGAAAAAATGTAAAAAATAAAATTTAAAATTTTATCATGAAATAATTTTTCAATTAGGAAATTCAAAAGTTATTGTCAAAATATTATTTTTTTTGAAAAAAATTTCAAAATTCATAGCTATTAACAAAAAGTTAAGCTTTTTGGAAACAATTTCAAATGTTTTTTTGCTATTCATAAAATAAAAAAAAATTAATAATAAGTTCAAAAATTCACAACTGCTCTCAAAAAAATTTCAAACTTTAAATTTGTATTAAAAAATTAAAGAAAAAATAAATTCAAATACTAAATTTTTTGTCAAAAAATTTAAAAACTAGATAGTCATTAACAGAAAATTAATTTTTTTGAAGAAAAAATTCCAAAATTATCAGTTGTTCTCAGAAAAATTGATTTTTTAAAAAAAAACTTACACATGAAATTTCTAATAAAAATTAAATGAAACTTGAAATATTAAATTTTTGTTTAATACATTTAAAAAATACATAGTCATTTACAGAAAATTAAATGTTTTAGAAAAAAATTTGAAAAATTAAACTTAATTTCAAATATTAAATTTTTTGAAAAAAAAAAATCCAAAAGATTAATTCAAATTTCTGATATTGAAATTTTTGATAAAATATTTCAAATGTAATTTTTTGCTTTTTACAAAAAAAATTTCACATTATTTTGGGGGCAGTTTTTTTTTTTTTTTTCATAACTTAGAAAATTAATAAATG
The DNA here is from genome assembly GCF_016086655.4 of Lepeophtheirus salmonis. NCBI lineage: Eukaryota > Metazoa > Arthropoda > Copepoda > Siphonostomatoida > Caligidae > Lepeophtheirus > Lepeophtheirus salmonis. Next base: position 19,273,664 of record NC_052136.2, read on the forward strand.
GCTAAATACTATTAGTTAATAAGAATTTGAATCTCTAATGAAACATTCTTTGGCTAATAGCTATCCCAGAAAAAAGATCCCAGCTCAGACACACATCTACTTATTGTATTAATTTTGTTGAAATTCAATTGTTCTTTAATAAAAGATATCTTGTTGAAGTTTAAAGTGTTCAGATACAACTTTACTTATACTGTGGTGCTCCTAGTGGGCAAAAAATGTTGCTCTGACAACTGTTTTTGTACTAATATCAATCATGTTGTCTTCGTTTCGCTACTCTCTCTTTTTAGGACATATTTTATACTCCTTTAAGAATGAGTAAGACACACTTAACCAATCTAATTTATTCTTAAAATATAGACAGAAATACTTAAATCTCACAGTTTTTATTATTTCCCGGGATTCCATTCAACGAGAATTTTCCAAAAAATGAGAAACCCACTTTTAGGTATGCTCGTAAGAATTTATTTATTTTGTATTTCAGGACAAAATTATCCCTTAGTGATGTTAATGTACAATACATTTTCTGAGACCTGTCCTTTTCTCACAGAGTCATGATCAAATGTTTGAGTTGCCCATCTCTTGAGATAAAGGAATATTATTTAAGTATATAATACACCTTACAACAAAAGGAAGAAAAAAAATCGATGGTCAATATTATTGATGACTCATTATTGACATTCACTGTTAGCCCAAGGGTCATGCACCGAAGAACAGTCATAAAGGTAGACATATATACACCTCAAAGATACATTTTACTAGGAATATACTCCTATAAAGACGACTTTTTATTTTCGTTCAATTACCCGGAGATGCATTGACTCAGACGTACGCTATAACGTTATACTGTGTGTCAACATAAAACAATCTCGAACGAGGATCAAGGAAAGGAATATAGATAGTTCTTTACTTCATGTAACACATGAGCTAAAATGTACCGGGCTTAACAAAGAAAACACGGTACTTTTTTTAAATTCAAAGTTGGGTTTTTTTTAATTATTATTTTTCTATTCGCTTTATGGAGAGGAGTCCCCATAAGCCTTTCAGCACATTGATTAGCTTGAACGGTATGTTTTCCCCATCACGAAGGATTGTAAAATTAAAACACTGTTATTTCAAAAACAATGGATCAAAAACAATTTAAATAGGCTCACACTTAGCAAAATAACTCACAAACTAATCAAGAAATTGCTGTGAAATTTTGACAACTGTCTTTTGAAGGTTGTTCCACACTGAAAATGAGATAAATAAAAAAATAGTGTTACCTATTGGTGAAGCCCAGGACTTTTCATTCCGCGTGTTATACATAAATACAGGCCAATATTTTAAATAAGAGTTGTCTTGAAAAAAAGTTTGATCACTTTTCAAATTTTGCGTACGAGGTAAATTTGGGATGTTCTGTTTTTTTGTTTTTTTTTCATGTTAGTACTCTCACCACGAACATATATGTACTATTTTAGCTATGTTATAGGTTTAGTTTGTTGGTGCGAGGCATAACGCTTGGAAGTATTGTGTGTGTATGGCTATTTTTTGCTATTGAAAAACAATGACCAAAGAATTTGCATCAAAACTTTGTGTCAAAAATGACATTAGGCGGATCAAAACACTTTAATTGTTGACAATGTCATACGGTAAAACTATTCAGAGTAAAAAAAAAAATGCTTACAAGTGGTACACAAACTTTGAATATGCCTGGGAAAATGGCTATAAAAAATATATGAAAACGTTGAGGCGTGAAGAAAATTGTTTTTTGAAAACTGTCGAATTACTATCAGCAATGCAGCTGAGGATATTGATACATCAGTTGGCTTGTGCCATAAAAAAAATTTCGAGCTTTCTTTGCATGATACGAGTGTCGGGGAAATTTGTTTCGAAACTGCTTAATTTTGTTCAAAATAATCGTCGGATGAGCATTGCTCATGAGCGATGAGACGTAAATGATGATCCTGATATGCTCAAAAGAGTCATAACTGCTGACAAATCTTGTGTATATGGTTATAATATCAAAACCAAATCCCAATCGTCCAAATATTGTCAATAGCAAAAAATCGCTGAACACGCAAAATACTTCCCATAAACAAACTAAAAATGTGATATAGCTGAATCAGTAAATATATGTTTGTGACGAGTGTACTAACATAAAAAAGCGAACATACGAATTGTACGATGTCTGCAAAATTTGAAAAGTCGCCTTACTTTTTGAAAACACCTCGTACATATTTGAGTCAATTGCTATATACTTCAATTTCAGAGTTATACTTCAAGATAACAAAGAGTCTAACCTACTGTAGTAAGCCTTTCTTTGATATAAAAGATATGACGTTTTCAAATAAAAAGCATCCATTGATAATTGTGACAATCAATTTGAGTTACTTTTAGAAGTGCAATTAGTAACGCACTCAAAGGGTTAACAAGGGTATTTTGTTGATAGCAATTCAGGATTTATTTGATGTAAATAGTGTTTACATCAAATAAAACCTATCATATAAAATATTAAGGCTTCGGCAGCGGGATTTTTTTTTAAATCGTCCCATCACTAATTGTTACCTCTGCAACGAAGTTGTACGGAGGTAATGTTTTCGCCTCTGTTTGTTATTATTCACAAGGATTACGACAAAAGTTGCAGACCGATTTTGATCAAACTGAGTTGAAGATTATACATATATGCTCAGAGTTAAAGGCTATTGAATTTTGAGACGTCATTGTATAACAGTACGTTAATTGAAAATGCATAATCGACTATAACTTCGGAGCATATGGAGGTACAGAGCTCCAATTGATGTCATCATGTATGTTTAATAAAGCTGCTTTATGTAGCAACCAAATCCAATTTAGAATGTTCATCGTACTCTATCGAGTATTTGTCATAGTTTAACATATTTTGAGATTATATCTGTCGGTAGTTTTCCCACAAATTGGATTTTAATTATTATTACTTTCCTTAAATCGGATGATTGTAGCACTTCTTATAAAGCATTTAAATAATGTAAAGAATACAAAATTACTTTTTTCCGGACCTATTATATGCCAAATGTTGTAACTGTTTCTGTGACCAAAAGGTGTTTGCAACGTTTATAAAAAACTAATTTGATTTAGAAATTTAGAAAAATAGAGTAAATAATAATTTTTAAAGAATAAAAAACTAAACCTGTCAATGTCTTGAATAGTTAGCTTTTATTGTATTCTAATAGATTAAGATATCATGAGATTGGCTCTTGCAAAGCCCTTCAGATCCACGTCCTAACTAACAGACATGTTTGTTATAAAGAGTAAATACATAAAAATAATAAAGAACAATTACCATTACGAGGCAAATGATAACACTTGTTGCAAATAAACCCTTTGAACTGAGTGTTAGCAATTCTCAAATTTATTTCTCATTGAGGGAATTTTGAAACAATCATATTTAATGATAGCAAAAGAATCCATGATGATTCAAACTATTTAAACCACAGACACAAACAATCAACAACAGTCGATTGTTCTTTTAAAGAATAACTTTTACTCCACAAATATCTGGAAGATTTGTTCACCAAAATCATAAACAGCTATATTGTAAATTTGTGCGGCCATAACTTTTTGATGTTCTAGAAAACTAATCTGTATTTTATTTGCAAAAAATATTATACTAGAAACATTTTTAAATATCAAATTGTATATTAGAAAAAAAACTTCAAAAAATTTAATTTTTAAAATTAAAAAGATAATACTTTTTGGATTTTTTTTCAAAATAATTCTTAAAACCAAGCCTTCCCCCCCTTAAAAAAAAAATATATATATATAAGCATTTGTACAGCATGATAGAAAAATGGTATTTTTAACTATTATTTATTTAATTTATTAAAGAATCGGAATCGTCCCGGGAATTTTTACTAAAATCGGGTCGGCATCGGGATAGTTTTTTGGAAGTCGCTTATTTCTCAAAAAGATTCTAAGTAATAGTTAAAATTATATTACATCTTTACTCATACTATAGGATATAACTGATTCTAATATGTCTATTATTTATTATTACATATATGATGTAAAAATATTATTTGTATTTTATACATTTCCTGACTTTTGATTAAAATTGTTTTTATGTTAATTCACGACATATTGAAATCCACTCATTCAATAAGTCAATATGCATACTCAACTCTAGATCCACAGGGAGTCTGACATATTAAAATAAAGAGAGGTACTTAGTACTTCATTTATTACGCCCCTTATACTTTATAGGCATGTTTAAATACAACCCAATGCGTGGTGCGTTCACATAAAAACAATCTGGAACTAAAATCAAGAAAATGAAAGGTCAACAAAGAAGAAATCTTAAACAAAAGTTAAAACTAAAATGGGCACTTACTTAAAAGCAAATCTACACCTCAAAACAAAACGTTATCTCTTAAAAGTTTGCAATTTTGTACATTTATTTACCTTTAGTGTGACCTTGAACTTTTTATGACCTTGACCTTTGAATGTACAAAAAGTGCATTTATTAAACCTACAAATGGTACTTATTTGAGATATGCATCTCAATTTGTTCAAAAGTTACGGTCAATTATGCTACCTTGACCTCTCAAACTTTAATGGGCTTTTATGGTTAAAAAATAAAATCTTTTTACAAAGTTTTACTAAAATCGGTGAATTATTTTATTCTTTAATCCTGCTAACAAATTCCTGGCGGAGAAAAAAGGAAACATTTCCAATTTACTATTAAAAGTCCTGAATATATACCCCCTTCCCCCCTAGGGCTCAGTAGTTGGACAATTTGTTCCAACTCCTCTAAGAAAATTATCATAATTAATGTAAGCATTGAGTGTTGGTAAAGTCTTATTTACAAATACTTTAGAATGTCTTTAAATGTTTAAATGTATTAAACTTTCACAAATTGCAAATTATCTTATACGTACTTTATAATCTGTACAATCTGAATACCTCTAGAGTCTAAATTCAATTATGTTGCATAGAAGGTCGCCACTAGCAATGCTATTTCAACACTTAGTCTTGTGAATAGTCAATTTTATCAGTCTAAAGTGTAACGTTCCAGTGGAGTTGAGTGTATTGCGTTCCTCGGTTACGAGTACATCAATTATTTTCAGAAACTGATGACTGAACCAGCAATATATATAAGTATCTTTACTTTTGATCCCATTCATTTGTGATTTATCAACTTAAATATTATTTTTACCCGACAAAATTATTTACTACATAAAAGTTAAAAATAATAACTACCTATAGCAATAATGGTAATCTATATATTTAAAGTCTCGACCCTCAAATGACTCAATAATAATTTGTAGTGATGGGAAGATTAATTGGGTATCGGAGATTCTGGTATTTTTTTCTGGAGGCGGGATCAGTTTATATTTAATTTGTGATTCCGATTCTTATTTATTACTGGTATTTAATACTTTTCTAAGTTATGAAAAAATAGTTCCCCCAAAAAAAAAGGAATTTTTGCTTTTTACGAGAAAATTTAATATTTGGAATTTTTTCCAAAAAAAAGTTATTTTTTGTAAACAGTTGTAGATTTTGGAATTTTTTAAGAGAATAGTGATGAGTTTTTGAATTTATTTTTTTCAAAAAAAATATTTTTTTAAAGAATAGTTGTGGATTTAAAAAAAAATTAATTATAAAACTGTATATATGATATGTGATGTCTCTGATATACAGTTGTTATAAAAAAAAGGAAGTTCTTTTTCTGAGCGTAATTACTGGAGAAATGGAAAAGATAGAACATAAATTTTGATTGAAGATATCAAAAACTTCCAAATTAAAGATTCAAAATTCAAATTATTCATCATCTGCCACTCATATGTCTCAAAAAAATATCAGAAGCTTTTACGTGATCTGAAAATTTTGATAGAATCAATAGAAACCCGAACATTGAACATGGAAGCTTTTAAATGCCTGAGATTCTCCATTTCTGGATATAATCCTTTCTATTTCAGACAACGAATTTAGGCTCAAAGTGTGGTAAATCTATTACTTGTTGTCTTTAGTATTTTCTCTCATATATTCCTAAATCAAATGACATCAAGTTATTTTGACAAAGCTGATGTTTGTTTAATTATGCATCCAAAAAAAATTAACATATACTTTACAGATTCGGGGGTCAAAAATGAGAGGTCTATTTATTTTTTATCTTGTGCACAAACAACTCATCTGGTTACAAAGTTTTTTTTGTTAATTAAATATTCAAAATATGTACCACCAACAATGATGCATTTTAGATTTTGACGATAGATCAAATTAGTTGGGTCTCATTCGAAAGTCATTGGGATCTCTTGAGACCCTTATCTCTCATGACTTGAGACAAAAGAGAATCTTGTCCCCTGAAAATCGATTTTAATCCAAATGGATCTATATGGTGACGGATGGTTGTATCCAAAACGCAAAGTTCTGGTCCAATGAATTTTGTGTAACAAAATTAATGATTTCAGTAGAATACGTCTAAATATTATATTTAGGACGTCTGGCACCTTCCTGAAGCTTGATAATCAAATAGTCGTTACCCTTTTTTTATAATCACCAGACAAGAGTGTTACTGACGTCGCCGATTCGACAAATATCCCCTGTTGAATTGTGGGCCTTTAACAAATCGATTACCCTTGTTTGTTTAACCTTTTGCTCCGACTTTTATTATTTCCAATGGTCAACCTATAAAAGCAGTTGAGGAACATAGTATAGAATAACGTAGGTTTATGTCCAGGGGCTTCTACTTGTAGGAGCCCCTGGACAAAGTTATTTTGTTTTCAATTTTTATTTTAACTATATAAGAAGTGCAATATGGTTATAAAATTAATGACATGTATTTGGTCAAAAGTAATGCTCATTATTGGTATTATAAGTCTTAAAACACGAAAATGAGCTTTAAAACCTTCACCAGATCCAGAGCTGGTGTTTAGAGGCTTTTTTTTTTTTTTTTTTTTAATTCACGTTTTTAGGATATTTTTACGATTCTGAGCCATATTCGGGCGTGAGAGAAACGTATAAACATAAATCTTATCATGTCCATCTTCATCCATTAAAAGTGGATAGGCAATTGCAAGTAATACATAATATTAGCAAACCAGGAATAAATTGACTCCTTAGAACACAGAGGAATTAACTTTTTTAAATTTCAATTTAAGATTAATTATATTCATAATTATGGCTGATGTACGAGGCTGGTCTGAGAAGTTACCAAGCTAACAAAAGTACAAGACATTTATTCTGAATTTATATTTTTGTATTTTTCAACATAGTCTTAATGTAAATCTACATATTTCTCCCAGGTATGCTCTCATCTCAGTAACCCGTCCAAATAGATCTCGCCGTATTTCTCTGCGAAATAACTGTTCGCAACCCACTCTTTTGTTTTGGGCTATAATACTCCGAGTTGGACGACTTAGATGTGTCAAATTTTAAGGTACCAAGCCTTTGTATGTCTCTTACTATTAGAACCAATTGAAAGGTTAACCTTTCAAAAAACAAATATTTAATGACAGCAGGAACCCTGATTTTGTACATTTTCACAAAACCACTCACAACAACTGACTCAAACAACTGTTACTTAACAACTACGCGTTGAAAGTGGCTGAATCTTTGATGAGTAATGTCAACAGATGCTAGAAAGATTTCACTAGTTATGATTTACAGGTGTTGGCATCTTCATGTTGAGGTCCGTAACTTTGAAGAACCATCATTGTAGTTATTTAAGTATTTTCTTGCCTCTCCCTAATCAGTAGACAGGTCAACATTAAAAAAGTTAAATAATTTTTTATTTGATAATGTAATACCTTTATACATAATAAAAATCAGAATGTTTAATAAAGATTGGAATCGGAATCCCCTTAAATTTCGGTCTCGGTACATCCCTAAATTTAAATAAATTTATTTGTAAATGATATGTCATATTTTTATAAATTAGATGGCTTTTTTTTTTTTTTTTTTTTTGAGGTAACACCTTAGGCGGGGAGGGTAAACTACCGTGTGAATAAAAAGCTGACGTTTACAACTACCGAAAGTGCGACATCCATAAAGTAACAACACTCACTCATGCCTACAAAGAATGAAGGAACTAAACTAATTGGAGGGAATTAAATATTCCCAATACATTTTTATATTTAAATTAGAGTGGTTCTTAATGTCTGCTTCAAAATAATTTCCCTTGTTTTGCTCACTCTCTCAATCGGTTAACATACTGAAAATATATTATTTTGTCAAAATTTTAATATTGAAACGACGTTCGGAAGGGAGTTTCTACAGGGTTTTAAACTTTGACTGAAATTGAAAATTACACGATCCAACAAAATCACACTTTTTTTAAAGTACTTGAACAGTATATGGCCCATTTCAGGAGCTTTTGCAGAATTATATTTGGTTTTTGGAATTTTTTCTCGAAAAAATTTGAAAAATTAACATTGTAAAATTTGAAGAGTAAATTTTTTGCAAAAAAATTTTAAAAATTTAATTTCATATATTAACAGACAATTAATTTGTTAAGAATTTTTTTCTCAAAAAATTCACTGTCATTAACAAAAAATTTCAAAAATTATTTTTTTTTGAAAAAATCTACAACTATTTACAAAAAAAAAAATCGAATCTTATTTTTTTGAAAATGTTTTTAAAAATCAATAACTATTCTCTACAAATGAATTTTTTGGGAAAAAAAATTAAAAAATCCATAGATATTCACAAAAATTTCAAAAATTAATTTTCAAACATTAAATTCTTAGGAAATTTTTTTTTCAAAAATCCAAAGATGTTCACAAAAAATTAATTTTTTTAAAAAAGATATCAAAAATTACATTTTTTGCAAATGAAAATTTCTTATTCTAAATTTTTTGTAGAAAAATTTCAAAGGTCTCTAGATACTCCCAGAAAAATTTGAAAAATTAAATTAAATTTCAAAAATTTCCCGAAAAATATTATAAATATTAAATTTTTCGGTTAAGCAAACATTCCTTAATTTGGGGGGGGGGCTACAAACCCCCCCAGTCGACACCCTTCAGACGCCCATGCATAGGTATATTTTTTTACAACTTTTTGTATAAATTTGAGCACCTTGTTTTAATTGCAACTCAGCATTCGGTCGGGCAATTGCTTTTACCAGTTCATTGGTCATGCTATGTGTCGTAATTATACGAAATAATATGGTTGAAATTAAAATAGGTGGAGGAATTCTTTAGTCTCGGATCTCACCGGGCTACCTACTGTAGTATAAATTAAAGTCAAAAATATTCTGCTCAGAGAACTTTTCTTTGTGAAGGATTGAAAAAAGATGGGACATGGAAGAGTGAATTATTAATTTTTTATGTGCCACTCTAATATCATGAATATAGCTGATGAATTTATTATTCTGTTGGAAATTGACGCTTCATTACTTACACCTGATACAATTTTGTTTTATTAGGTGTTAATATTGTATACTTAAATAATCAACCTCAGTAATTACTGAATAAAAAATATGTCAGATGAAAATATTGTTAGAGTTTGATATTTATAAAAATAAAACGTAGAATTTACATGACAACCTAATTGAACCGTTATGGGACATAGCAGGAAGTATTTTTATATATAAATATTTTTTTTTTTTTGGGTTGGGGAATTTTTTTTGAAATAAAAAAATAAAATTTATTGGAAAAATATTTCAAATATTACATTTTTTCCAAAAATAAAAACCCAAATATCCACAGTTAATAAGAAATATTTCACATATTAAATTTGTCTGGGAAAAACTTCAAAATTTATAACTATTCTCAAAAAACATTATTTTTGGAAATTTTTCCACTGTTGTATCACAAAAAATGTAATTTTTAATTTAATTCAGAAATCTACAGATGTTAACAAAAAGATAAAATTTGTAGTATAAAAAATTCAAAAATGGAATGTTAAATATACTTTTTCTAGTGAAAAGCGAAAATTCTTTAATTTGGGGATGCCTAAAGCCCCTCTAACCCACCCACTGTATAGATTAATTAATATACAACTACGAAGAAATTCCAGTAACTAGTTTTAATTTCTATTCAGGATGCAGTCCGGCATGTGCTTATACCGGCCAATATAGCATACCTATGTGTCGGAAATCGGCTTACAAAAAATTGTTCCGACACACTGCTCAGAATTAGCCGTCAGTTGTATGTACACTAAATAACTTTTGCTTGTCTGAGATGTTTTGAGTGATTTGATACCGTCAAAAAAGAAAAAATAGTTCCACAAAACATTCGATTTGTAATCGTTAAGTATGTTAAAACATTTTATTATATTAAATTTTTCAATAGCAAAATTAAAATGAGAGGTTTTGTGAGGACATTTATATTGCAAAATCATCTAAAAATTATGTTTGGCAAAACTTTTATTTGATTTCATGAGGACTCAGCTATAATAATTGCCTCAAAACTAGACTTAGATCCCATTCAGGCCTATACTATATAGTCAGACTCTAGCTTGGTCCACTCCTTCTTAATAAAAGCGTCAAGTGACTGGACAATCCTATGAGGAGTAGGGGACACCCTCCAGACGCGCTTAGATAGAGTAGTCCAAGGGGTTGCGTCTTGAGAAGAGTGTGGACACATGTGGAGGTCCCAAAAGTCCAGAAAGTATGCCCTCAGGAAGGCTTGTGTCTTAGTGGTACGATAACACAGAGCCTCGTCTTGAGTGAAAACAAAATTGTTCCCGAGCTTTTTTCTGGCCTAAGGTAGCACTTTCTTAACACAAAGTTTGATGTAAACGTCTGCATTGAACTGTTTGTTCCTCTCTACAAAAATAGGAGGACAGACTTCTACTGTGCTGGCCACAGGCCTTGGTTCCGGCTGGGCTTTTTGTTCTGAGGAAATGCCTGACTGAAGCTGACACGACCTCTTTGAATATAGCCGCGTGAGAAAAGCTTCAATTTATCCCTGCTTTGTTGCTCCATTTTACTCGTTCTCGTTTGTTTTGTTTTTAATTGAGTCGAAATTTTAGAATAGGAATATTGATTTACAAAAACCTATCTTACACCGAGTTTGAAGTCAATAAATTTCTGATTTATTAAAATTTAAATCAAGTGTTCCATTTGATAAGATCAACCCTGTATTAATATTTTATTCCGATTTTTAAATTTAAGTATAATTTTATTTAGCTTTTTAAATTTAAGTATAATTTTATTTAGCTTTTTAAATTTAAGTATAATTTTATTTAGCTTTTTAAATTAATTGTATTTTAGAGATGTTAAAAGAAATAAACTGAAAATACACATGGTAAGCCTGACAGTTTGAATAATGTTTTGGACATGAGTAGTTAGCTTTTATGACGTTTCATTAGATCAGCTACAATCAGCTGCGACGAGGGAGGAGAAAGAGAAGAAGATAAACAAAGAAATTGACAAAAATTATTTCTATGACGATCCTCAATTCTACTTGGAGTCCCACAAGGACTTAGAATTATGACAGCACAACAAATCTACAAGGTTTCCATTGAACAAGACTGAAAGCTCTGTCAAAAAGGCTAACTGGTCAGCCCAGACCAATCCTCTCAAGTCAATGAGGCCTAATGTCTCAGGGTTTCATACCAGACTGTCCAGAGAGCCTTCAAAAAAGTGGATGGAAAGAACCTTGTGGGGATAGTGAGACAACTTTTGACAAAAGCAATGAAAGAAACCTATCTCCTCCATTGCAACTCTCTTTTGAATGAGTCTTTTGATTTCTTACGAACCCTTTTTTGACCATTTTGGTCCCTCTACAGGCATGATGCCTACCTCTTCGCCTATACGTTTAGAGTACATGTCGCAAGGGAAGCCTGCAGTGTCCATCAACTAAACACTGAGGCCCATAGACACTGTTTTCAAGCATTGAGATAACATGACAAATGACTACATCCCCAGCAGGTGCCAGAACTTCCACTGCCGCCTGGAAGCCATTATTATCGCTTACTGCAGCTACATTAATGATTAAGAAAGCTTAAATACGCATCTATTTGTAATATTAATTTTGTTGAAATTCTATTGTTAATTAATAAATTATATCTTGTTCAAATCCAAAATTCAAAGTGTTTAGATTTTAATGTACCAATGGGTAGTACAAAAGAATCTTCACTACTCAGAAGTTAAATAATAATGTCAAGAGCTGAAAAAAAGAAAATTCAGATTATCAATTCAAAAAAACGGGTGAGTTAAAAAATAGACAGGATTTTCATCATTATTCATGAATAAAAGCACTCATAATTACACTATATACTTAGATATTTTCTCTTCGAAAATGTAATAAAAAGAATAATAATTTTAGCGTTAGAAAATATAAATAAAACCCTTTTCTGGCTTACAGTTAAAAAAAAACTAAAAAAATTGGATTGACATCCCTATTCAAAAATGAAATTATAATAACAAATTATTGGGGGAAAAAACAGATTACTTAGAAAAGTATCTAAAAAACAATCTTGAACGTGTTCCAAGTCATATTTTCTACAACTCAACTTTTGCCTTTGTTGATAATGTTTACATGGTTCACTTTTATTTTTTCAACTCTTGTAGTTGTTAATATACAAGACATACAAAAATATATAAGAAAACAAAGATACATAAAATTTTGAGTCTGTCACGCCTGCCACGCCCTTTTTTTGGGTGGGGGATATATTACCTACATACATAACTCAAAAACTAACAAGAACGAATGTAACTATATATAATTACATAAGGGCCTTGAATTAACGAAGCAACAACACACAATATGTAAAAGCAACTGATTTTTGATGGTGTGGGGATGTTGATCTTTGATTTTAAATGGATTTGAAATCCGTGCGTCGGACTCTATAATAAGAGAAGATATGTTTAAAAACTTGTAAAAAATATGATATACAACGCGTGTAAAATGTTTTGTAATTGGTAAAGAGTATTAGGGCAGGGAAAATATCATAAAAATATTTAAATTCATATATATCTATTTAAATGAACACATATTGAAAGCAATTTAGACTAAAGATAGGCAAAAATGCTTATTAAAACATCAATATTAGAGTGTTTAAAGTTAATTTTTGTATTTTTTTTTCTCGACAGTCTACAAAAAGTGACTACAAAGTCTTACCAATAAAAACCGTTGTAGTCGTCTTAATCTCAACTTATAATGTGTTTTAGTGACATAAATTGATACTTTTTTCATTAACGTACATGATTGTTTATAACTATTTACTTAGCGAATTTGGTCCACTCATTACTTATGAATACCAAACACTATCATCAATCCAAGAAGCTCAAAAAGTAATACATCGTTGTCCATTGAATGAAGTATCTTCTTGTAAGAATGAATATGACGTAACGGCTCACTCAAACATAGAGAATGATCGACTAATTATTTTCAATTTCCTACTTCTGACGTAACTACTAATTAGTTATGCAACTGTAAAGTTCAAAACAACCACATAAAAGAAACCTCGCTATATAGAGTTTCGCTATAAAAAACACGCCAAAAAAATCTTCGCTGAAAAAAAGCACGCCTGAATAAATTTTGATAAAAAAAAATCCCTATAATGTATGACAGCGGTAAAAAACATACCTACAATCTACATGTTATTAAATAATATTATCATTCCGGGAGGTCATAATTCTACAGCAAAATGGTATCACTCATTGGCGCTTTGTTTACAAATAAATACAAGTAAACAACGCTCTTGTCCCATTTTTCAGCATTTCACAAGAGAAGACACATTATGAAAAAAATTATAAATATTTTTTTGATTATGATTTATACTGCAATGCTATGTAATTATTACATTGTTTACGTGTTTATATATTAATTAATTATAGTCTCTGACTCTAAATATCAGGATTTGTTTGTCATTGGACGAGAAACTTAACTTTATTTTACAGAAAAAGCACAAGCTCTTGCTAAACGCAATAAGAAAATAGTCAAGCAAGAAATCCAACAATCGATAGCTGAAAGAAAATATGTATTTTTGAATTAGCAAGAGAATATCTCGATTCATTCGAGCCAACTATTAAAGCATCTTCATAATAAAATTAATCAATTACACAGGCGAATAATTAAAGTATCAAAATTTCTACCTATACAATCTCTTTTTATCCTCCAGTAATAACTAGTCTGTCATCATATTCACATCCTATCTTCCTTCACAATGTTTTTCAAATACTATTAAATCTAGATGAAATCTTTCTTCCTGTTCATCACTTACATAATCAAGATTATCAGGAAAGGTTGCAAGTTGGTTATGAAGAAAATGAAGTTTGATACTCATTTTACATCATATTGCTCTGTAGTCCTCCATCTGTATACCTATGTACTAACTCTTTGTAGTTAGTTGCTATATAATTCCCCAATAAGTTAACCACAAATTTAAAAAAAAAAAATTAACATTTCTGTCTAATTTATCATTTTATTGATCAACTCTTTCGAAGAGTTTTCGTATTTAGAAACCATCAAAATACCGTATACAAAACTCTTTTGTATGGATTTTGAAAGACTCATTCAAAATCCATACAAAAGAGTTTTGTATGGATTTTGAATGAGTCTTTTCAACTCTTTTTTGACAATTTTGACCACCTTAGAGGCCTAATGCTAATCCCTTCGACTACTGCATTTGGATACGTATCAAGGGGAAGGCATGCGATACCCGTCAATCAAGCATCGAGGCCCTCAAAACACCTGGAAGCCATAATTGCCTCTAAGGGAGGCAACATTAACGATAAAGGAAGCTCAGGTGCACATATATTTATTGTATTAATATTGTTAATTAATAAATTATCTATTTTTGAAGTTTAAAATTCAAAGTGTTTAGATTTTAATGGACCACATGCTAGCCATGATATTCCTTATCAAAAGATGAATAAGCTATAAAGGTATAAAGAAAAATGTCGTTTTTCATCCTTTTTCGCCCTAAAAATGAAAATATGTCGATATACAGACTAATACAAACCTTTTTATAATCATAAAAAACCCCTTTTATATCAGATTTATTCACTGAACTTAAATTTGGTGATTGTTTTTATGATGATACATGACGGAACATTAAAAGTTCCGAATTATTATAATCTTAGATATATCTGAAACCTAACGACACAAATAAAAATTGAGATCAGTCTTGGATTCTGCACTCAATGATAAATTTTATTCTTGGCTTCATTTCATTGATTTACATTTTTGACACTATCATTAATTATTCCGCTGTGTAATTGACTAATGTCATGAAGATGTTATTTGAAAGACCATGTCGGGGTCAAATTAAGTTTTATAAATTAAATAAATGTTTTAAACTATAGCTAAAGTTCTTGGGTATCTTAATCTATGCCACAAATTTGAATAATAACCCTTCAATGGATGAGATATGTGTATGGAATATTGGGTTGTGAGACAATATCAAGCAGAAAAATAAATTGGGATTTTCTGCTTTTTTAATTTTTTTCCCCGGTTGTTTTTATATTGACATATTTTATTTAATAATAGTATATTAGAGTAGAAGATATATATTTTTAAACTATATAGTCTACCATGTTCATTATTCTTAACTCAAACTACTGTTATAGACTAAGAATTCACGGATATAAATTATAAGGGTAAAAAAATATGAAATGCTCAAGTTTTACAACTACAAAGGACAAAATATAAAGGTTTAGACTTATAAAATATTCATGTTAATTTAAAGGAAAGTAAACCAGAGTTAAATTAACGTAGCTAATTTTGCTACGTCCAACACTAAAGGGTCAAGATCATGACCATTGAGCCACTACTATTGAGTGGTCCTTTAAAATCTGAACACTTTGAGTTTGAAACTTCAACAATATATGATTTATTAATTAACGGTACAATTTCAACAAAATTAATACTATAAATAAATGTGTGTCTGAGCTCTCTTCATTATTAGTGTAGCAGTCCTTAGCTTCAATGATGTCCTTCAGACGGCATCCGAAGGTCTAGCACCCACTGTAGATGTGGTATTCTGTCATGGTGTCTAAGTGCTGGCTAACAGTCGCTTTGAGGGCATCTAAGTTTGGATGACGGACACTGCAGGCCTTCCTCTCTACATGAACACAAAAGGTGTAGTGGCAGGGGACAAAAAGTGACAAAAATGAGTACGAAAGAACTTAAAAGACTCATTTAAAAGAGTCCTCCAACGTTGGAAATGTTTTTCTTTCATTGCTGTTGTCGTAAGTTACCTCTCCATCCTCACCTCCACCACGCTCTTTCTGCCAACTTTTTAAATTGGTCTCTGGACAGTCCTCTGTGAAACCCCGAGATGCCTTGCATGGGCCCTATTGAACTTGAGGGGATTAGCCTGGGCTGTTTCCTTTAACTCTTCCGAGTTCAGTTTGGGTTTTTTGACAGAGCTCATCTTCCTCTTCAACGATTTGGACTTGCTAACGGCGTAGACGGACGCCCAACTGCTTGTATTGCACAAAAGAAATTCTACGATCACGTTTAATTCATTTTCTAGACTTGTGCGTAAGCTGGAGGGCACAGGCTTGTATTGTTTTTTAACTAATTGTTTATAATTTCATATTTCGCAATATGAATTAATTTCAACCATTCAAACTACATTAATTATTGAATTAGTAAGTGATTCAAGATTTCAATGGACCATCCAATATAATCTATTGCCACTTATTCCAATAAATCCTATGCTTATAAAGCTGTATAAATATATTTGGATCAGAGGATTAATTCCATGATTTGTAAGGGATGTAAGTATGTATTATTTATTAAAACAGGTAGATTAGAATCCAATGTCATGACGTCTTTTTTTCACCTCAAATTATCTATAATTCTTCCTAATACATAACGATTCATGAACAATATCCTTTGTTTGGAGAGAAAAAAATGGTAATCACTTTAAATATGATCATAAATCGACCCGACAAAAAACAAGAAATGCTGTAATAACTAGTCTTGTGAATGTTCTTATTTATTATGTTCATTTCTGTTTTAGGGCCGGTCCTATTAGCCCTTGGGACCAGTCCTTCAAACCGTCAATCCCACGGACTGTCAGTAGTAGAACAAATGCCAAGAAGATTAAATAAAGTTTAGTAATGCAATCACTAGCCGAATTTTATACGTTTTAGGACTGAACTAGACCGGACTGCATTATTGGGTCTCAAATAACAGCCAACACACCAACAGTCATTATCAGTACAATTACAATTAAAGCTCAGCAACAAGTCCTCAATGTTACTCTCCATTTTTTTAAGCATACATGAATGTTTTGAATTAGGTTTTGAATATAATGGAACCTATTTAGGAAAGGAAGTTCACTACTCAGGAATTAAATAATAATGACAACTACTAAAGAAAAGAAAATGTATTTTTTAGATTACCAGCTAACAAATTCACACGATTTACATCACTAGTAATAATATGAAAGTAATATGTTTCAATGTAACGCATTATTTTGTGACTAAATTATTTATTAAGACCATGACAGAGATAAAGTTTTTTTCAGCAACTTCAATTTCCATCTTTTCTATTATTAGAGTAAAATATTTCGTTAATGGTTAATGATGGTTTTGTTTTTGATGGTTATTAGCTTACATATCAACTGAGTTTGTTGTTCAAACACTCATTATTGTATGAAGTCCTCCTTTCCATCCTGGTTAGAGAATAACTAACCAGCGGGCATTATAGCTAGTGATTTTATCCGGGTACATTTTTTTTTTTTTTTTGTGTTGGCAAACTGAAAAGTGAGTTTCCTTTTCCGAAGCCGTTTTTTAAGCTCGACTATATACAAGATATCATTGATACGAGGGTCGTTTGAAAAGTATGTACAAAGTCCGAGAGATGGCACAACAGGAGAGTATTGTGGTTATGTTTAGTTAGTAGCATATCTTGGAAGAACACACACCTTCTTTCAGCCAGACTTGTCTATTTCTTTCTGTTACTCACGTCATAACGTCAGATGGGCTATAGGTGGAGAAACTCGCCCTTAGTTATTCAGACCTGAGAGGATAAAACATATTCCAATCTTATCAATAGAGTTATTCTTCACTGAATTGTCATCTAAGTTACTGTAAGTATTCTTGAAATGAGTATTGGTGGAAAAAAATGTTGGATGCATCGTTTTTTGAACTTATATATGACGTACATAGTTCGTAAAACTGCGGATAACTTTTCAGCCTGATACACAGGGGAAAAAGTTTTGGTTTCAAAAACTCGTAACTTTCATCGTATACTACAAGGCTTCATGTGTCAGGTGGGCAATTTTATTAATCATAATAGAGGAAAGTAAATCTATATAAATAAACTTCCTGATGATAAATTTGATTTAAAATATACCAGAAACGGGATGCATAGATAAGGCTGATCCAAATACAAAGGGATCTCAATTTTTTATATGTACTTGTGTTGATATTTTAAATAGTTATTGATGGGCTGTTGTTTGAATATAATCACTGACAAAAGGGCGAAGAAATTTTATGATTTAAATAATGCTTCAAGTCTTTAAGAGACATAATACAACGATAAAGTAAACGCTGAAAGCACAAAAATTTCTAATGTCTTGTCAACTTACAAATGAAACATTGCGAGTAGTGTCCTTCAATAGAATATTTGAGAAGATTTGCATTGCTAATTCCTTTACTTTAATTTACTGCACTTTGGGAAAGTCCAAGGATATATTTTTTAATGACGGTCTAAAGCATACATACTAAATGCCAATATACTGAAAGAATTGTCACCTTTAAATAAAATAAAAAAAGTCAATTTAATTAAATCAATTTTTTTTACATAAAGTGAAAAAATCTAAAATAATAAAGAAAAAACAAAAATAAACTGTAAATTTATCAGATTTTAAAATATTTACCCCCTCTCCCTCAAAGTAGGATGACCATGTCCTCTCACCTCCCCACCCTTGCACGGTCTAACTGGTATATTGTGCATATAAGTTGAGTAGCCTCTTCCTCTTAGAATTATAAATTCAAACCATTCACTCATTTTTAACAACGAGGGTGTGTAGCTACAGCTCAGAACCTTATTTGAAAAAAAGAAAGGGGAAAAACATATAAAAACTATAAAATAATAAATATGACTTAAGATAAAGTTTAGTAACGAACGTGTGAGCACGTAGCTAAAACTCAATACCTAATATTAAGAAACAAAATGGGAGGTCATAAATTTAAGATTGTAAATTCTAAACATTGTTTATTGTGCAAGTTTTATTGTTTGATTGTTAGTAACCTAAACATTTTCTTTCTCAAGCTTTTATCAAAATCCTTTATGATTCTTGAGGAGAAAACATCTAAGTATTGAGTAACTGCGTATGAGTGATCCAATGAAAAACGGAGAGTAACACTTCGGATTTGTTGGGGGGTCATCTAATACAGGGTTGATTTGTGGTACACATTTAATTATGTACAATTTTTCAAGAGTCAAATTGAAACGAAAGGTTTTGTAAGGACATTTATTTTATATAATAGCCCTTAGCTCTAAGTATTGCCTCAATACGAGGCCTGAATCCCTTGCAAAACTTGACTATTGTGTGAGACTCGAGTTTAGTACACTCCTTCTTGATGGAAACCTTTACCTAGAGACTGGACATTCGTTTGAGGATTACTACACATCCTCTCCTCCAGACGCACCTAAATAAAAGGTTCTCGTATGGAGAGAAGGGCAGCCAAACGGGAAAGGGGTATGGGGGGGGCATGTCTTTAAAGTTGTCTCTCAGGAATTATCTGGAGCTCCGTCCTCAGTAAAAACAAAGTTGTCCCTGAACTTTTCTCTGGACAAAGGTAGCTCTAATTTTTGTTAGCCTTGCAAAAATTTAGACTCTTCTTTGCTCTTTCCAGCCGTTTTAGCTTGCTCTGTTCAGAAATAAGGTGTCTTGTTATCCTTTTTCGTGATTTTGCACCAATGTCATTCTAGATTGAAAATTATTAAATTTGTACCACAAGGTAAGATCACCCCGTATATTAATAAAGCAAAAACGGTCTTTTCATGGACGCCTTATACCAGGGTACACCTGCTAGTGATCAATCATAACAAATCATTTTTCTCTTCAATTATTTTTGAGACAAAAGAAACCAAATCATAGATGAGACTCATCTACTTAAAGGTGCTAGCTTCTGGAGTTTTTTCTGTACAAATTACATAATCCACATTTATAGCGTTTGAAGTGATTGGAAAGTTCTTCCGAGATGAACAAAAAATGGTTTCCTTTTATAGTTGGCCATAGAAACGACCTTTTCTATTTCATACAAAACTGGATGAAAAAATTGTATATCTACATAAAAGACGGAGAATAACACTGAGGATTTGTTGCATAGTTCTATTTGTAAGTCTTTGTTTGACTTAGAGTAGAATTCAAGATCAACATGGGAGTAATTTTTGACTATGCCCTTGTGCCCCATCTAATACAACGTCATGGCAGCTAGGCTGATCTCCTCCAAAACCTAATTTAAATCGTTATTGTTACTACATTGAATAAAAAGTTTCACTCTTTTTTAACATGCCTGAAATCCTTCTGATACACATCACTATTTGTAATTCAGAAAGGGATCTGTGAAGACAAAAAACTAAGTTTACAATTAAGAAAAGGAAAAAAGGTTCATGCGTGTGCTCTTTTTTTCTTTTCTTTTTTTCATTATTTAATAAGTCGGGGAGGTATTAACATCTCCCCTCTAAAGAAAGAGTTAGTGCCTATCTTTGTTGTAAATTGGTTAATAAATGCATAATTAAATTGATATGTATGAATTTAATTGTAAATATAATATTTTCCCACCCCTAATGCTATTTTAAATCTAAAAGGTTCTTCTCTTTATAAAAGTAATTCATTTTCTCCTCCCAAAATCACATAATAGACAGCTGATACTAACAAAAATCTAAACTCAGTAGTACCATATGTCTTGATCCCGCCTTTTCCTTGCACTCTTACACAGATATCATCTTTAGTTATGAGTAAGTAAGACCTCGTTGGACTCTGAGTAGAATTGAGGAACGACAATGTCGCAATTTTTATTGCAAGATACGAAGTTGGGTTTTTGTGTTTATTTCCTTCATCTCATAGCTGATTATAGGTAATTTAATGTAACGTCATGACAGCTTTAGCTGCCATGACTCCTTAAACATTTTTCTAATTTTCCGAAATACCATGTTAATTTTCCGGAGGTTCATTTTTACATATCAAAATGCCTACGACTTACTTCTTTAGTCATTAACATTTGTAGCATTTGACCTTTGATCGACCCCTCCTGCACAGCGGATTTAATACTTGCAATCGACATATATAGATAAACTCTTTTTCCTTTGTTCAAAGAAAAAAAAGGGAGCGTGTCTTAAGATTGATACTTGCTAAAAAAATATACGTACAATATACATTTTCACAACTTTCACTACGAGGAATAGTTCAATGCAATAAAAAAACACCTATACAAGCAAGCCAGCAAAGAGGTCTTCTTCTTTTATTATACTCGTCATGTATATATGTTAAATATGAAAAGACTAACTCTTTCATGAAGGTTGTTCATTCAAAAGAATCCCTCTTGGTATTTCCGTTGTGTGATTCTCAAGAAAGATAATATAAGTATGATATGTAATAAATATTTTAAGAAAACAGGGGTTTTACGAGTTTTTTACGATATTGCTTGGATCGTATCTTCAATTTAGATACCTACACAGAATAATTTATGAAATAGACACATAGCTACATATGTACATTTATGGTGGATGGAGAATCAACAAAAAGAAAAAAAATAATAACTATTCAATTTTTTCAATGGATAGATCCGTAAACAAATATTCTTGTTAGATACTTATAACATAATAACAGAATTATGTAATCCAGTCTACATAAGATGGACTGTACACCAACCCACCTGGACGACAACCCCCTCCTTCTATGCCCGAGACACCATCATTTTATCCACTAACATTTCACTCCCCGAGTAAAATTATAGTGTTGGGTTTGGATCTTGAAATCATCGACTGGTCTCTGACTATTATGATTTTTGTAAGACAAAACTCATTTGTTACTTGAACTAGTTTGGTCTAGACCTGTCTCAAAGCTCAATCTGGTCTAGATCGGTCCAAAAACTAACATCGGTCGAGATCGGTCCAAAGGAGCAATTCGGTTTACTTTGGTTTCCAAAAAAACTCAATATAATTTAAAATTCGGTCTAGACCAATTTACATATCAGGGGCGTCCACGTGAGCTACAGCCCTCAAGCTCCCAAATAAATTTTTGTCGTGACAAAAAAAAAATTGAGACAGACTTTATTAGAAAACAGCGATATACACTTTTTAAGGATCTCTCTCATATAAAAAAAAAAAGTTCATATGATCAAATCCTTGGGCAGAAAATAAATTTTAATTTTTGAAATTTTTTAAAAAATTTGATCAAAAAAAAAAAATATATATATAAGCTTGCAGAGTGTGGATACCACTGCATTTATTTTTTAACGACGTTTTATGTACGGAGGAATGACGTCATAAACAGTATTAACAGAGATAATTTTGAAGAATTTTTATCAGGTCGTCCCTCCTGGAGTATGGAACTCCGAATTCGACCAAATCAAGATGGATGATCATATTAAAAGTGTATTCCTTTGACTTTTTGTATCTTTCTTTGTTTCTAACTCTGGAGAACACAGAAGGGCACTGATTCCAGTCTTAGCGAATAAAAAAATGATCATAGACCTTAACAAAAGGTGTAGTCGAGAGGGTTGACATTAAGGCTATAGGGGAGGCAAAAGTGTCATAAAAGAGTTCAAAATATGGGTTTCTTTCATTGCTGGTGTCAAAAAGTGGTCTCTACACCACCACCCTCAAAAGGTCCTTTCACCCAACTTTTTTCATATATACCTGGACAATCCGGTATGAAATCCCGGTTGTCCTTGAGACAACCAACTTGTTGGAGTGTGCGAATGAAAATTTGTCGATTACGTTCAAGTGTCATTTTCTTGACTTATACGTAAGCTAGAGAGCTTTGGATTGTTTTGTTTCCTAACTAACTATTTATGCTTTAATATAAGGAAATAAGAAATAATTTCAATAACTCAACCTTAATTAATTATTAAATTATTAAGTGTTCAGTTTTCAATTTAGTAGTTGCCTCCTACCTTCAGTCGGACAAAAAATGGATCACTTCCCAAATTTCACCTTGAGGATTAATTTATGGAATTTCAGTATTATTCAAGCACAGTCGACTCCCCCTAGTGGTAAAAAAAATGTGTCGCTACGTACACTACTTGTATCAAGTATTGATCACGCGGTTCTTGTTTTGCCACTCGGTTTATAATTTTGAAGAGTACAAATTTAATCCAGGCTCACTTTTGGGCAAAATCCTACTAGCTTGCTTTTGTGTTGAGACCCACACATGTATAACTAACGAGGATGATTATTAGGTATTAATATAAGAATACTAAGAGGGAAGGAATTACTTCAACACAGAAAACAGGTTCTTAATTATTAAGTTTTATTGATCCAAGAATAGTCTCTTAGTTATACGTTATATCATAGTAAAAAGTACATTTTATTTCCACGTCAAAGATACCTGACTTTGTTATGACTCTATTTTCATTATACAACTTATTTATGTAACATGTGAGTTATATGCCTTACCGGTTGAAAAAATTGCTTAAGGAGTTAATAAAATTTACTGTTCTTTTGATGAGAGGAGGGGGGATCCAGAATTGTGTCAAGATCAATTCCGTCTGTTTAATATAATGTTTGTATTGTCTTTTGATATTAAAAACGCAAAGGGGGGAAGGGGGTTATATTCATGTTGTAGGGTCTATTATTAGAGTGCCCCGATTTTGGAACAATATTCATCCGCCCCCACAGATGAAGTTGTATAATGGAAACAATCAAAGAAATAAAACATTGGGAAACTTTGAAACTTTTCATTTTTGAAGTGAAATATGCCATTTTAATTTCGAATAATTTCGATTTTTAAGTCAAAACTCGACTTTTTTAGGCCTTTTTTATGCCTGAAGGTTTTTCTTGATATTTTTTATTTACTAGGACAATCACAAAAAAAAACTTTTGCTAGGTTGAAGGCATTTCAGGTCATTTTCTTGTGGGTCAAGCCATTTTCATTTAGATAAAAGATAGTTTGGATTATAAATTTGACTTTTTAAGCCTTTTGGGATTAATAAAACTTAAAATTCGACATTTTTAAATTTATATATTTTTACTCTTGGGTTGTCCCAAGTTTGTGACTTTCTATTTTTATAGAAGCTCATAAAATATATATCCTGCTTGTACAAGAAAAAAAGTAACTTTAGGAAAGTTTGAGGTCTCTCAAGTCATTTTTAGCCTTGTATTGGGCATTTAGTTTGAAAAAAATGGTATTTTTTAAACAAAACACGACTTTTTTAAGCCTCTTGTACCTTTCCCACTAAATGGGTTTATATATATATATTTTTTTTTTCACAGTAAAAAGATCTTTTGTTCAAGGAAAATCATAAAAATGACTTTTGCTAGGTGTAAGGCCTCCAAAATCTCATTTTCTAATAAATATAGGTCATTTTAATTCGAAAAAATGGATTTTTGAGTAATAATTGGACTATTTTAAGAATCTTGGATCTTCCCATGTTTTCGGTTTCTAATTTTTTTCTGTGCATAAATACATTTTTCTAGTTTGGACAATCATAAAAGAAACTTTGGCTCAGCTTAAGGTCTTTCAAATCATTTTTGTCGTAGTACAGGCCATAGATTTAGAAAAATAAATTGAATCAAAATTAATCTTCTTTAAGCTTCTTAAATGGTCTGAAGTTTTTGGCTTACTATTTGCCCCCTCCTCAAATACTTTTTTGTTGGACCAACACAAAAATCAAACTTTTGTAAAGTTTAAGGGCACTTGTATCATTTTAGTCATGGTAATAGTTTTTTTAATCTATAAATTTTTGTATTTTGTAAATGTTTAGGCTCACTTCACACATATTTTTTCTAGTGGAACTATCAACTTTGCTAGACATGGAGAGGGATTTGTGTTTTTTTTTCTTATTGTCGTATCTATAAAACGTTTTGAAATGTGATGACAGTTCCTAAGCTGTTTTCTTTACAACTATTATTCTAATTTTTAGGTTCACCATCTTAATTTCTGTTTCTTTTATTTTTACATACCAAAAATCCTTGAATTTACAACTTTACTCATAACAACCTATTCGGAACGGTACAAAAGGCTCACAAATAAGTGATGAGACGCTAAATCGGATGGGAAATTGGGAAAAAATGTTTAATTTGCGATTCCGCTCCTTATTTAGTATTTAATTATTTATTACATTTCCAAGTTATGAAGAAAAAAAAATAGCTTCCCCCCCAAAAAATTTTTGGAATTATTGCTGGACTATTTCAATTTTTTTTCAAACAATTTAACGTGTGAAATTTAAATTAATGTTTCAAATTTTTTTCCAAAAAATTTCTTTTCTGTGAATAATTGTATTTTTGAATCTTTATCCCAAAAATTAATTTTTTTGAGAAAGTCAAAATATTTTTGAAAATTTGTTCCAAAAAACTATTTATTTGAAACTTTAATTTCTTCATGAATATCTATGGATTTTTGAAATTTTTTTCTAAAAAATTATGTATTTGAAATTTTTTCCAGGAATTTTTATTTTTTTGTCAACAACTGTATAGATTTGGGGAATTTTTATACTAAAAAAATCAATTTTTTATGAATATACATGGATTTTTGAAGTTTTTTCGTAAAAATTTTCAATGCCAATTTGTATATTTTATATATTTTTTAAAAAGTTTTAATTTTTGTAATTTAATTTCTTAAAAATTGATATTTTGAAATTTAATTTTTAAAATATTGATATTTTGAAATTTAATTTTTAAAATATTGATATTTTGAAATTTAATTTTTAAAATATTGATATTTTGAAATTTAATTTTTAAAATATTGATATTTTGAAATTTAATTTTTGAGTTTAATTTTTTTTTAATTTCATATTTGATAGTTTTTTCAAAAAATGTAGCATTTTTTATTTTTTTTTCAATTTTTTTTTTAAGAAAATTTGAATTTTTTTGAAAAAAAATAATTTTCTTGTGAATATCTAAGAATTTTACCAAAATATTTATTTTTTTGTGAATAGTTGGGGATTTTTGGGAATTTGTTACACAAATTTTTACTTATGAGAATAAAAATGGATTTATGAAATTTTTGTGAATAGTTGTGGATTCTATAAAAAATTTAGCTATCAAATTTTTATATTTGATATTTTTTTCAAAAAGTTTTAATATTTGAAATTTAATTTTTGATTTTTTTTTTCAAAAACATTCCAAGAACGAAAAATATTAAAGAATTCAGAATTGTCCCAGCACTATTAAAAATCACCCATTTTGAACACAGATGATCTGAGAGGGCTTAAAGTTCGCTAAAGTCTGTTTTTTATAGTTCTCTGCAGAAAAAGATATTTGTGCCATGGGGAAAAATATATGGCCCAAACACGGGACAGTCTAATGTTCATTGTTTAATGTTCGTGGTATATATTTTTTTACCTTGGAGCAAATAGATATAAAATAAGAAGGTGGAATGACCTTCAAATATCATTATTACATTTCTCGTGTGGAATATATGTAACTAAGAAATGAAGGAATTAAGTGAAAGTTTTTGCAAATTTCATAACTTCTTGAAATGATGAAAAACCCTTTATACATATATATTATTATGTACTGAGTGTATACGCAAAAATGGGGTTTTTAGCACAAAAAAGAACATGATTAAAAAACAACAACTATTGATTACATTTGTATTCAATGACCAATATACGAGGGTAGTTTGAAAAGTCTGTGCCTATTCTGAGAGATGGCACTTATCGAGGTTATGTTTATTTAGTAGCATCTCTCGGAAGAACACACACCAACTTTAAGACAGGTCGGTTTATTTCTTTCTGTTTGACATTCCTTGGGATCGAGAAATCGGGCGGAAATATTATGGCGACTCTCTATTGGATTCGCAAGAAATAATCCTCTCGACTATCTGGAAATATATATTATTCTTCGTTATTGGACCGCCTAAAAACCGATTTGAAAGAAAAACGCCCAGGATTGGGCCAAAAAAAAAGTTATTTTCCATCACGACAATGCAACAGCTTACACTTCAGCAGTAAAATTAATGGAAATAGGGTTCCAACTATAGATGTCCACTATAGATGGCTAGAAGTCTCACCCACTTTCACTCTTCTGTCATCCATCACCATATCATGGATTTTATTAATTATTTCTGGAGTAGTAACCTCAACAGGACGTCTAGAACGTTCAGCGTGACTTTTGCCCGTATGGTCACTCCCATAATATTTATCAAGCTTCTTTTTAGTCTCCTGAGGTGTTTTGCCTTTCATAAAATAATATTTAATCAACACACTAAATTATTTTTCTTCCATTTTTGGAAAATCACTCCACTTCCTCGATTCAAACGAATGCCAAACAGAAAGAAATAGGTCTATCTAACTGAAAGTTGGTGTGTGTTTTCCCAAGAGATGCTACTAACTAAACATAATCTCGATACATACCAGTAGTGCCATCTCTTGGACTTTGCACGGACTTTTCAAACGACAACCGTATTAACAAATTTTATTAATCCTTTGAAAATGCCGTAAATTGCCCTTAAAGTAGGAAGTATTTACAATTGTCATTTAGAGGGTTGAGGGTCAGGTCCAAAACCACTTCCGTCCTTATTAGGGAAAAGAGTGAACCACGTAGACCTGAATAATGTAGTAAGATTACATAAATGACGTCATAGGAACAGGCGACGAAAATTTGAAAAAAAGAGAATGGAATACGTTTTCCTTTTGAAAAAAGGTCATTTCAGAAATAAAAATAAATATTTGTTTGCCATAAAATCGTCAGTAGATTAAAGGCCACACGAAAGCCTTTAAAAGTATAATTAAATGTTATTTTCTAACGAAGACAAATATATTAATAAAAATTGATTGGAAATATGATTTATCTTCTACAAAAATGGTCAAAAATATGCCTAAAGAAAACTGTGGGACTGAGAGGGGAGATGGTATTAAAGAAATATCCACGTAAGTCCACAATGGGGGTGAGGGGGAGGTTATGTGAAAAAAAAATCAAGGTGGTCCCTTATCAAAAAATCATTTCCACAATGACAAAATATGAAATTAATACATTTCATATGAAAGAATCATATCAAGCCCAATTAAGTCTCAAAGATTACATAATGGTTTTGAACTATATTCAAAACTCATTACTATATATAAAATATGTGTACATATGAAATATTGATATAAAAAAGTTGAGAATTTTAATTTTCTTTATTTTTGATGCAGACTGTTTTTTTTTGTGTTTGGTCGCCACAATGTCTAATTATGTTGTTTGATATTGGGCAACGAAAATTGTAAATATATTGTTCAGAATCTGTTTATACTACTTATTCACATAAAATATAGGTTCTTGTTCCTAAATTTGATTAACATTTCGTCAAAAATGAGTAAGTCACTAAAAAAAGACAAATAATTCGTGATCTTGATTACCAAATTTAGGTTAAACTAGCATCCTTCTTCATATTGATTGTAAAAGTGAATGTCTGCTGTATTCTGCGATTACTACATGGATTAGTAGTATCTAAAATGATCATATAAAAAGCTGCAATAAACACCAAGGAGCTCATTAAACATCATAAAAATGCTTTCATGAAAGCTTGAACTCAGACTTTATTTCTCATCTATGAATAAACGAAATATTTTTGCCAATAAATGTTTTTTTGCTAGGTGATTATGAGAAAAAAACTAAACGAAACAATTTGTTGGAATTTTTTGTCAGATCAATCAAACAAATCTTTTGTTTCCTTGACAAAATAAAGACAAGACCAATATTATTAGAACAAGGTTAGCCATCGAGGCAGTCGTAGAACAAACAGAACAGATTTATATCGAAACAATCTTTCTTTTTAGTCACGTCATTGGGTGCATTTGATTAGATAAATGTAATTCATAAAAAGCAAAAAATTGAATATTTTAAATTTATTTTGTTCTTCATTGATTCCCTATTTATTTACACTAGGATTAGGGTACTGTGTTTTGTGTCCCAATGACGGGATCCTTTATGATAGTAAATTTTCAGTGAGAAATAAAAATCTTAACTGACTATCCTCCTAATAGTAACATTGGATAAAGACTCGACGAAGGCTACCCTTGACTAAAAATTTTGACAAAAACCCGCTTTTTCTAATTATTTTTTGTTGTAGTCACAATTTTTAATTTAAAAAAAAGAAAAAGTTATTGTCTTTGATAAAAAAAATTAAAAATGTTTGGTCAAATTGTGTCCTTTGTCCTTTAGCTTAAATTTTATATGTAAAGTTCGTCATTTATTTTAAAAAATTATCACTACAACAGATATGACTTGGATTTATTGCTCCATAAGATTTTATTTCAACCCTTTACCTAAGACTCCCATTCGAATCAAATGTCTAAAATTTGACTGGACGCTCGAACAAAGAATTTATATCAAGACTCAGATTTGACTCTGACTAGATCATAAAGACTCGACAGTTAACTAGGACTCAACAATTAACTGGAGCTCGATACTTTACTGGGTCTCGTACGAAATAACTCATGAGCACAACTCTATTAATTCATGATTCATAAAAAAATATTTTTAAGGTATGGCTGGAGTTCATATAAAAAACAATATATAATTCAGAGGTGGACATTCCGCTAAATAATTTTTGCTAATTAGTGTACTATGAGACAATTAGAGGAATGCCAAAATTGTACGATCGCTAATAACATTATTACTTTTTACTTACTTGTAGGTCCACTGGTTTTTTAAGGTTTGATATTTGAAACCATAGTATCAGTAATGCCTTCAGTTTGTTCTAAATGGGCTTACACAAGATCCAATTTTCAATTTGATAAATATATAAACCTGTTACCTCGGTCATGTCGCTCTGTAAGCACCACTTCCACGAAGTCAATTAAGAAATAAGCTAAAGGACTAACACTCTTATCCAAGGAGACAACCACTTCACAGACCTTAGCATTAAAAAAGAGATAAAGTTTACTTATAGTCTTTAGGATTATATATTAATTTTTTAGAATGAGGGGAACTTGGTTTTTCGGAATTTTTTTGAAGAAAAATCCAAAAATGGAAATATATTCAAATTTTTTCAAAAATCTATAGATATTTACCAATAATTTCATAAATAAATTTTTTTGGAAAAATAAATTAAATTTGAAATATTGAATTTTTTTGGAAAAAATTAAAAAAATTAAATTTGAAATATTGAAATTTTTGGGAAAAAATTAAATTTGAAATATTGAACTTTTTGAAAAAAAAAATTTTGAATAAAAATTAAATTTTTTGAATAAAAATTTTGAATATTAAATTTTTAAATAAAATTTTGAATATTAAACTTTTAAATAAAAATTTCAAATATTAAATTTTTAAATAAAAATTTTTAATATCAAATTATTAGAAAAAATATTTAAAAATCAACAGTTATTTACAAAAAATTTCAAAAATTTATAGGTATTTACGAAAAATTAATTTTTTTGGGAAATACTAAATTTTTTCAAAATCCACAGCGGTTCAAAATTAAATTGCCCAAATCCAAAATGCATTCATTCTCTGCAGCCCTGCCCCAGTTAATACCCCTTACTTATTGTACATGGACTTCATAGAAGATTTCTATCTCCGATGGAATAATTACACTACTATAATGTTTACTTATACTTAATCAGTACAACTCCATCTAACCAAATAAAGAACATTTAAAAAAATATACATATATATTAAAAAAGTTTAATTAATTAATTTTTATTATTTTTATGAATAAATTTTGGCTATCATATAAATATATAAATGTATAATCCCGCTTTTAATAAAGTATTACTTAGCAATATTATAATTAAAGTTGATAATCATATACAGAAAAACGCGTGCAAGGAGAAGGGGGGAGAGAAAGACTTATGGTATCTTTGTATAAAATACATATGTGATTATCAGTTGCTTGCTTTATTATGATTTTTGAAGGTATAACGCAAGTATTTATTAGCAAAATGTTTAATAAAGATATACTATCTGTAATTAACTTAGACGTTTTTTATTCGTTACAATAAACAGTAATTTGAAAACTTCACCCTCCATGAAATTGTAATTCGTTATGAACCATATTCTCAGAATAATAACTAATGAAACGACAAAGTAGAGTATTTCGAAATATATTTGAAGTTCCAAGTTTAAAAAAAAAAGACTATAATTAAATATAATCTACATACTAAAAAATAAACCATCATCCATTTATGTTAAATATACAAAATCAAACAATTAGAATCATATAACTAATAATAACAATAAATTATAAATACAGAATATTGAAATAATAGATTGAATAATAGAAGAGACAAACTAGTTGCGAACCATCCAAAGCTACTACCCCTGTTGTTGTGACCATTCAAGCACTTGTTTTTGCCATTAATTGAGTTGTGTATCATAATTCTTGATAATTTTAGCTAAAATAGAATCATATTTTATGATAAGATTTTTAATAAAATGAATACTTACTGTTAGATGGTACAAAATTCAAAGTTTCATTTCTTAATTTGGCGTGGATGACTCTAAACATGCTGAAAATTATCTTAACTTCACAATTTACAATGGGGTATTTCTATAAATGACATCATTACCAACATCCTCCATTAATTAATGATGGTTCTTCGGAAAGGGAAGAATTTACGCGTGTAGTTCTCCATAAATTTATTGAACGTAGGATGATTAACAATGGATAAGGTTATATTACATGCAATTATCATCTTTGTGAGATCAAAGTTAAAGTCTGAATTGATGTATTCATCGTTAACTTGATTTTATACATAAATATCTATGCGACAAATCCAACAAGCCATCTGTTTCTCATCCGGTAAGTATTTTCCAAATTCCTGGGTCTCCATTTTCAGAAATCCAGAGAGAAGGTAACGTTCTTTAATGCATTTTATTCAGATCTCTATCGACTAACAGAATCTAATATTATATTAATATTGAATAATAAAGGCGGGAATGATAACGTTCTTGATAGAAGAAGATGTATATTATTTAATCAATGATGTCATAAGTATTTCTTCTCTTCTCCTCGCACTCTTTTCTATTCTTACCAAATTTATCAACCTTAATTATTATAGAGTGTCGATTGAAATACTATGTTGGATTTAAATAATATAGATTACTAGTAGGTACCCGTATAAATAATATATTTTATTTCGAATTATTTTATTAATGCTTTAAATAACTCAAGAATTTAGTAAAACTTGTCGATAGACAACATAATCTTACGTATATATCTCAAAGGTCTGTCAGCCTTTTATTTTATTTATGAAGTCTGTATCTTTCCTTGTCTTTTTAAATAAATACCCTGGTTTCATAAGTGGAATAACACACAAGTATAATATTACATTATGGTAGGTAAATATATATGTAATTTATTTTAAAAATTATATGACAATGTTAGTCTCGGAGTAGTTGAAAGATAAATTGTAGTTGGTCCAATCCAATTATTTGTCTAAATACCAGATGATTTCGTCGTTTTTCTTTTTGAAGGAAATATTTCGTGATGCAATATAGATATTGATTGCTATTAAATAAAAAGCTAATTATAAAATCGCACATTTTCACATACGCACCCTGTACATTGTAAATAACATTATAACTTCTTTAGTAAGAATACAAAATGTTCCTATATGCAATGTACATAGTACATACCCGAATGCAAGTAGGTATACAATGAAAGTATTAAAAAAATCCCCACTACTTTCAGCCATTTCAACAGACAAAAGAATTTCAATATTCTGCTTGTAAAAAAAGAGAAATTAGTCTATGTATTCGTCATCTTGAAATATATGTACATACATGTTATGTGGTGAATTAACACGAAAACAATCTTGAAAATAAATTAAGAAAGGGAGAAAATTTCTACATACAGAGTCTAATAGATAAATCCGGATAAAGTTTGACTTAATCAAGACGAGTAACGGGAGTAAGGTCTGCAGTCTATATTTAACAATTTACCTATAGAAATAACATTGATTCAGCCTCTGTCGGCCACCGCCACACGCTTGATCCTGTACCTGCTGCTGGCACAGCCGTTTCTGATGGGAGTAGAATCCTACTAATTGGCATCATCCACGAAGGGG
Organism: Lepeophtheirus salmonis; assembly: GCF_016086655.4. Lineage (NCBI taxonomy): Eukaryota > Metazoa > Arthropoda > Copepoda > Siphonostomatoida > Caligidae > Lepeophtheirus > Lepeophtheirus salmonis. The sequence goes on from NC_052136.2 coordinate 19,306,692, forward strand.
ATAAAACTTGGCACAGGCCTTACTTTGTAACCTCAAACTAGACAATTATGGTTCTAACAACGGGAAAAAGGTTATTTTTGATTTCCTTGGAGGTAGATAATAGGCATGACCTCTAACTCCACCTAGACGTAGAAGCCAAAAGGGTTCATATCGAGGTATCTGGTCGCAAATCTCAGCGTCAACACATACGTTGCACGGTTGCAATCTTATTCATCAACGGGAGAACAGTGTTCTTGCAGAGTTCAGCCGGGGTAAATCCCTGGCTTAAAACAACAACGTTAGATTAAGCGTACTTGTTGATTTGGCCTTTTAATAGTCCTTCTTGGCGAGGACTCCTTTTCCAGAAGCAGAATGCAGGCATGAAGTCGCCCACAATCGAGACGACGCCGAAGGTAATGATGGAGGCAGTGTGATTATTCTTATTGTTTGGAACGACATAGGCCTTGACTTTGGCGATCCACTTGCCACTTGCTTCATGCAGGTGTGGGACTTGGCACATGCCTTGCCCTCTATCTTCCCATTGACATAGAAGTCTAAGGGATTCATGTCACAGGAGCTGGAGGACTAGGTATCAACGTCTAAGAAAGCTGGGATATGGACAACTCTAGATTATTATTATTATTATTTTTTTGAACAAATACAAATGGAATTCTTACATTCTTATCAATTTCCTCAGCTATTCCATACGATCTGCACTCGTAAATATCACACTAAAATGCTCAAAATACTTTTATGACTATAAGGTATTAAGAGAAAATAATTCTCTATTTTGAAATCATCTAAACAGCATGAGCTGTGGTTTCAATACGATTATTTCTTATTCTTAATAAACTAAATTTTTATTTGCATAATTTTTTCGTATTTAATTTTTATCGGTGGAGACCAAAGTCCATCAACTCTCACAGTTTAGACCAATGGGTCCATTCAGTCCAGATTTACCCAACACTAGTTGAAAGCGTTTGCCAACTACAAACATATTTTGGGTCCTTTTTCTGTTTTTGTTCGAACTAGAGGTTGCGAGATACAGTATAGGTAACGACGTGTCCAATGTAACAAAACAACTTCGCTAATAACATTGGTTTATTCATTGTTTCGGAATCAGTAAAAATGTATCCGTAATCCGAATTAAATTTTATTATGTCCGAACTTCGGGTAAAATGTTTATGCAATTCTAGATCAAGTATTTGTGTAATTTTAGTTTTTGGATATAGCTGTGAAAGTTTGCCTGTAGCAAATTTAGGTGTAAAGATTTAACTGACTTGGATCTGAAAAATGAATATCCGTTATATCTATAGTTTTGATTATTGATGAGATGATTAATCGGTATCAGCAAGGGAGAATAATGCTTAATTTGGGGCATTGGCTACATTAAGGAATTTTTACTTTTTACTAGAAAATTTAATAATTGACATTATGTAATTTAGATATTTCTCCAAAAAATATAGTAATCCATTTTTTTTTGTTATAAAGTGATATATTACAAATTTAAATTTCGGAATTTTTTTACAAAAATTTATATTTTAAGAGCCACAATAATGTTTCTTTGTTTTTTCCTAGAAAATCAATATTTGAAATTTTTTTCCAAAAAATTTAGTTCAACATCTGAGAATTTTTGAAATTTTGCTGCAAAAATTTAATTTTTTGAGTACAATTGTGAATATATGAGAATTGTAATTAGTTTTTGAAATTTTTATCCCAATTTTTTTTATAGTTGTTGATTAAAAATAAATAATAATATCAAATTGGATTTTTTCAAAAAAATTTATATTTGAATTTTTTTTTTACAAAAAATTTAATTTTTGTAAATTTAAAAAAAAAAGAATTTATTTTAATGATTATTTTTCCAAAAACTGGAAAACAAAAAGTTATTTTTAACTATTATATAAAATATTAAAGAATCGGCATCAGGAATTTTGACTAGATTCGCATCGGAGTCGGCATCATAATTTCTTTGTAATCGTCCCATCTCTAGTTATGATCACTTCCCCGCTTCAAATTATAGATTACTTTTTATTGTTTCAAAATATACAATATTTTTGAAAATTTCTGATCGTAATATGATGTATGTTAATGCTATCTAATATGTTGGAAGCGAAGCCCCCTAATTTAATGACCAAGACGTGAAACTTGGTTGTGTAGACCATGTCTCCTTCTTTTCAGCTAAGAAGCAATCGTTTTAGCTGTTGTATACTATGTTTTCGCTCAACTTCTCGTCTTCTTCGGACAATAATGACATTTCGAATGACTTGAGAAACAATTTATTCATAAATTTTTAGAATAATAAAATAGTTTGTGATCAAATTTAATGAATGTAGCCACCATTTGACTCAATGACACTGGTCAGGCGACGTCTGAAGCTGCCATAGACTTGCTGGATGTAATCAGCGTCCATGGAGGCCCAGGCCTTGTTGACAGCAGCCTTTAAGGCATTTATGTTCTTGTGTCGTTTTTTGCAGGCCTTTGTCTCCACGTGCGCCTAAATAAAGAAGTCTAATGGGCTCAGATCTGGGCTCTGAGGGGGCCAGTAGTCCTTGGGCCAAAAGTTCATGTTGTCCTTGAGCCACTCCTGAGCTTTCTTGGAAGCGTGGGCGGGTGCTCCATCTTGTTGAAAAGCCCAAGGAGAGTTGCCGACTATGGGTTTGATCCAAGGAAGCACCTTGGACGCCAGAATCTTCACATAATCCTCCGCTGTTAATCTGTAGCCAGTGGGGAACCATACCGGCTTTATGGCCTTCCCGTTGGAGGCCACGAGACCCAACATCATCACCGAAGCAGGGTGATTTGTTGTTGCCACATAGCGGTGCTTATCTTGCACATCTCCAAAGCTCACAACACGGTCATTTTACCTGTTGAAAACAGGATCTACTGTAAAAGTTTTCTCATCTGAAAAAATGATGATGCGTCCAGATGAGCTCTTGATATCATTCAAGATTTTCTTGGCACGCTCAAGTCTGACTTTTCGCTGACGTTCAGTTAGCAGAGGGCGTTCAGTACGCCTCAGGGACTTTCCTCCAGCCCTTTTCAATGCCCTTGAAACAGTTGATCTCGACTTTCCCATCTTTCCGGCCATGTCGGCAATGGATCTGTTGGGAGTCCTCTGGAACACTGCCTTTACTTGCCTTGTTGAGACAGTGGGCTTCCTGCCAGCCCCAGGGGAATGCTTGATATCACCCCAGCTTCCAAGCGCTTGGAAACGTTGTAAATTGTCTTCAACGAGGCCGCAACCTGTTCCTAAATGTTGTTATCAGGCACTCCCGCTCGGAGGAGGGCTGCAATTTCGATCCTCTTTGTTTCCTGATTGGACATGGTCTCACGTGTGGAAGTTGTTACGCTCGCACAGGAAGGATTTTGTTTATTTTAACAGTAAAAATACGAAACAATCAGATTGGTTGCCACAAAACCTCTTAAAAAGTAGATTTACAGCATCGGTAAATAATTTTGCATGGCCCGGTACCTAATTGAATGAAACTGTTTGTATTTAAACTACACACCCAACCTCACACTTTTGTAAAAATAAATCCTGTGAATTATAAGTTTCCAAGTTATAACGCTTTAAAAAATGTCCCAATTTGCCTACACATCCCTGGAATTATAGCATAATAAACATTTCCCAAGAAATGAATGATAATACAAATGACAAAATATGTTTTGAAGCTCTTTTGTTTTCTTGCATTGTGAATAAGTAGGAATACTCATTTTGCATATACCCAAAATTAAAACTCATCCATTTATTCATTAAAAATATTTCTTATTGAATAAGAGCCAAAATAATGACTAGGCGTTATATTGCTTTGTTGTTAATAATAAATGAATAAAAATACATAATATTCCAACTTGTTAAAATGCATGATGAATTTGAATCTTTGACTAATTCATAGTTTTGTATCTGTCATGACTTTAAAGAGAGGGAAACCCCAAAACCTTTACACTGGGATTGTCCAAGTTTTTAACCAACCAATATCGACCAGTTTCTTTTCTGGAGATATATAAAAAATATACCAGTGATGGGACTAACTCCTAATAAATCCTTATGAAGATTCCAATTTGTTTATATTTTAAATAATAGTTGAAAAATACCATATTTCTATTGTTAGAGGTCGAGAGGATTATATGTATATATATATATATATTATATTGGTTACATGATTATTTATTTTTTTAATAAAAAAGTGAATATTAAATATACAATTTGATATTTAAAAATATTTCATAAATCTACAATTATTCATACAAAATTAAATTTTTGGGAAATAATTTCAAAGATGGCTATTCTCAAAAAATTAATTTTAGCGGGAAAAACATCAGAAACATATGGCTTTTTCAAAAAAAATTATAAAATCGAAATCTATTGACAAATATTTTTTTTTTTTTTTAAACATAAAAAATTCCAGCTTTTCTCAAAAAAAATTCAAAAATTAAATTGCTGATAAAATTATTTTAAAGCAATATTCAAATATTAGATTTTTGGAGAAATATTTCAAAAATACAACTAGTTGTTAAGAGAAAATTAAATTTTGACAAAAATTTTGAAAAATTAAATTAACTTTCCCAAATCCACAGTTGTTCAAAAAAAATTATATTTTTCCGAAAATAACTTCACAAATCTTCCGCTTTTCTCAAAAAAATTTCAAAAATTAAATTGCTGATTAAATTTTTTTTTGAAGCAATATTCAAATATTACATTTTTTGGAGAAATATTTCAAAAATACATCCTTGTTAAGAGAAAATAAAATTTCAAAAAATTAAATAAAATTTCAAAAAATTAATTTCCAAAATCTACAGTTGTTTACAAAAAATTATATTTTTTGAAAAAAACTTCAAAAATCTTCAGTGGTTCTCAAAAAAAGTTTCAAAAATTAAATTAATGATCATAAATTTTTTGAAAACATTTTTGTAAAAGGCAACAATTCCTCGATTGGGAGAGGGGTTATTTTTTGTTCAAAACTTAGAAAAGTAATAAGTAACAATAAAGAATAATTGAAATTGTAAATTAAACATTATTTTCCTGATCCCAATTCCAGAAGAAACAGCCGATTATCCCCTTCCCAATTCTGGTTAATCGTTCTATCACAAGAATATACTATGTTTTTTCTTCATAATAAAGTATTTCTTCATTTATTTATTAATATGGATGAAGGAACAGAATTTACAAACATAAATACATGATTAGGCAATGCCATGAAAATGAGTCATTAAAAATTGATAAGACAAAAAAATCAAATCGATTCCTTTCAATAGAATTTTTCTGCTGTCATACAAAAGGTATTATACCACTTCTTATTATTCTGGTTAAAGCATGTTGATTGGACTTTCTGGCATCAAAAGATTTAGTATGATTCATTCAAATCTAATCCATGATCCTAAGAAATCTGATCGAATAGGGAATTATCTAACTAAGAAATCATTAACAGCCTCTAGAGGCACAGAAAGGCGTAGTTTTGTAAACAAACAATCAAGTAAACAATCCTGATATGCTAATGACGTTTATAGACTCTCGCAACCTTGACTGTTTCTAAAAGAAACAGGAAAAAATGAACAAATCGTTTAGTAACAGCTTTAGAATTAACATTTAGTACAAGGAGTTAGGATCAATTCAACAGTTGCGTGCGCCCTGCAATTTTGTTATGATGCAGCTATCTAATTGAGTTTTTTTTTCTTCTTTGGTAGAAACGTTGCTGTACTAACAAACTTTAATGAAGTTTTTGGCATCATGATGACAGCTGCTCCAGATATATGTTCAGAAGATTGAATTTATGGATCCTCACGACAATAAATTTTTGTCCACAACAATATGAAGATTTCAAATCGACAGTTTTCGAATATGACTGACGTCCAAGACACTCTGCTAAACGGACACTTTACTGAAGAGGCACTCTGCCGAATGGCCATTTTCCCGAAGGGACGGCGGAAAACAATAATAAACATGCTGCAGAACTACATATGTAATTTTGAGTATCATCACAAGAATGTCCTTTTCTCTCTCCGCCAATGGCTCATGATTGTTCATCGATGGATGATGGTGCACTGTTGGAAAATATTATGGATTCTCCCCCCAGACGGACCGATAGCTCGTATACATCCACAGCTGGATGATTGTACACAGTTGGAGAAAGTATTTTCTCCCAGGGACGAGCAGGGTGTTCGTGTCCTTTGTTTAAGGTTCATTCAGGAGTGGATTTCTCTTTCTCCGATTCGTGTGCTGAGATCAAAGCATAACATCCGAGATAATGTAAATAGTCAGAGGAATCTCTTGGGGCATGCTTTCGACCTAATGGTCTTGCCGATATGCAAGCAAGTCGGGCATCACATAAGTTATTAAAAATAGTTTGTCTGCGCCTGTTTGATGATGGAGCTCATCTACTGGCTTACGCTCATGGAACATAACCTATTGAAGCAACTGCATGGATTTGGTGCTTTATCAGTACTGCTATGCCTTTAATCTTGCCCCTATGGATATCCTTCTCCCATTACTTATTTTGATTATTTAGTAAGTGTTTTATATATGGGTGACTGTGTACTTTTATATTTCTAACATTAAATACCCTGACGTAAATATAAACGTCAGAGAAGTATGATATTTCTTTGTGTATAGAACATATCTTATCATAATATATTCCTCCATGCCGTACTTTCCCTCCTCTCGGCCATTCTTTATCCTATTTTTGATAATTTACTTTAAGTAACCTCGTCAGGCGCAACAAAATTATAGTTGAATATCAAGATATTTTATACAATTCCGTGTCCAATGTCAGATGTTTCAATCCCAAATGACTGGATGTATGAATCGATATATTTCCATGTACGACTTAAATACAATATTCTTATATCCGGTTTAGCTGTCGGCATGATGTCCAAAACGTCACTAATGTTTGTTGATACAACAATGTTTCCGGGGGGGAAAAAAAGAGACGCTTGGGTCATAATGAAATTGCCAAAAAGGTTTTTCGGCAAAGTCTTGTGGAGCAAAAAAAAAAAAATATGACTCAACACCGGACTAGCATTTATGAACAAAAAAATAAACCTTGAGGAAGCCTCCTCTGCATTCAACCCACGAAGAAGTTGTACGAAGGATCATTGAAAAACTTCCTTTTTTTTATTCATTACTCAAACACAACTATTAGTAATTAAAAATCCTTTAAAAAGGGTTTTATTTATTCGTTGTGAGACGCCTACTCTTATCTTTTATGTATAAGAAACAAAAATACCTTTAAAAAATTTGCTTGGAGTTCATCATTAATCAAAAATGTTATTTGTTGCTGATCCTTAGTCTATCTAAAAATGCACATCTGAGTAGAATATCCATTTGAAAGTTTTTTTTTTTTTAATAATCAACACGTAATATTGTTTTTCATACAAATTTTTATGGTAATTATTTATATATCCCATAAATAGAAAACGATCAATTTATTGAATCTACAATGACAAGAGGCTTTAAAACTTATTTCTACACAATCTATAAATATAGTCATATGCCAATGACTCATTTTTTACTCAAGAATTGAAATGAAATAACGAATTATCAACAATAACAAAATTGAAAAAAAAAAAAAATAGCCCTGGGGCTGAAACGATAAAATTACTGAGTTTACCAAGAAATTGAAGTCTACCATCCATAAAATTATTAATTAGTTCTTCTATGAGGATATTGTGTCTCACATTATCAAGAAGATCATATCAAGACAAATATGCAAAAAAGCAGACATCATTTGTAGCAAATTATATTGGAATGCCTTGTAGCAGGGAGTTATGCAGGATTATATCTAAATAATAGATATAATCTATTATATGGGGGGAGGGGATTTTTTGGAAAAAAACTCACAAATTATTAATTGGTATGGGAAAACAATTTGTAATTTTTTTTAATTTCAAATATTAATTATTTTTTGGAAATTCAAAGATATTCACAAAAAATTTACTTTTTTTGCAAAAAAATTCCAAAAATCCATAACCATTCTCCAAACATTAAATTTTTTAGAAAAAAAAATCTCAATTCCACAGCTATCCACAATAAATTAAATTTTCGATAATTAAATTTTCATATATTAAATTTTTTGGAATAAAATTTCAAATATTGAAAGTTTTTGGGAAAAAAATTCCAAAATCCACAGTTTTTCCCAAAAAATCAATTTTTTGGGAGAAAAATCCAAAGTTATTATTAAAAAATTTAATTTTGTTTAAAAAAACTCGAAAAATTATATTAAATTATCAAATAAAGTACTAGAATTCATTATTTTGCGGAAGGACTACAACCCCTCTTGCCCACCCCCTGCACACGCCCCTCTGTAGCGTCAGGTTATCTATGTGTGAGAAAGTGAGCCACTCTCGCTATCCTCCCCCACCCCACACACACATGAGGTCAAAATAGAGAGGGTACTTCTCTTCACTTTTTGGGAGACCCTAACTGATAAAGTTAAAGTAGTACTCATATTTTTGAGCAAAAAGCCATAGAATATCACACTACCTTGCAAATAGTAAATATATTTTTAGTTTGATTTCTGGGAGAGTTATTTTCTATGTAATCAAAGCACACTTTGTCTGTTCGTAGACAACTAACAACTCCTTGGCTGGTGTTTTTCGTAATTTTGTATTTCATTTATTACACCCTTTTTAATTACGTATATTTTGTTCATTATTGGTAACACCGGAAAAATTATTTAATGCTATGAAGGTGGGAGTCTATACTACAAACGATTTTTCGAGAGTATTGTACTTGGTCGGTTATGTTGTGAATTATTGTGCGTCATTTATATAGGTCTAAAAAAAGAAATTCGCTATATTTTATTTTATTTCTACCCGGAAAGGAAAAACAAGTCAAGTCCGAAGCTTATTGTGCTGGCAATGAAAAATTGATGTTTTACATCAATGACAAGTGACGGAGATCGTGGTCAAAAGCCAACTCAGTGGCCCAGACTATGAATAAGCGAGAATTGACTGCCAGGAATGTGTTGCTGTGTGTTTGGTGGGATTGGGAAGTAAAAATCTATATTGAGCTGCTCCCTTATAGGCAAACGTAAATTCTGCCCTCTACTGTGAACAACTCGACCGTTTGAGGCTGGTGATTGAACATAAGCGGCCAGCCTTTGAATAGGAGAGGTTCGTTTTTCATCAAAGCGTGCAGACATATTTGAAGTTCCAGGAGATCGGATAGGAAGTTCTTATGCATCCACCCTTAAGTTCAGAACTGGTACCAAGTGTCTACCACCTGTTCTTGTCTATGGCCAGCGCTAATGGAGTACTAATTTGGCATAAACGGAGGCCTGTGAAAATTGATTATCCGATTTTTTTTGCTAATAGGGACGAGGATTTCTACAAGAAGGGCATTACGAAGTTGAGTTCTACTTGGGGAGGTTATTACTTCTCCTCCAACTTATTATATGGCACACATGGTATATTCCTCATTTCTGTGCTGGAGGGCCTTGCACGCCTTAATGACGTAATCATTGGACATATCAGCACACTTTTTCACGTCGGAGGCCTTCAAAGAATCGAAATAGCAGTGGGGAACAATACAGGCCATGCTCTCCATTAAACCTTATAGTTCTTAGTCTAGTGGTGAGCAGTTAGGTTATGAGGGACCACAAATTTTGAGCCCAGAAATCGGGTAGATTTTCATTACACCTACATAAGTTTTTATGGTTTTATGCTGAGCCTTGTTACCAAAAGTAACCCCTTAAGGGTAGTTGGCATCCAACTAGTACTTCACATCCTCTTTCATCCCTTCATCACAGAGTGATTGGCGCGGATAAGATTTACAATCCACTGCATTTTTGTCTCTATTGTCGTTGTTTGTTGAAGTATTGCAACCAATTCTAGAGTATATGAAAGCTGCTAAATTTCAAAAAAAATATAATTTAATAAAACAGTATCTATTGCAAGTAATAATGACTCAATTGAGCTCTAATTGCTGTGGTATGATTTTCTTACGCACACTGCAAGAAGATTGAAAAGAGCCCACACAGGCAAAAATCGGCCTGATTCTCAGGTATAAATTATTATCCTTACTCAGATTGGGATTGGGGGACCGAACAATCTGTTTTGCATGTTACCTTGAAATAGTTTAGGTTTGATCCAAAGAATAATCTTATTAGAAATTGGATTGACACGAAAAACATTTAGTGGAAACAGGAGGGGTACATTGTATAAGTTTGCCTGCAAGTCATACTTTCTCTTTCTATCTCGAAATTGACGACAGCAACAAGTTGTTTCAACCTTTTGATAATAAGAAAATAATTTCGCAAACCAAAGAATATATTATTGGATTAGGAGGTGATAGATCTCATCAAAATTGATCAAATGAGTTTCCAAGTAGGATTAGACAATCATTGAAGTTTGTACAGTATATGTCTATTTATAGTAATTTTCTGTTTCAGGAGTTAATGGATTTGATGACATCCTCTCCATGATTCCTATTACCTTCATTTTGTAATTATACTACAATTGTTCATTGTAGATACAAGAAAAAATCGCAGTGCTTTAATTAATTACATGTGATCTTCTTCGAGCTTAATCCTCTGTCCACAGATCGACTCCGAGTCCTCCTCTCGCGGTATAATTCATAAGAGACGATCTCACAACTTCTGTCACATAATGAGACCTTTCATTTACTTTCATGCTCCTCGAAAGTACTGATTGTCTGAATATCTCCAAAAAGACAAATAATATATTCTTCGCATTGCATAGTTATTTCCTTAAAATTAAAAGGTTGTGACATTTGAATTTCAATTATGAGAAAGCTGACGTTGTCTCCCATTTCGAGATAGACAGAGAAAGTATGACGTGCGGGAAAACTTATGCAATTTACCCGAACAGAAGCCTCAGTAGACTCAGAACTTCAATTGGCGAGGTTTTTGTGATTATAAAAGCCAACCAGACTCATTTAAATATGAAGTCGACTCAGGTTCCTATTCGATCTGTAAATCAACTCATCACTATTTAATTTGAGTTGATAATAACAACTCTATCACAATCTAAGTCACGAAAAAAAAGGGTTGGAACAGTACAAAACCCTACCGACAATAGTTTGTAGTACAAACACCTTCAAAAACAAAGTATTTTATAAAGTTTTGACATTTGTAAACTTTTGATACAAAAGAATTGTATTAACAGTATAATAACTATTATAAAACTTTACATTAATTTAATATATAAAATACCATGAAAAGGTTTTTTTCATATCTGCAGTTTTTTTTCTCTTTGTTAGTTTCTGTTGTTATTCCATAAGTTTACAAAAAAAATTTTAATTAAATTTTATTTTTTTCTTGAAAAAATGATACACGTTTGACAAAGTATAAAAATCCTTTTTAAAATAATATTTAGGAATATAACGAAATATTGGATGTCAAAATGGGACTAATTAATAAAAAGTGTTCAACCGTCCGGTCAATTAAAAATCAATTATTCTTTTGCCTAGTTATATATCAGAGAATAAAACTTTAGATGACTCTATTTGTTTTTTGTATCAAATGCATTAGGGGTAAGACGGTACACTAAACCCAACTAAACCCACGGTTTGGGGACGAACCACGGTACGTGGTTTGGTAAGGTATAACAGTAAGTGTGGTTATAAATAATGAAGTTTATTCGATATTTTTTCTTTAATAATTTATTGTCTGTACAAATAAATTATTTCTAAACTTTTCTGTTAAAAAGAAGGTTGATATAAAATATACACGGGCTGTATAATGTCTTTATTCATAAATGTATATATATTTATTTTTTTTGTACAAAAATAAGCTTGTCCACAAGACCGATTAGCAGTCACCATATCCCCAGCTGTCGAAAAAATTAGTTCAAAATGTACCTGTAGTTGCGAGGTATCGTGAAGCTAGCTTGGAAACATTGGGAAATTGTTTTTAATTATCCCTCGATCCTACTACTGGGCTTTCCGTTAACTGGGATGTATTTTTTCATTTTAAAGTAATTATCAAATTTTTTATCAACAAATATATAAATTAATTCTTGTATAAAAGGATGATTATGGATTCAAATCTTACCTCAATATCTAAATCAGTTAAAAAAAACTAAAATTATATGTTAATTAAATTTTTTATTTGTGATTATATAAAAAAGTACCTAACCAAACTGCGGTAAAATCCATTATTGTACAAGCCCTATACATCATGATACACTCTGTAAATTTCTAAACAATATTTATTCGTCAACAAACTATTGCCTGGAAACATTTTTGCCGAACGGAAATTTTGTAGAAGGACCATTTCGTACATCTGGCTGAAAAATGATATTTAATATATTGATTATATACATCAATTAATTTGAAATTAAAGTATGGTAAATAGTATTATTCTTTACTTCATAAAGTAGTTTAATTAGTGCTATTTTTCAGAAAGATATTTTTTTAGGGTGTTATTACATTGCATCTCTCTCGAGACAGTTTGTACCATTTTGACTGAAAATTTGGACATGAGACGTGTTGCTGCACGGCTTGTTCCAAAAGAGCTGAATTTTCTACAGAAATAGGACCGTGAGCAAGTCTCTTCAGACATGCTTTAGTCCAAATTCCGTCCCAACCTTCATGGAACACTTCATAATTAGTGATGAGACGAGTGTCTACGAGTATAACATCCAAACAAACCACTAATCATCCCAATGGAAGGAGAGAAAAATTCATTAACTCCTTGCCAAAAACAATCTTTTTCATCTAGCAAACAAATTTGAAACCTATTCACAAAGTTACATGTATATATTACAACCTTACGTGTTGTAAACACAATTTTAACTACACGGCACTGCGTTATTATGATTATAGTTATAGTATTACTTAACACAAAAATACTTATTAATTTGCTATATGACAAAAAAAAAATATTTTGCTCCTTAATAAATACATTAAATGTCATTAAAATAGGCAAATATCTATTATTATCATTAACCCATTAACGTCAATGAATATTTTTTTAAATATTCTGAAATGGTCTTAAGATTAAAAAAAGTACTTTTTGTTAAATTTAGGGGGCTACATCCACTCCAGCCCATCCACTGTGGGAACCCCTGATACTAAATAGTTTCAGAATGTTTAAAACCAGATACTGATAACTTTTCGATTGTATGAGAGTATCCTTTCTTAGTTTATCCCCGATATATACATATTGGAATATGCTATAAACATACGGACATACAAGTTTACAGACCACGTTTGATGTTTCACCTAATTTAATATTATCGTTTTCTTGACGTGAATGAATGCATATGATACAAGAATTGTTCGTGTCATGTTCCACTTGGTCCATCGAGTGTGTTTATCAACCTGTTGCCTAATGACGCTTTTAGGAGTAGGTAGTACTCGAATATTAGCTGTAATTAATGTTGTTCAAAAAGTGGCCAAAAAGCTTCTTTTTTTATGTTTAAAGTGCTAAAATAGTGACTTTGTACAAAGAAGGGTATTCTGAGTACCAAATTGCTTTAATGAGCTGTTGTATCAAGAATACTGTTTACACTGCCATCAATGATTTTTCAAAATTTGGGATAAAACGGACAAAAGAGAACAGGTCACCAAAGGAAAAAGTCCACGAGAGATGATACCATGATGAAGTTGACTGTTTCAAGATCTCCCACTAGTTCCCGCAAAAAAAAAATCTGTCTAATAGGGTTCGAAAACGGTGCAAAGTACGTGTCACCATTGTTCACGCCGTTGGACTAAAATGGGCATATTTTGTTTCCTTTCTGAATTACATTTCTTTCTGCTAAAAATATGAAAATATCCCAGGTGTTTTTAAACTTTTGCATATGACTGTATATCTATAAGTCTGTTTTTGATATTATCTCATATGGAGTCCAAAATGATCGAAGAGATCAGTCTGAAATTGAACTAATAGATGTATTAAATAACCAATCATGTTCCTATGATATTTTGTTGGGCTCTCGAGGTCATTAAGAACCTGTTTTGAACAAAATCAAACCTCATTTTCCTTTTCTATGTCCCTTTCCTCTACTCATCTATTTCAGTTTTTTTTTTCTCCCTCTTTTTGTTTCTTTTCTTCTACCTCCATTCTTTGTTTCTATTCTCCTTTATTCAGCCCTACAACGCAGGCACCTTCTGCTATTATATACACTTGTCCTCAAAATTACTCATCCCCCTGTTAATTTTCCTGATTCAACTAATACATTTTCCTCAAGTTTGTTTATGAACAATATGTACCAACAAGTGAAAGATCCCAGCCTTTGGTCAACCGTCTTGTGGTCTGATGAGACAAAGTTAGAGCTATTTGGTCTTATGGATGTCCAATATGTCTGGAAGAAGTAAGGAAAAGCATACAAGCAGAGGAACATTGTCCCAATCATGAAGCAAAGGAGTATTGGCATAATGTTATGGGGATTGCTTCACTTCCAGTGGTACAGTGAGCCTCAACAAGGTCCAAGGAATCATGATGAAGGAGGATTACATCAAGAAACTTGAAGGAGTCTACTGAGAAACTCCAGATTTGCCACAACTGGACTTACCAGCATTGCTAAAGTAGTGAAGAAATGGTTGAAGGATAACAATGTCAACATTATAGTCCAGACTTGAAAAAAGTAATGTCTCGGAACAACCTAACCCAGCTTGATGCCTTTGGCAACTGGAATGTTCCAGTGAACACATGCAAGGAGCTTGTGGAATTGTAGAAAATTGTGGCCAATGAATCAGAAGTTTCTTGAATTTTGTATAGTTGTCATTTACTCACTTCTTGGCGCATAAAATTCATAAACAAACTTGACAAAAATACATTAGCTCCACCACGAAAATTAACAAGGGTATGAATAATTTTGAGGACATATAAGTCTATATATATATAAAATAAACCTATTTATATAAGTAATTATATAACGGTCTTGATAATTTTGACGTCTAAGCTCCCCAAATAGAAGCTTATACATTATAATTGGCATAGTGTTGGCAACAAATTAACTATAACATTAGCAAGAAACATATATTTTTCTCTAGTAATCCTACCATTCCCACCCACCCCTTATCCATTCAATATAAGTTAGTATAAAAGTCTAGTCCTTTTATTGGGGACTTTCAGTACCTACAAATTACAAGATGTGGGGACTTGGACTCGAATTCACATTTTGATGAATTGTAACTCAACTTGATCCATGATATAAGACTCCAGACTTGACTTGGATTCGTAAATCATTTAATCAGTTTTCACTAGATATGAAGTACTCTTTAAAAACTTGGGTTTGTGAGATATCTGACTTGGACTTATGGTATAGTCAGGGGCGTTTTCACGGAGGGAAAGAATTGGAAAAATTTCAAGCTTTAAAAACTGGAACAAAACCCCTAAAAACGGCCCACTCTACTCTCTAGAATAATGATATAACAATGTCATTTCGTTTTGGTGAATTAAGAACATATTTTTGTTTTTTGTATTTATTGTTTATATCGCATGTTCAACCACTGTACATAATATGTCGTAGGTATACGTTATATTATATACAAAAATAATGGAGAACTACAATAAAATATATGTTAAGTATAAGAAAATAACACAAAATTAGCTAAATATACTTATATAAACATATATACCTTAGTGTAGATTATATAAGTTTTTTTTGCAAGCTTCTGTCTGCAAAATAAACAAACACAAAACAACGAACAATTATTGAAAAATAAGAAGTGAATTGTTTCAATTCACTTGGAGTAATTTTACCAAAAGTGAAAGAAAGTCTTCATGTTGGAAGTCCAAGTCGATTATAACCAGTGATGGAAATCGGTTGTATTTTGGGCATGTAAAAAAACAAAAATCAACATGGTCACCCTAACTATTTATAAAAAAAGTCTGAAGACAAGTCAAGTCTTGAATCTTAACTTTCGGATCCAAGTCCAGTCTGGAGTCTTTGATTGTGATATTAATTCAAGTCCAAGTTGATTTACAAGTCTCGAGTCCAATTCCCTTTCTTTAATCCCTGCAAAAGTCAAATGGTACATTTTTTGGCACTGAAGAGTTTTCTATATAAAAACTGCTTTTCACTAATTTTTTATTTAATGTTTTACTCTTTTTATAGGCTTGACCCAACATGAAAGTATGACAGAAATACGTAAGCCACATTAAAACATACTTATTAAATTAAAAATATTATGCTTATTTCAAATATGGTTTTATATTTTATGAGAAATCATTCAATTCTGAGAAAAAGCAATTTAAAGTTAACATGAAGTTATCTTTGAAGGACTTTGTTTGGAAAGGAATCATGCCTCTCAGGTTTATTTGCATTAGAGGCAAAAGAGTTCCTTTACCACGACGTTACTTCATAAAGATACATAAAGATATACTGTATAATTGGTAGTCAGCTGAAGCTTTGGATACTTTATTCCACTTGTTAATGTATTGAATATTGTTCCACCGTTGCCATCGAATTTGCTCATGTGAACGATTTCCAACAATTATTTAATAAAAGTATATTTGTTGGAAAAATTTGGCTAACTACCAACTGATTTTCGGACTTTTTTCTGATTCTTTTAAGTTTGAAATGTAATTTTTGAACCTTCATTTCCCATAAAGTATTTTATTCTAAAATGTATACGGAATGGGATCTCAAAACTCGAAGTAGTATTTAATTACCCTCGTTGTTTTTAATTATGATGTTTGATTATGCAATCAAATGATAGCTTAAACACAAATAAACAAGTTTTGTTGTTATTCCTAAGTGTAAAAATGTCAGATTGACAACAAAAAAGGCATCTTGTGTGCAATAACTTTTGCACCTATGTTATTGCCGAGAAGGCCCCAGAGAGCATTGGTATCTTCATTCGGACTGCCTTGACCATTGGGAAGTCTATTATAGCCCTATGCAGCGAAAAAGAACAACAATACTGTGACTGACTTCTGGCTGGCATCCATGTGGCCTTCCTCCAGCCAGACTTCAACCTCTTGGACTTTTGTAGTTTGAGACTTCTTAGAAAAGAATGGTACTCCGCACCTCAAGTTTTTTTTTTTGTTTTTTTTTGTGAACATATTGATTTTTTCATAAGACAAGATCGATTCCCCGTGTCTCAAAGTTTTTTTTAAAGTGTAGGTTGTCTATTCGAAAATGCACCAAAAGAAATTAATAATCCAAACAACGAACTATTGCAATAACAGAAAAAGGGAGAAAGTATATTAAATACGAATTAAAAAAGGGAATTTGGAAGAGGACTAGATAGTTTGTCTTAGGATCCTACATTGTATTAAAATAATTTATTTGTGTGTGACGTATGCCCCGCTTAGACAAACAATTATAAAAACGCATTTATTTCAAAAACATAGACGACTACAGACTTTAAACATAATATAAAAGTTGTTCAGAATTTTGAGTTACGTAGATAAGGCCCTGTTTAATTCTGATCAGACTAGATTCCTGGGCATTGGAGGGCACGTTTGATTTTTCGCAAATAAGTTGATTTTTTTAATAAAACAAGATCGATTCCCGGTGTCTCAAAGTTTTTATAAGGTATGGGTTGTCGTTTCGAAATTGCACAAATAAAAAAATATAAAAAGAAAAGAATTATTGTACTAGCGTAAAAGGGGATAACGTATACAAAATTTGACATAAAAAACAGGTAGAAAAGGATTAGCGAGTTAGTCATAGCATGTATCTTCACTATGGTTGAAGAAGGAATATCTTTTATAATAATTGTATTTATTGCAAGAATCACCCTTACTTTTCGTAGTAATGAGTTTTCATTTTCATTCATAAGCAAACAGTTCCTAATTAAGTTAGCAACTGCAATGACCCTAAATAAATCACGAGGTCAAACATTTAAAAGAAATGCTTTATATTTACAAAAAGCAGTATTTTCACATGATCATACATATATTTTTTTTTTAATGTTCCTTTAATTGGTTGGATGGATTTGCAGTGATTAAGTATAAGTAAACATTATGGTATTACATTTACTCCATCTAACATAGGAATCCTTTGGTGAAATCTATATACAAAGCATATTTATTTATCTAGGAATTGCCTGGGGGCGAACACACATTGAATTCGAGAGAATAACTTCTCCCAAGCGCGTTGTCGATGAACTACGGTGATTATATGTGGATTTTCAAGAGTGTCAAAAGGGGGTGCAGGTTTGATTATATTCGCATCAAATGGACAAAAACAACAAAAAATGTTTTATATAGTGAGGTTTTACAATAGAGATTTACCTAGTATATAATTATGGTGTTTAGTATATCGTTTCAGTTTAGAATTATAACATAAATATGTAAGCTAAATATAAATAAAATATTTTTTAATATTTAATTTGCTTTAAGATAGCATGTTCGTGCTATTTTATAAATAAAATACAATAAAAAAAGAATCAAACTGATTTTAAATGAGGTTCGGCATAGCGTGTATAGCAAATGCTCCCCCAGGGAGCGCTCTAGAGACTGAAGTAATCCAGGACTTAACACGTCATATTAAAAACCAAAATAAAAGAGAAGTGCATATATTTACGGTAGTAAATACCAAGCATTATTTAGCGTGCGTATTTTTTGCTCTTGGTAAACTGAACAACTTTATGTATTTTCTGAAGCAGTCATTTTCATTCTTGAGGAGAGAACACCTAAGTATTGAGTAACTACGTGTGAGTGTGCTTGTCAAAAACGGAGAGTAACACTAATGATTTATTGCAGAGTTATCTTATATATTATACAAACAAAGTGTGCCCCTTTGTCCGATGCCTAATTCCACCGGACAAATACCGTTTACAACCGCTATTATAAATAAATTTTTAAGATATTTATGAGTTTAACTTTAACACCCAAGTTGTGGAAAATGAGTACCCCCCCCCTTATATGTACAAAGGGGCCCCAAAACTTACAGTAAGATTTCATTATGCAACCAAACGACAGCTGCAAAATAAAAAGTTTTGTTTATATCCCATGTCTCTAATTATAAAAAGGCCAGAGTAACAAAAAAAAAAAAAAAGACAATGTTTGTGCAATCTTCTCTGTGCCGGTGCCATTGCCAAGAAGGCTGCAAAGACCCTTGGCTTCTCCATCTTCTCAGACTATCTACAACACCAAAATCTAGTGGATCCCGATACAACCAAGAAAAACAAATAAAACTTCTGCAGCAACAATATGGTTTACCTCTGACATTCCTCCATGTGGCCTCCTTCCGTCCAGATCTCAAATCTCTGGACTTTGCAGTTTAGAGTATCTTGGAGAAGAATGTTTGCTAACCTTCTCATTCAAAAGTTGAATTGGTGGTACACACCCTTTATCGTTGAAAGCAGTCAATCTGTTTGCCGGAGTTGTTTGTGAAGGAGGACATATTGAGTAAAAATATAGCTAAAAATAACATAAATTTGTTTTAAGTGCCCTACTCTTGATTCCATATAAATCCTGCGTTTCGTAATTTAGCCATACTACTGCAAAGTTTTGGGTCCCCCTCTGTAGATATCATAAAGAGATATTCTATGATTAGGTATTTATCAGGTAGAGTTTCATTGATAAATATTTGTTGGTTCGATGAGATACTTCAATAATATTATATTCATTTAATATCAATGAAGGTGTTGAAAACGGCACCTTGATCATTAAGTATTAACGATCAAAGTGGAGGTCTGTGATGATTAGCGATGTTCAAATTTATGTACATAAATAAGTTTGTTTTTGTCTTTTGCCATTTTGAATTTATTTGCATTTTTAGGTAGATAATGCATGTTAGAACAATCGTTTTTACCGTTAAGAATTATACTCTGCAAATGCCTGACGACGAGGACAGAGGCATAAAGGAGTCCAGAAAGCTTTTTACGGATGCCTCTCTTGCGCAAGACCTCCCCTAATGAAGTAATCATTACCCTAATGAAGTTAACCTTCAAGGACCTGAAGGAGAACATCAACCAACTCGAGGAATAATTGACTCTTGTCCATCATTGAGAAGGTCATTAAGAGCCTGACCCTCCCCAAGTTTGCCCAAGATTCTTAAAAAGAACACACCATTTGACAATACGAGTCATATTGGTTTAGTGCTCTCTGGTGAGAATGGTTCTGGCGTGAAGGAGAATCTCAACATCATAGCGAGCTTCAACTACGCCCCATGACATCCTTGAACTATGAAAGAGCAATTAACATTTTAAAGGACCTTCTCACTAAGAGGAACAGGTTAGCGGAAGACCAAATGAGGGATCAAATGATTATTAAGTGGATAAGGGCTGACTTGAATAAATAAATCTAATTTGACGGAAATATTCAAAACCATAATTAACCCTTTTTTACTGGATTTATTTGCA
Source organism: Lepeophtheirus salmonis (assembly GCF_016086655.4). NCBI lineage: Eukaryota > Metazoa > Arthropoda > Copepoda > Siphonostomatoida > Caligidae > Lepeophtheirus > Lepeophtheirus salmonis. The sequence goes on from NC_052136.2 coordinate 19,326,898, forward strand.
TTTTTGCCTTTTTTATGCTTTTTATTTGTATTTTGTGTTGTTTTTTTCTGCATTTGTGTCCATTATTTGGACATCATTGGTGATAATTATAATATTAGACCAATTATTAGCACATTAAATAAACATCTTTGCAGTAAAACCAAAAAAAAACTGAAGCCCTATTTTTTTTAAACAATTTCCTTTACCAAAGTAGTTTTTTTTCCCCCTTTCATTACAAAGATTTATTTTAAAAGAAAATGTTGTTGACTATTTTTTATTAATATACATGAAATATATTTAGCTTTTTCTTTAATCATAAAACTATCAGAGGACACCTTGACCTCCACATTCTCTATGAAAGAAAGTTCTTCTACAAATAGTAATAATATTATTATTGCTGCCTTGATATACATTATATTATATTGATTCAAGAATTAGGAAACAAACTTTTACCATGAGTTAAAAAAAGTGTTGGATTTGACTTTATTTGTTGTTTTTGATCCATAAGATTTATGAGAATTTTCTTGTACTTACTTGTGTTTTTTCAAGGTCATTCATGGTTATAGAAGGTTCAATTTGGTTGTCCATTCAAACCTGAACACTGAATTTTAAACTTCAACAAGATATAATTTATTAATTAACAATAGAATATCAACAAAATTTATACTATAAATAGATGTGTGTTTGTTTGGAGGATGGAATCTGCAGGTCTTCCCCTCTACATTCGCCGAAAAGGTGTAGTCGAAGGGTTTGGCATCAGAGCTGTAGGGGGCCAAAAGTGTCAAAAAAGAGTTCAAAAGAACTCAAAAGAATCATTTGAAAGAGTATTGGAACAGAGGAGATGGGTTTCTTTCCTTGCTGATGTCAAAAGTGACCTCTCTACCCTTGATAGTTCTCTGGAGAGTCTGGTGATCTCTTGCATGAGCCCTAATAGGGCCAGCCTGTTTTCTTTAACTCATCCATGTCCCGTTTGGCCTTTATGACAGAGCCCTTCTTCCTCTCCAATGTTTCGGACCTGCCTAGACAACCAACTGCTTGGAGTACGCGAATGGAAATTCGTTGATCACTTTCAAGTGTCATTTTCCCGACTTGTACGTAAACCAGAGAGCTCAGGTTTGTTTTGTTTTGAAACAAATTATTTATAATTTGATATATCGAAATATGAATTAATTTTTGAATTTGTAAGCGTTCAGATTTCATTGGCTACAGGGTGGGGATTTTAAATCTAAAAATTTAAGGAGAATATATATTATAAATTATTTCCAAAAATTGATTTAGGCATTCACAAATCTTTTGGATTTTACGTCATGTGGTCCATCTAACTGAAGTCAATCCCTCAAACCAACCACATCCAGCTTCAACCCCAGTCTCCAACCTGGCTCTGAACCATGAAAAGTTCTTGATGAGGAACTCATTGTCCATGTTGGCCACTGCCTCGAGAATGGAAAACCGCAAGGAGTGATCAGTTTTATATGCGTATTTATTGGACTTTCTCTTCTCTCCAAGACACCCCACACATAGTAGTTCAAGGGGTTCAGATTCATTCGTCCAAAAATATGTCAGAAAGTCTTGACAACGTTGTTTTTTTACTCTCAAAACGATCATTGTTATTCTTTGGAGGAGTTCCGGCCCATTGCTCATTGAAAGCTTTGGCAACTTCGTCAACAGTTGATTTGGATAGCTTCATCATCTATATTATCTCATTGATTATGCAACAGGCACGGTAGCGCACAATATTAGCCTCCTTGCGTTCGTTTCAAGCCACTGACGACGACAAAAATATCAATATAAGTTAGAATAGATTGTTTGATCGTAAGTTTTCTACTCACATCTGAATCAATATAAACTACTTATGACACAAAAAGAAACATTGCTGTGATCTCTTCATTCAATAAACTTCCGTCTCCGGAACTGGGTTGAAATAGTACAGAGGAGAAAATGACTAATATCTGGTGTTTGAGTTAGTAGCGCATTTCCCCATTCAGAGTAAAAATCAGGGAATTTTTAGTGACACATTTGATCGGTGACCGTTCAACTTTTTTTTTTAAATAAAAATATGAATCACCATAAATATAGAAAAGTTATATTATTATTTCGAAAGGCCTTCATTTTTTTTTTGTAAGTCATCGAATAAATAATCAGAAATTTCAACTGACAACCCAATTATTCCAACTCTAATAGTCCAAAGGAAGGTATCACACCCTTCACAACCTCTCGTAGCTCCGGCTCTGGTTTTACACCTATAGAAAATCTGGATTTAATTATTTATAATACAAGTTTCATTTAATTATATAACTTCCACCGAAAATTAGCTTAAATAAACAATAACTCCTCCGATGTCCATTCTTAACTCTACAAAAAGGACTTACAATTATAACTCCGCAACTAATCCTCAGGGTTACTCTCTGTCTTTTATGAGCAAACGGAAATATTCAAATGTTTTGTATATATAAATGATAGCTTGTATGTTGTAGAAAAAGAAGTTCCCTTCCCTGGAATTAAATGATAATGATTGTAACTTAGAAAAAGACCTACCTCTACAGGTTACTAACTCCAAGAGCTAAAAGTTACAACCGTTTAGATAAGCTAAACATGATAATATCCGGGTAAACAAGGGATTTGTCTTAAGAAATTTTTTGGTTAATCGATTACAAAAGTAACAGCGGTTGATGCATTCTTATTTTTGTTCATTATTTAATCAGTCGTGGGGTTTGTTAACATCTCCATCTGAAATAAGCATTATTACCTATCTTTGGTGTGAATTCATTTATAAATTTAAATATAATAATAATATTTTCCTTGTACAGATGCTGTCTTAAATGTAGAATGTTCTCTTTTTTATGGCAGTAATTCATTTTCGCTTACAAAATCATTATGAGCAGCTGATATTAAGACGGGCATTCATTCAGTAATACCATATCTCTTGCTCCTACCTTCTCGTTGGACTCTTGACAAATCCCACTTCTATGTGTGGCTAAGGATAGTAGGTAGTTTTACCTTAAACTATTGTGACTCAAGACATTTTCCCGTAAACTTTAACCATTTCGCATTAATGTCATTTTGCCTCAAGGTTATTTCGCCTTAAAAAAATATAAATAATGATAATCTTATGTCCAACATTTCAATACATACATACTATCAAAAGTTTACTATCTAATGAGTTCAAACTAGAGAAAAAATAGGTAATACAATTTATATAATAAGAAAATGAAAACAGGACAATTGCTAGTAACTATAGTAAACATTAACTAAGTCTATTAATGACATATTTTATTAAAAGTGTGGCTATATATTCGTAATTATGGACTATTCACATTAGAAAAGACTCATGGATTGACAAGCAAGCATAATACGAGGAAAGAGCCTATCTCCATCATTATTCCTACAGAAAGGAAACATTTAACATATTTTATAGTAATAAATATTAGATATTTTGATTTTGAAAATTCAAAGTGAGCATCAATTAGCAGCCAAAAAAAAGTAATAACGAGGTATAAGGCTAATTATGTATATGTATAACGAAATATCTATGAGGCAAAATGGTTTTAAGGCGAAATTTTCTGTGGCATATAGTTTAAGGCAAAAGTATCAGGCACTATGGGTAAGACTTCCTTAAAATGTAGAAAAAAATACTTAAATATCATAGTATTTAATATTTTTTAACTGGATCCGGTAATTTAAAAATGTAATTTTCGAGATTCCACTCAAAGGCAATGTCCCCCGGGAAAAGGGGAAAACTTATGTGTACACTTACTTAAAAAATCTCCTTTTGGAGAAAGGAACTAGGCGTTTTGGACCACCAACTCCTTCTTTCATAGCTTCGGAGTCAATAAAAAATAAACGAATAAAAACGGAACGATTAGGTTCGGGAGGAAACCTCAGCAGAATAAGCTAGAAAACAAACTGTTGGACAGACTAGGTCTCCCGACAGTTGACATCGATACAAAAAAAACTATTTAAAAACCTTTTACTTCATCAAAGCAAAAATGGCTCCGCTACAGAATTGCTACCTCATCAATTTATACGAACAAGTCGAATAACGAGGATGAGAGTATGAATTGCAGAATTGCACTTTCTGTAGCGAGAGAATAGAAACGTCAGCATATATTTTATACGCGTATAATAGGCTAAGTCCTTTGGTAAGAATGTGTGAAGTAAGATTAAAAGAAATACTAAAATACTCGACGTCAAAAACTGATTGGGAAGTGGCTACAGCTCTCAATCTTCCCAGGGCTTTTAAGGTGAAGGTCATCATCAGTTCAGTGCTGGTGGTAATATATTTTTGTAGATGTAACAAGAAAACCCATACCAACAAATTTGGAAGGCGCAATCGAGAAAGAACTCGACGTTTTAGCAAATTTCTCCGGCTATGGTCGTTAATTCGACTTTTAGATGCTTGTATAAGAATTATTATTATTTTTTTTTTAAAGCTGTGATTTTTATTCTTATTATTGTTTTTTTTTTTACCATATAAGATATTTGTAGGGATTGTGTTATATTAAGTTAGAATGTTTGTTTTTGTTTGTTATAATTATAAATAAAGGTATGCCTATTGGGCTTTTAAAAAAATAACCTAGTTGTGTGCCATAAAAAAGGTATTAAATGAATTGCTAAATAATGGTTAAATTCCACATTAATGGAATAGTTATACAACATAGATGACTCTCAAGGTTGTAAAAGTATAAGAAAGGCCTTTGATGTCTGAAAGTGTCTCTCCATGGTGTGTGAGTTCCTCCTCCAGTTATTTGGTTCCCTTCAAAGCAAAAAGGGAACAGACGGACAGAATAAAGTAGAAAGGCACATAAAAAAAAGGGGGGAGGACATTTATTATTATTTTTTTCTACTGACTTAATTTCCTATTTTTTTCAAGTAAATTATTTTCAGTCCTTCTCCGGATTAATAATGAAACGCTATTATCTTTGGTTCCTACTCTTACTCAGTGGTGATATTGAACTTAATCCCGGGCCTCCAAGACGTGCTCCGTCCACGGCAAATTCAGCTCCAAAGGGTCCTTCAAAGGAAGAACAAGTTGAGCAATTTTTGGCAAAGGTGAGTTTTGAATAATGATATATTTTTGATCTGTATTGACGGCTCATATTGATGGGCGTCTGCAGAGGGGAAGATCAAGGCGTCTTAGTTCTTCCTTCCCAAAAAATTGTTGTTCTAAACAGAGTTGTCCATTAAAATTGAACACTGAATTTTAAACTTCAACAAGATATAATTTAATATATAACACTAGAATTTCAACAAAATTAATATTATAAATAGATGTGTCTCTGATCTCTCTTACTAATTAATGGAGCTGCCCTTAGCGGCAATTATGGCTTTCAGGTGGTGTGGAAGGCCTCCTATACACTGCAGATGTATTCCTCTATCATGGCGTCCCAGTGCTGGCTGACAGTGGCTGTGAGGGTCTCGGATGACGGACACTGCAGTCCTTTCTCTCGACATTTATCCAAAAAGTGTAGTCAAAAGGGTTGGCATAAGCGTTGTAGGGGGCATAAAAGGTTCAAAAAAGAGTTCAAACGCCTCATTCATAGGAGTCTTGCAACGGAGGGGATGGGTTTATTTCTTTGCTGGTGTCAAAAGGGCCTCTCCATCCTCGCTTGGTTCTTTCCACATACTTTTTTGGTAGTTCTATGACAAGCCTCTGATTAAGGATGTGCAACTTTGGGGCTATCTTCTGAGTATTTACGCAAGTAAGAGACGCAGAGGGGTTTTTGAAATAGCATATACATCCTATGGATATATATGGAGGTGGGGTTTAATGAATTGGGAACCATTTTGGAGAAAAAATTGCGGTGATATATTCTGCCTGATCCATTTTTGGTTTGCCCTTTATTACGAAAGCCGTTGGCAAGAAATACATATAAACACAAAATCTTCAGAGATCATACCAGTGGCACAGTTGGTAGAGGGGATGTCCACTCATATTTATGTAAGCACAATATGTTCCGTTCCCCTTCAATTATTTACAACATTGTGTGTATTTATGCCCGTGAATGGTTCCCTACTGCCCATAATAAAGAAATCATATAGACGCCGCTGATTTTAGCAAAGTAGAGATATAAAAACTGCTGGAATCCTGGCAAGCATTTATATATATTGTTTTTGTTAAACCTATATCGGCGGGTCCTGTAAAACCTTTCTGATTTTATTGATTACTCCTCCTTATATTAAAAAATCGAACTTTATAAACAGGCAAGAAACACAATTGTCCAGTAATAGTTTCGTCAGCTATGACTAAACTAAATTTATTCATCAACGAATGAATTCTATAAATGTTTCGCCTGAAAATCTCAAAATATTTTCTTATCTCGACAAAATTTCGAGAAGACTATCCATATTTTTCCGTTTTGGGATTGCATCCACACGAGACCGTTGTTTCATTTAACCTAAAATGATATTTTCTTAAAACGGCTTCTAGAGTGGAAGAATCTGAAAACGCCGTTTACGCGAAAATTAACTTAACAAACTTGTAATTGTTATAAGCTAACTGTACAAATTAAAAATGGAAGTAAATTTTTAAACACCGAATATACTCATTTTCTCTTCTTCAATAATAATTAATAAGATTCAGAGGAGATTCTTTAACATTTTCAATTGGTTTGGATTAAGCAGATTTCTTCCTCCTGTGGACACAAAACTTTTCGAATCCTATAACAATAATTAAAACTTGTTTTGAAAACGATGCCGTGTGAACAAGGCCTAAAAGATTCAACGAAATGTAGTATTAAATTAACACTTCCGTAGTCATCTTTTTCATTAGATATGTCGTTTTTTATACTTTATATGATATATGATCAGGGCTATGGACTCGTTGAAATTTCAGTGATCGACCTAGTCCCAAGTCCAACTTGTACTTCAAGGCCGAGTTCAACTAAATATTCAAGATTAAGTCCTGATTCTAACGGGAATTACAAGTCCGAGTACCGAATCTGGCCATTCACACACTTGGATAGATATCTGAATACGTATATTGCAATCTGCCTGGATCAATCTTGATGCACAATACGAGAAAAAAATGACATAACACTCTCATACTTTACAAAGTGGTCCATGTAGAAAAATATGTGAGTCATAGAAACTTAATTAGGTATAATATATGGCTTTGATTTTCATAAGAAAGAAAAGTAACTATTAATTATCTTCAAAACTAGACATTTTCGTTTCGATTATTTACATAGGTATATGTATATACAAATACTATATAAGAAAAAACAATAAACAAAGTTAAAAAACTTTTATGAATAATACAAAAGAATACTCATTCTGAGTTCGATTATGCTATAAAAATGCCAAACTTACCACAAATTGCACCTGGCAACACATGGTGTGGCCTAGGCTATAAATATATATAGAAGCCAACGTACTATTTTATTTAGGTTTAAACTTCGAGTAAAATGCTTAGATAATTCGAGGCAAGTATTTGTCTATTTTTTGTTTCTGATCTGAATCAGAAAGTTTGGGTATTTACACGAGTATTTAGGTATAAATATACAAACCGACCCGTATCCAAGTAAATGAGGATTTCTGGTTTTTTATTCGGGACTTGCACTAAATTTAGAGAAATAATAGTTTTATTCCTGAGAAAACATTGGAAACCCGAAGTTCCACAGCCCTAATTTTGATCAGGGTTGCTTTTTACATTTTCTGGGATTTCAGCAGTTTTCAAATATTTATTAAGCAAATAGCTCTATAGTTTCCTTGATTAATTTATTCCATTAGTTATTGTATGGATGTTAAACAAAATAAACATTGTCTACATTCGTAACAAAGTCATAAGACATTGATTCAACGCCAATTATTACCCTTTTGCTTAATTATTAAATATCGAGGCCATTTATGACCGGAACTGTCCAATTTTATTTCAAGAGTCCACCTCAACGTTCACACGTCTTCATTAAGGTAAATAATAAGTATTTATGTACAAAGAAGGTGGTGAGTGCCGTCTCAATGGAGGCAAGACACAAACAGATACACTCAGGGAAGGAAGAAAGGAAATAGACACTCCCTTCTGAAAAACAATCAGTTCCAAGAATTGAAGCTTTATTATATATTAAGATTATACAGAAATTATGTGTTTGTCTACAATTTATTCTACTCACATGAAGTAATTTTTGTGTGAACTAAGGTCCCACGAATAGATTGGCTTATTTTAGGGAGTTTTAAATTCATTTTTGAATACTTCAATTCACGAAATTAACCAAAATTAAGGGATTAAAAGTCTTTGATTACTTATTCATCGAAAACCAGTGCTGCCATTTTGAAACTTCGTTCAAATTTAACCCTCCGTTAGTGGGATGGGATATAATACATCCCAAAATTAATATAATTACTTTTTTTTCAGTCTGTATTTTATCACCAATACATTTTAGCATACTCTTGAAACATTCGATCAGTTTATAGCACATGCCCTTCAAAGTCAAGGGCTTCACAAAGCCCTGAATGTTATTTTGTCCAAAATTGGCTATTTCTAAAGTATATTTTTTCATGGAATAGAGGCCATATAACACTTTTCAAGCCATTCCTTAGCTTGAACAATATTTTTCCCCATCAAGAAGCAGTCTAAAATTAAAAAACGAAATTGTTTTTGATCCATCGTTTTGGAAATAGCAAAAGTTACTAGAATAATTTTGAAAACTGTCTTTTTTAGTATTAACTGAAAATGAAGTAAAATCAATAATAGCGCCATCCATGTGTGAATCCCCGTACTTTTCAGCCCATGGATTATGTATTTCTTAAATTTTCATGATTATCCCCTGTTTAGGATTTATTTGTCTTTCCTTATTTGATTTCTTTGATTTTTCACTTTGCCAATGCGAGGACAGCCTCATACAACCCAAGAGAACCAAAACTTATGGGGTAACAATATGGGTGAATTCTGACCTACCTCCAGCCTTGACCTCAAGCTCTTAGACTTTGTAGTTTGGGGAGTGTTGGAGAAAAATGTTTGGTAAACCTCTCATCCCAATTTGGATTTGTTCTGAGCTGCTATAGCAGCAGTGTCCGCAAGGGTGGGCTGGATTGGCTGTAGCCCCCCTCCTAAATTAAGGAATGTTGGCTTTGTAATAGAAAATTTAATATTTGGAAAAAATAACATTTGCAATTTAACTAAATTTTTTTTACAAAAAATATTATTTTTCAAAAAATTTCAAAAAAATTTATTTTCTATGGAAAGTTAAGGATTTTTTAAATTTTTCTCCAAAAATTTATTTAATATTTGAAATTAATATTTCAGATTTTTTACCTAACAATTTTTTTTTTTTATAAACAGCTTTGGATTTTTGTATTTTTTTTTTTTTTTTTTTTGAGCAGCTACGGATTTTTGAATATTTTCATGTAAAAAATTAATATATGAAATTTAATTTTAATTTTTTTTCAAAAAATATATATGTATATATAATCCTGCGAAAGCCCCTGCATCATGACAGCATGGAACGCTATAGATACGGTCTTTATTGTCAAGAGCGGATGTTTGGCGTGTGTTAGATTTTATTCATTATGAAGGAGTTGTCTTTTCTTGATTCCACTGCAATCACGTTTTTCGTAAAGTTGCCAAGTTTTCTGACCCCCTCAGTAACAAATGTCAGAAAGAGAGCAAATGATTTATTTGGGTGTAAATTGTACAGGATACTTTATCAAAGGGTTAGCCCCAAACGACTTTTTTATGATCATTTGAGTTAATGTTGTTTTATTTTTTTTGTTTTTTCCCTTATTTTTTAACCACAACCAACACTACCTACAAAAACGCAAGGCTTATAATCAATGCAAACATTCAAATCTGAAAGTAGGTAGGTGTGCATGGGGGCTTCCCTTCACTCTTTTTAAGCTCTCCTTGTCATGCAATATTTCATGCTAATATAAAAAACCCTTGAAAATGTTGTTCCATAAAGATATCAAAATCAAATCATGTTTAATTAAATGAAACAAAAGCATATCTCTCAAAATAATACATTAGTGCCAAAGTAAAGCTTTTGTACCAATGTATGTATGTAGACATAATAAAGTGGTAAAAGGCACTAGACAATATGTCAGCCGTCAATAAAAAAGCAACCTAGAATTTTGTAGAAGGGAGAATGAGTTATGCTTGTATTATTTGACAAACAAATTATACGTCATTTTCTAGTGAAATTAAAGTGATTACTTGATGGGAGTCTCTTTAAATTGCATCACCTAAAGAATCAAAAATTCCTCGTCACAATGAAAGAGTTATAAATTAATAGTTTTGATGATTGAAAGGGATCATTTAAGCACAAAGTAAATATTATAAATCAAATGAAAGTTATAAACTATAGTCAACATTTTTGGATATATCAACCCATCCTAGAAGTTTGAATACATAGTCTTTCATTAACGGAAATAGGCTTATGAAATATTGGGAATTATATATGGTGTAAAAAATTATATGGAGTATTTCAAATATTTTTGATTTTTTGCTGTATAATTTTTTTTGTGTTTACTCACTACATACCGTAATTGGTATTTGAGTCATTCAGGCTAGATATGTATGTAGATGCTGACTTTCTTTGGGTTTTTCATGAGCTAGTTCAGTATGATATTGAACCTTTCAATTTTTTTCCATCAATGTCTTGGAGTTCTTTTATACGCATTAAGTCCAATATCTTTTTTCTTACAAGACGGTCCATTATGGTGATGCTTCTCAAATCAAACTCCGTGATAAGGTGATTGACTGTCACCTTTCTTTTTCTTTTATCGATAACCTCCTTGACTGTGGTCACTGTCTCCTGTAACCTTAATGGTTTCACCCGGACTCTTGTGGGTGACTTAGGACTCTTAAACTTAATTGTCAATTGTATAGATGTACAATTGCCTCAGAACGGCCCAAATCATAAGACGTGTCTGCAAGATTGTTTTTACACGCGAAAAGTGCGTCCATGTTGACATTGTGAGGATCGTACAGAGGAACAAAAAATAATAACTTATCAACAGCTAGCATCTAAGTCTCTTATTTTGGTGATCTTCAAGTTAGGCAATGATCAAACAAAAGAAAAAAAACCGGCAAATTCAAATATATATTTAATCAGTAATTCAGTCAGGGCTCCTCAGAGCCTCTGTATATCATTAATGGCTTAGGTGAATTATATTGAAAGTAAAAAAATAATTTAGCCAAGCATATTGTATATGCTGCGATATATGATCCAATGATATGAGGCCCCGTTTTAATCAAAAGGTTGGGAGTCACAAGAGTTGGACTCGAGACTTACATTTTGATCACTCTATCAAAGTCTTGCGTCTTTACTTGGACTCAAAAGTCATTTCGATTTGTTCCTGAATATAAACGAATCTTAAAGTATCTTTTATTTTCTCCGGACCGGACTCAATGAGTTATGAGCCAAGACTTTAAACTTCCCTTGGATTTGAAGTATAAGGACTTTTTCCTAACTCCAAGAATCAATGCATGAACAAACAGGGCTGTATATTGCATCAAAACATTAAATCATTAATCCTAAGAATTGACACCTGTCTCGTTATAACTGACAGTTTATAGTACCCATGTGCTTGAGATATCGTTGACAGAGTGTGAAAACAAACTAACTAGCTAAACATAAAAAAATAAGTTTAACAAATATTTGGGAGTAGTCATAGATTGAGATTTTTTTTTTTTTTTTTGCCAAGTCAGTATTTTTCCGTATTTCAGAAGACGACAATGTGCCTTGAATTTATTAAGTGAGAAACCATGCTATGTTGCAATCTATCTATTTGTAATGTAATACAATGTAGCATTCTTTCAGATAAATTATGAATATTTTACAGCAACTATTAGCTGCAGGAGTGCGCAATCTTGCTTTTAACAAATTTAATTATAAGAAGATTTATCTTTAATAGCTCCATGAACTAATATACACAACAGTTTCAGTAAGCAGTATTCTTAGTTTAATGAAATAGTTATATATCAGGGGCACCTGCAACATTTTTGCAAAATGCTTGGTTTTAGGATTTTTTTTTTTTTAAACCAAAAATTGAAATTTTCGAAAAAAATGTTGAAAATTAAATTTTATTTATTAATTTTTTTATTAAAAAATTTCAAATATTAAATTTTTAAAAGAAATTTTCAAAAATGCACAGCAATTCACAAAAAATTTAATTTTATGAAAAAAGTTTGGAAAATTATATTTCAAATAATAAATTTTATATTTTTTAACAGCCACTTACATATAATTAAATTTTCCGAAAATAATTTAAACTATTGAAATATTTTGGAAAAAAAACTAAAAAATCCACAGCTATTCAGCAAAAAATTTTTTGGAAAAGAAATGCAACAAGGAAAAAAAATTTTATATTTTAAATTTTTTGAAAAAAAGTGTTAAATATTAAATTTTGTAGTAAAAAGCAAGAATTATTTAATTGGGGGATGGGGCTACAGCCCCTCCAACCCTCCTCCTGCGGGCGCCCCTTAAATATATATATTATGTAAAATACTAGCTGGGATTTTGTACAAGTTATACCTTGTACAAAATTCAAAAGAAAAAAATATTTGTAGAATATAACATTTATTCTACAGTTTAAAGCAGGGATGTCCAGCTTTTAAATACAATAAGCCACATTGCCACTTTAAATATTTTAATGGTATCATAAAACAAAGCCTTTTAATACATAATTATTTCAAAACTAATTTTTCAAAGTTAAACTATTTGAAAAATTAAAATTTTTACCCCATTGCATAATCTGATTAATCGACCTTTTTTAGAAAAGATATCCTTATAAATATTTCTTTTTTTTCCTGTTTCTTCTCATTAAAATTTTCCGAAAGCGATAATTTTTCAGAAAAAAATTATTTAAAGGGAACACCACACCTGCTGTTAGAGTGTCAGAAAATAAGAAATGACGTCATATATTTTTTAAATGTCTGTACGTATGATACGCGTTCTACACATTTTGATGATATTCTAACAATTTTTGCCCAAAAATACAACTTGAAGTGAGAATGATTAGTGGGGCGCACTTGAACATTGAACAAGCGTAAAGACGTACTGAAGTGCTGGCATTAGGGACATCACAGCCTATTTTAAGCACAATCACCATTTAAGCCCGATACTGGCTGATGAAAAAGCTCATTTTACACACACTCGTGCCAGTAGACACAATGTAAGGCTAAGGCCTAATAGAAATTTGTTTCATATAAGCATCTATATCATATGATCTCTACTTTCACTGTCTCTCTTTCTGTCTGTGCAAATCTCTCTCTCTCTTTTTCTGCTTTTTTCTTCGGTTTTTTTTCTTTCTTCCTTTCCCGCCTCCCCCCTTATTTCCTTTTTGAAAATAAGATCGACGCCAGGGATGCCAAATGAGGTCTCTTACGTACCTTCCATAAGATATTTGAGTAGCCTACAATGCAGCCCGCGGGTCATGGGCTGGACATTCCTGGTTTAAACCTTAACTTAGATCCACGGTTTCAAACTGTGACCTTGACCAAGTTTTGTATCGATCCTTATTTATTCCGTCAAAAATTGGACAGGTCCAAGGTTATAGCAAAACGCTTTTCCGAGTGATGTTTGACTTCCGCCACGCTTTTTAATAGTGATGTCAAGGATAATATACTATTACTATTAATCATATAATTTTTAATATTATATGGAGTTAATATACCATTGTTATTCTCTACGACGTCAAAATCTGTATGCCTTGCCCAGCAGTCGTTACGGTACATCATATTGAAAATTCTAGCAAGCCCAATTACATTGTGGTTTAACCTTTTATTTCAATTAATCTTGGACTGGTCCTATTGCTCCTTCGGAATATCAATCCTTGGGATAGTTTCTTATCTCTCGGTTCTTGGATTAATATTTAATGTCAATGGATATTAAGGCAAATAGATAAGTGGTTTAAGAGCATTGCATATATCTCGCGAAAAATTATAGCAAATTCAATGTTTCAAACAACGACATTGATTAAAAAGATTATTTGAATGAAGAGTATCGAGAAAATGAAGAGGAATTATGAAGAAATATGCTACTTTTAGTTACAATAGCAATATTGTTGTACTAAAAACTGTAAAAAATATATCTGTATACGTGTTTTATTCTTTTCAATACTTTTTAAAAAAAATATATTAACAAAAAAAGTTTTTAAAAAATGCATATTTGTAGGCAAAAGAACACAGTACCTTCGACGAAATATCCGTTCTGCAAATTGTCCTTTGGCAAAATTTTATTTAGCAAATTGTCCTTCGGTAAAAATATTTTAGGCCAAAAGTCAACTCACAAAAAATAAATATTAGTATGATTTGGCACACTCAAGATATTACTCTATCTTCGTTTCTACTCTTTGCCATAGCTGATGTTCGTTGTTGCAGACTGAAAGTTATAATCTATTGAGTCTTAATATGCCTTACGACCAATCGAAATCCCATTGTCATTTTTTTGTATTTCTTTTTCTATGGTCCTGCGAAACTTTTTTTGTGTGATATTAGTGTTGCAACTTGATTCAAGAACGATTTTTTCCGGTTTGTTCACAAGTGATTTTTGGGGGATACTAAAAATGGAGATTGTTTTGTCGAAAGTAAATATTATTCTACATTCCAGAAACGACAATATGGTATCTTCAATGTGCTATATCTTTTTATTCAGTGCGAAACCATCATGGTATGTGGCTTTAACAATCCTAACAGCAATCCAGTGTTGCATTCCTTCAGAGACATTTGTACATTCCATTAGTTGCTGTTTTGTGCAATCCACTGTTTGTATATTTGGATTTCTGAAAAAGGAAATGTTGCCCAATTTGTGTGTGGTTTCCAATTCGGTTACCAAAAAATCGGTGTAATTCCCAATTCTGTCTATAGCGAATTTACAAATATATGGTTTATGAAGGCATATCTGTTTTCAAATGATGACCACGTTTCAATAACAACATATGAAGTTTAAACCGAGATAGCTGGGAGGATTTTTCATCTTGTCGTTCCTCTTGGAATACAGAACTCCAAATTCGAGTATTTTTTGATATGGATGATAAGATTAAAAGTATAATCCTTTGTTTCCACTGTATTTCTGTTTGGTTCTAACTCTTATAGAACACAGAAGTCCCCTTAATCTGGTCTTCATTAATTAATAATAATCATAGGCTGGAGCAATTGTTAAATTAAATGAATATATAAATTTCGAATGCATATATATTTTATTTTGATGGTCATCATTTCATTTTATTATATATTGATGGATAGGTTCTGAATTATTCTGGATGCTATTTGTATGATCTTTGTTTAATGAAAACATCAGTGAGGTTTCATCAAGAGTAAAAATAAATTTGATCTAGGTATTATAATCTATGGGAGACCGAAAAAATTGGTGAATAAAATGAGATATAAAAAAATTCGGTGTCGCATCAAGTCTCAACAATAATAATTACCCCTGATGAAAATCCAGTTTAGAAGGGGAGTGTTAAAAAAAAGAAACCAAAAATCAACATGGTAACCCTGACAATTTGAAGCATGTTTTGGAGGAAAGCAATGCACTTTTGGCCCCCTACAGCCCTGATACCAAACCACACGACTACACTTTTTGGGTACATGTCAATGGGAAGGCCTGCAGTGTCCGTCATAGTAAAACCATGGCTCTCATACCCAATGTCGACCAGCACTAGGACGCCATGCCAGAAGACTACATCCGTAGCGGGTACCAGGCCTTCTGCCACCGCCTGGATGCCATCATTGGCACTAAGGTCGGCTACATTAATGATTAAGAGAGCCCAAACACACAAGTTTTTATAGTATTAATGTCGTTAAAATTATAATGGATTTTTTGGTACATTCTGTCACACTTTAAAATAACAATAAGGTATCTTTAATAGTTTTGAGATATTTATGCTTAACCTCACTTTTTATTCTTTGCGTGGGATCAATAATAAAACATACGATTAATCTTAAGATCTGTATTTAAGTTGAAGCAGGCTATCTAGGGCAGATGCAAGTGTTTAGAAGCTTCTATATCAATGAGATGGTTCTATAACTCATTCTCTCCATAATCATATCACCTATTAGAGTATTTGTGTTTTCTCTACAGTTCTATAACAAATAAAGTATTGCTAGTATTTGAACCACTCTGTTGAAATAAAGAATTACGTTATGGAGCTTAAATTGGATGGTCTGTCATTGGGAAAGATTGCCAAGCAACTTTTGTTGATCAAAGCCTCCATAAAAACAATAGTTTCGAAGTATAATAAATTTGTAAAAGTGGAAAACATTTCTAAGTCTAAGAAAAAAAGGTTTTTTTTTTACCCAATTCCATGATAATCATATGTACAAAGGTAGCTAACCCAAAACCAAAGAGGATAAGGAAGGTCTTCATTAATAATAATTTGGAAATAGTAGATGTCTATGTTTCAAAAATAATTTGTACGTTCAATATTGCATCGCTCTGGTTTCCGTAGTAGACATCCAAGAAAGGTACCTTTTTAAAAGTAAAATCAAAATCATTTGGAGTTTGCCAGTTAACATTTGATAACAGTTACTGGTTTTGGAAGTTAATTTTATTGTCTGATGTAACAAAAATCGAACTTAATTGTGCTGATTACCAACGTAAGATTTTTAGAAGGAAAAATATGGAAAATAATCTAAAGAATACCGCTCACACCGTGAAAACTTACTGGATGAAATATCAAACTTATGGTTGCTTTTCGTCCAAAGTTTATCTTTAGTCCATATATAAGCCATCATGAAAACAAGAGATTATATTGAGATATTATATGGTAATATTATTGTATGAAATGAGACGTAAGTGGACGTCAGAGAAGTATTCATATTTTAAGAACATTTCAAACCTAGAATATCTAGATTATAGATAACTATTAGAAATAAGATTATCCAATTGTAAATCACTTCCGTGAATCCAAGTCTAGAGTCCATAACAGTCTTTCCTCTTATGAAAAGGAATTAATCGAAATTTTCAAATAGGAATGGAAAGATATTCAAGCAAATATTTGGTTAATTAATACGTTCTGAGCGTTTTTCTCTAGATCTCTTTAGTGAGCTATATTTCACGATTAATACATTGTGTTAAAAAAGTTTGAAGGTATGCTTAAAAGTTAAGGGCACACTTAAATGAAGTTCATTTCAGTTTTGTATTTGGTGAAGCCAGTTGTGAGTTACAGCGTTTCAAAGTGAAGGTAAATAATGAGAAAATTCGATAAATTCTTCAGGATCACTACAACCAAGGTGAAAAAGGTAGAGCAGGCAGCCAAAAAAAAGGGATATTTAAGGACCCAATACAGTACTCAATGCAACAGCAAAGTGGTGGGTCTTATGATTTCGTTCTGGTAATATGGATGTCGAAAATGTAGGCCAATCATCGAAAATGTTGATAAAATAATGGAAGTTTTTCAGTTGGAACGGCATGTGAGCACTTACTACATTGCCCAGGAACTAAAGATTAGCCGGAAACCCCTTTGAAACTATAATAATGGGATAATTCTAACTATGTCAAAATAAAGAGAAAAAATGGTGAGAATATTATACTTCACCTATTATGTGACAAGACTTTATAAGAGGATATATAAGACGACTTATGGTAGTTATTAAGGCCAAAGGCAATGGCAGATAGAATGAATTCCATTATAAGATTTACTGTTGTCGGTTGATTTAAAAAAAAGTTAAATATTTTGGTTAATTCATCAAATGAAATTTTTTTTTTTGCTGATCTTCAGTGTTTGATTATATTTTTTGATAATTATTAAATAAAACAATATATAATTTATTTGTCTTATAATTACAGTGTTTTGGTTTAAAGAGCTTTACGAGAACCATACGTTTGTCCCTGAACTAGATATGAGCCAGTATGTCGTAAAAAATTTATAGAATAATTATAGAGAGGGGCACATTACAATAATTACAAGGAGGGGTATTTGATTAATTATACAGGGGGTAGCTTCTTGTAAGAGGGGAACATGTCCCCCTCCGTCTCTCGGGATTTCCACCTCTGGCTCTACAATGTATGTATCTAAATATTTTTAGATATCAATATATTTTCAAATAAAATGGTATCTTCAAGTTCGATGAGGTGTATTAGAAATGTCAAAGAATAGTGGTTCTCAACCCTTTTTACACTTCTTACCACCTGAGATATTCTACACATTGAACTATTATTTAAGTTTTTAAAATTCAACAAATTGTCACACAATGATATGGAAAAATTTAAATGACATTTTTTTTAATAATATAAGTAAAGATAAGTTCGAGTAAGTAAAACACTTTTAAGAACCACTATCCTTGGAAGAGGTAAGAATTACTTCAATTCCAGTTATAAGTCTTTGTGAACCAGTCAAATTCCTTCAATATTTTCATTGTGTTCAGTTTCAGTCCTTGAATATTTTTATATATCCAGTTGGAGTCCTCAGATTTCTTTTAAACTCATTTAAAGTTCATAATTATAATAAAGGTTGGTGTTCCTAGTTTAAGGTTTTTCTTAAGTTTACTATAAAAAAAGCTTTCAAGCCCAAGTAGAATAGCCAGTCTAAAGGTGGGTTAATGTACACGCATTTTATTTCTAAGAACTTTGCATATTATAATCTTCAAACCTTAACAACTGACCCTTTCAAAAAATTAAGAGATTCTACGATTTAAAATCTTTCTTGTTTGGGAAATAGAAAATGCACGTTAGTAATTTTGATGCTTCTAAAATATAATTTATCAAAGCATATTAGCTCTTACAAACAAGGAACATTTAAAATCACAGAACTTCTTTATTTTGATAAGGATAGTTGTAGAGGTTTGAAGATGATAATATTCAAAAAAATTCGAAATATATTATATATTGGGCCACTTAAAAATTATACACATGTTCAGGGCCGGTGCAATAATTTGTATTTGGGCGGGGATAAAAAATTATTTTTTTCCAAATTTTGTAGCTGATAGCCCACTTATATGGCCTTTTAGAGGGCTCTTAATGAATCGTTTGCTAATATTTCTCCAATAACTATTTTTTAGTAAATATTGATTTATCCGATTCTTAAATTACTTTTTTCTTTTTTTGTAAATATTGATCTAATTGATTCTTAAATGACATTTTTAAAAGGTCAGGCCTTTACAAGGCTTTTTTAATAAACTTTATCCATATTTCATTTAATGATGTTTATTGACCTCTGCAAAAGAAGTTGAATTTGTATTTTTTGATTTTGTTTGTTTATCAAAAGGACTAACACAAAAGTTACAGATGGATTTTGATCCCCCTTGGTACAAAGATTATATGTGGTCTCAGTCAGAGGTCATTAAATTTTGAGATGTCCAGGTAGCACAAAACGTTCAAAATGCATAATCGACCATAACTTTCGAACCTATTGAGGTGCAGACCTCAAATTGGTGTCTTTATATATCTTTAATATAGATAATTGATGTAACCAAAAATACCATTAATGAAAAATGACCGTAGATGGAGGTCTGCACTCGACCGAGTGCCCATTCTACTTATTTATATTTTTAATAAGTGGTTTGAATACATGGTGATCAATCGAAAACTGAAAACTTACTAATTCAATAATTAATAAAGGTTGAGTGATTGAAATTAATTCATATTTCGATATATTAAAGCAAACAAACCTTCCCTACTCCAAACTGGATCCGGAGGAGTTAAAGAAACCCGCCAAGGTCAATACCCATAGCGGGTGCCAGGCCTTCCAAGGCCGCTTGGAAGCTATCATTACCACTAATGGCGGCTACATTAATGATTAAGAGATATCAGACACACATGTTTTTATAGTACTAATTATGTTGAAATTCTATTATTAATTAACAAATTTTATATTATTGACGTTTAACATTCAAAGTGTTAAATTTTAATGGACCATTTGGTATTTCAATTAATAATTATCCATGTGTTGGGAGTCGAGTCTTAAGTCTTCAAAATATGGACTCAAGTCCATGACGAGTCTTGAGTGCTCAATCTGCATAATATTATACAAAACACAGATGAAAAGACATTGTGACCCACTATAAGGGAGTTTGTGAAATTTTCCTATTTTTGAGAACCTTTCTCTCATGCAAGGTTAATTGAAATACAAGGCTAGACCATTGTGTAATCAGACTTGCTAGACAATTTCATGCATCGTGTGGACTGCTGGGTAAGAAAGACAGATTTTGACTAAACATGCAACCACTCATATACTATGACGTCAATATTAAAAAGCGTGGTGGAAGTCAACAACAGTCGTAATCGCGTTATGATATAACCTTGTATTTCTATTAACCTAGGTCTCTTGTAATGTCCAAAAATGTACATTTGGTATCTCTCATTTGTACAAAAATATAATCTTGTTCAACTTATGTGTAGAAACACATAAAACTTCATAAATTAGCAATAAAATGCAAAATATTGGAGCATAATACGTATAGTAGCAAAATGGGAAAGAAAATTGATAGGTCTATATTTTGATTTATGTTTTGTATTTTTTTTTTAAATATATAATGACTTGAATGCATTAGAAATTATTATCATAATTATTTTCAGTCATACATACATTAGGGTGAGCTAATGAGGCCTGAGCTTTATTCAAATAAGCTTAAACTTCTATGGGTACTGTGAATAGGCCCAAGAGCGTCAAAATAGTGTGGCTAAAGGAGTTATAACCCTCCTCAAATTAAGAATTTTTTTTTCTTTTCCAAGAAAAAAATATTTGAATTTTTTTTTCAAAAAATTTAGTATCTGCAATTTAGATTTTTGTAAATAAATCAAGAATTTTGAATTTTTATTTCAAAAAATTTAATATTTGGAATCTATTTCTTGATTTTTTTTCAAAAAATTTAATTTTTTGAGAATAGCTGTAGATATTTAATTATTTTTTTTCAAAAAATTTAATAAATGAAACCTAATTTTTAAATATTTCTTTGAAAAAAATTTTAATATCTCAAATTTTTTTAGCAAAATTAGATTTTTTAAATTTTTCCACAAAAAGTTTGAATTTTTTTTTTTCAGAAAAAAATAGTGTCCTCAGCCCAAAAATCCTAAAATCAAGCCCCTCCCCCAAAAAAAAAAGAAATATATATAATCCTCTGGACGCCCCTGAGGCCTAATAAACAAATGTAGGGGACATTCACAAACCCCATGGCCCCTTAGGGAGGAAGGGGATCCTGTCTAAGACCACATCTATCTAAAGATAGTACCGATCCACCGGGTTGGTTAAGGTCCTCAGACCTTAAATTTTTGGTTTAATTTTGGGTACCCAAACTTTCGGATCCAGATTCGCAACAAAAATTATACAGACACATGCTTGAATTTTATACGTATTTTACCTAACGTTTGGACCTAAAAAAAAAATAGTATTCTTATGTCAGTCCTTATTTATTCGGTCCAATCCAGTCTTAGGACCATTCCTATTCAGCCAAATAAGACATATTAGATATGTTGTAAGACCATACATGTTAAAAAATAACTATTAGATATTGTTATAATAACATTGGAATAACCATGCGATGCAACTGTTTATGTAGATGTCGCTCCAGGCACTAATCAAGAGAAATATAGGTACTACGATAATATTATTTTTCTATCAAGGATTAAGTGTTAAGCAATACTTTTTATGATCCGAAAGATTCCTCGAATCTTTTTAAGATTTGTAAAAGTTTGAGTATCCAAAACCTTTTCGGATCTAGGATACTACAAATTTACCTTAAGCATACAGGACTATTTCGGATTATAATCCAAGACCTATCCTATCTTTATTGAGCAATACTATATAAACTTTTTCAATAAACGGATAATCCCTCAAATTTTTTTAAGGTTCGTAAAAGTTCGAGATCCCAAGGCCGGTTTGGATATTTTCAGATAATATAAGCTTACTTATACCGTACTCAGATACTTCTGATTGGAGTCCAAGGGCCGTCTTATCTCTAGGGATATTCTTGTTGGGGAGGTAGGGGTGTCATTTTAAAAACCCCTAGACTGCAGTGACGGTTAACAGTTGAACCAAATAGTTTATTAAATTTAGAATGAAGGAGAGAATAAAAACCAATCAATTCCACAAAACTTTCAATTATCCAAATAAGTTTTGGTATCTCTGTTGTATTAATATTTAAATTATTTACCATGAGTAAAAAGACGATGAAAAAGTGACAAAAACTAATTTAAAATATTTTTAATATTCCTATAATTGGTTTGCCGGAGTTGAATTGATTAAATATAAATAAACATAAATATCACAATTACTTCGTCTGGCATAGGAATTGTCTTTGATGACATTAAGTATATTTCCGTCACTAGGAGTCACCGAGTATCGAACCTACGCACGTTGAGTTCAAAAGACTAATTACTTCTGGTTGTGTTTTCTATTTTAGGCTTTTGAAGAGTTTTTTTGGGCAACAGCCTTTTTATATGTTTTATGTGCTCTTCAAGGAAAAACAGCTATTTCGGTTGATCTACTTTAAATTTACATAAAATAGTTTTTTTTAAGGATGTATTCAAAAAACGAATACTAAGTAGGAGATACAATCATTGAAAATATATCTCACTCAATAACGGCCTCAATTCGGATCCCTAGCCGTATGTAGATCCTCGAAACTAGAACCCGATCTAAATTATTTCATTCCAGGGCGAAGGAGTTGTTTAGGCACTTCTTAATGATGTGAGGACCTCTGTTCATGTTTGAATCAAATTAGTTCCAAACAAAATTATCTATCAGATTTTAGATCGTGGTAGATAGAAGGCCAAATATATTTGGACACCCTGTGGTAAAAGGGATCCTGGTGGCTCATTCTGAGCTACCAGTGCCTTTCTTACCTCCGCAACTCTTCTCCTGTCGATTCATGTCATCTTTGAGACATCAGCTTTGGTAATTTCCAGATATTGGTTCATAGTGCTACCTCAGTCCTTATTTATTGAGTCCAGTCTAGTCTTAGGACGGCTCCTTGAGACCGGTCATTACGACTGTCAGTCCTATGGTCTGAAAGTACTACAACTGATTAAAAAAAAAAAAAGTTGAGGGACGTCATTAATGACTGAATTTTATAAGTTTTATGGCATATCAGAGCTGGACTAGGCTGAGACTGAATTGAACGACAATGGAGTCTTCAATCCTAAATAAGTATCGACGCAATAATAGTTGTTCACAAAAATCATAGCAACAGCACACCTGCGTGTTGCCTCTAAAAAAATATAACGGACTCTTTTGTTGTTGAATTGGCTTTGAATTCGCTCACAATCGTGGTCTTTTGGATGGTGTGTTATTGTTGTGTAAAATCCACGAGTTGTTCTTCAATATTTCTCGCCATTTTTGACTGGTTTTGTTTGTGATAACTCCGTCAAGCTGGTATGACGATTTTTCAACACCATTTTTTTCACAGCATCGATGTTAAGTTCGGTGGTAGAGGATGAAGGTCGTCCAGAACGTGACATCTCTTCCACGATCGAACAGGACTCCTTAAACGCTTTGCAACACTCATATGCACGTGTTATTGATCAAAATGATTCACCAAAAGCTTTTTCTAACATTTTTAAATCGTTAGCACATGAAATTTCCTTCGCAACACAAAATTTAAGGCAAATTCTTTGCTAATAATTTTGTTTATTGTAAAAACCGTGGAGCACTAGTGAGGTAGACTGACTTATCCAGCTTTTGCAAGAAAACTGGTATACAGATTGCGCTCAAACATGGTACCATAATGAGAGACAATGCTGCGACCTAGAAAAAAAAATTACTTCCCTTATGTACGGGTAATTAAATTAACAATTCCCGGTACTTTTTTCACATAATCTATATAAGGATTTCCCAATTTTGTCAGCGTATCTTGCAAGAAAAATCCAGGCATTTGAAGTACCGGATTTTGTTGTTACACCCTGTATAAGTATATGCTTAAAAGTATTAAAAGTTCCATATATGAGAAGTCAACATGAATTAACAAAATGCTACCTTTTAAAAAAACATTTTTCTCATTTTATTTAAGGAGAAGGCGGATTATATTCCAATTTGTCCATTATATCACCCATGACTTACTATAATGAATAGTTTATAAATATAGTCCTTGCAATAAATTATAACTAAAAGTCGATCATAAAAAACCAAAGAAAAAGAGCAAAGACTTATTTTAGAAAGGGAGGGAATAAGGCAGTTTCAAGTAGGGCGATATTACTAAGTGCAATCAATCAAAGCATTCATACTTTCATAAAAGCAATTTATAGATTATACATTCATGTTTACCTTTTAAAAAACAACTTCAAACGTTATTATGTGGGTTATTATTTTGTTAGATTCAAGTTGGAACAATTAGTCACAAGGTTTTTCCTTCCATTGTAGGACCAAAAACTATTTTGAGGGGTGTTCTATAAAATAAAGAATAAAAACTTAATAGATTGACAAACCATTCTCTCTTCCCACTAAAATGTTCTCTATTTACGTAATGTCCTTCTGAGGAATTTTTATTATATAATCATGATATATCCAAGGAGTAATTAATAGTTGAAGATTGACTTAAATTACCAAAGAAAATTGGACATAAATTGTTGGGATCGAGGATAAAATCCGTGTTCTTTTTGGGTCGCCATGGAATCAAATCTTGTCTGCATATCATTTTTTTTTAATCCTTCGTAGTATACAGACAAAAAAAACTACTCCTCACGTTTAAGGCCTTCATGATGTCCGAAAGGGTCCTCCCGGCACGGATAGAATTACCTATGATGACTCGTCTCGCCTCCATCGCGATATATACAGAATTTTAATTTACAACAAATACATGAATCAAAGGCTTAGAATTTAAGCTATTCAAAAATAATCGGAACTTTAAGATTTAATCTACAAAACCTATTTGAAACTGTTCTAGAATGTCTCATTACTTTTTTCTACACCCAGTACATAAATTATATTTTATTCTCAAGGAACGACCGGGGCATGAACCTACACACATTCTGCTCAAGAAAGTAATTTATCCCGTGAGCGTTGTCCAATAAGCTTTGTCGTTCTATTCCTGAAGTTATTTTTTTTTCAGAGGTCCTCAAGATCGGCGCAGGCATATACCTGGAGGCCATAACATTTCTCTGGTTGAATATAAAGTATACGTAAATTCTCATTGTCTGACTAGTTATACTTTTTGAGAATCTTGATAAAGTTGAGCAGGTACACGCAGTACATATTAATTCAAATACATTAACATAAATAAATATAAATACATAAAGCTGATATGGTTAAATGAGTTGTAACCTGTAAGTTTGTATAAAAGAAAATTGTATTAATTACATATTATATATCAACATACATGTTCATTACAATGATAATTAATTAATTCAAACGCTACCTTCCAGTTACTTTTTTGTCTTCATATGTGGTGCATGGACATGTCGCATATAAAATTATATAGTTCAAGGTTTGAAGGCATTCATTTTATCTTATTTTTTTACTTATATTATAGTGTACATGTAATTACTGTAAGAAAAGGTTTTATTGTTGCAGTTTATTATATAATTAATGTTCGACAATAGCGATTACATTTTCGCAATATATATGGAGTGGAGTCCCAAAACTTGCATAGCATTTAATTACGATTTTATTTCGGCTATATTTCACTACGAGGGTTCATTGTGAAACCAAACGATAGCTTAAACAAGTTTTTTTGGAGCAACAAACAAAAAAGTCAACGCGTGTGCAATTTCCTTGGCGCTAGTCTCAGGGCCGAGAAACCTACAGACACCGTTGGCATATCCATCCGGAATACCTACAACAGCAGGGAGTCCATTACAACTCCATAGAGCCAAGAGTAATAAAAAAGAAGTCAGCTAAATATAGCTGACTTCTGGCCTGCCTCTATGTGGTCTTTCTTCAGCCCTGATTGTAACACCATGAACTTTGCTATATGGAGTGTCTTGAAGAAGAATGTCAGCTGCACCTCTCATCCAAATTTGGACTCGCTCCGACCTGCCATCATGACAGTATCTGTTTGCCGGTGTGTGTAGGCCGATATTAGTTGTGAAAGAGAAGTTCTGGAATAAAAAAGTTAGCTATATCACAAATTGATTTTGATTTATTTTATCTGTATTCAATAAAAATACCGTTTTTCGTAGTTTAGTTAGTTTAGTGTTGCAAGTTTTGGGTACCCTTCTGTATGTGGCGCGTCAATACACAACCTCAATTTCTATAAACAAACGATTATACTTGCCAATCCTTTAGAAATTGCACTTAAAGTAGCCAAAATTGATCATTACAATAAAAAAGGATAGATATAATTTGAAATGAATCATATCGGGTCTTAAATCAAATAAAGGTTTGTAAACTATAATTAAAATTATTGAGTACCTTGACTCATCCTACAACTTTGAATAGGAAAACTATAATTGACTCAAATATGTATAAGAAATATTGGGGTGTTTGGATATAAAGTAAAAAAATTAATTGGGATTTTCATTTTCAATTTTTGTTCAAGTGTGTTTTATGTTGGCACACCACGCTTGTATTATGTCACAAATGAATAAATATTAATTAAAAATGTACGTATTTCAGGCCAAAGAATATGAAGAAAAATTTGAAAGGTTTGAGGGGGAACTCTCCCAATCCAGAAATGAAATTGAGCAACTTCGTAAACGCTTGGAGGAACAAACAGGTATGTATTATATGTAAATAATCTTATTCAGTAGACCATTAAATAGATGATGAGCAGTGTACATATCACATCGGTACCTTTATAGTATTTCGCAACCTTCTCTCTTAAAAGAAACAAAGAAAAAGATACCCAAAATTAGTTGGTAGCAGTTAGCCGATATATCTACAAAACTATGAAATTATTCATGACCGGTAACTTTGCATCCAAAATGTCTTCCAGTAGTAATTTTGGCACAATAATAATTTGCCGCATGAAATATTCACAGTCTTTTTTTCCATGAATGTGACCAAATTAAATTATAGCCCAGTTTTTGGATGCAAAATTATCTTCTAGGCACTCTGGAAACAAAAAAATACGACCAAAACTTTAAAATTGAAACGTCTGAATCCCTTTACAAATAGAAAATATTGTTTAAAAAAAGTCATTTTTTAATGGCTATAGAGGTCAAAAAACGGCTTTTGAGGACTGAAACTGTATAGACATATTTTTTTCATTAAAATACAACAGAAGATTGAACTAACAGGTCACCCTATAAATTGGACACCCTAGTACAAACACTAAATTAAAAATTTAGAAGTTGAGTTTTTTGTGACTTTTGACCTTTTAAATGACCTTAAAACTATACTATGTATACTTAAAAGGTTATATAACCATTGCTTTAAGCATAAAAAGCCTTTAATGATCATGACATTTGCGATTTCTTCTTTTTTACTTTGAAAATAGATTTTAAAAATACACATTCAAAGGTAAAAAAAAAGTAATTTAGGGGGTAAGTGGTTGGGTAGATTTTTTTTTTTTTCTCCCAAGGTGCTAACACAAAAGTACCCTATGTATTTTTTGTGAGCTGTCGATTGCCTCTTCTCGCTCGGTACGTCATGGCTATTTCATAATGTATTTTTTTTTGACAAATAAACATTGTATTAGGTTATTCTATACTAATGCTACGTTTCTAAAAGGACAGGAATACAATTTCTTGTTAATCCCTCGTCATTTATATAATATATATATTGGCCAGTGTATTATGTCTATGTGGCTATGATACACAAATACAAATGTATAACTAATTGTTTATTTAAATATAACTAAGCAATATTGTCAAAAAGTATCGAATAAAATATTATGTAGATTTTAATGAGATGTAATTCATTTTAAAATTGACAATTTGAAAAATGTTTGGGAAAGGAGTAGGTTAAATATCATGAGTAAAAATAATCTAGCGATGATAAAGACAGGAATTACTCCGGCGCCAATCCTCCATTCTACTCCTAGTAACATATAATCCTCCAAGAAATCCTTAGGGTTACCCATCCTCATTCATGGATTAGTCATTACTGTATACTTATAAGTTATATTTACCCTCTTCAAGAATAATTACATCAGCATTGGAAAATATGAAACACATACTCAGAAAAACAACATAAATTATCTTTCATTATAATATTATTTTCATCTAACATTGAAGTCAATTATGAAAATGTTTTATAGAATGGGCATGCTAAAAAAATTGAACCTGAAAGTCAACATGGTAACCCTGAAAATTTGAAGAATGTTTTTGAAGGAGAGAAAGAATAATGATCATGGCGTTTCATTAGATCAGCTATAATCAGATATGACAATAGAGGAAGGCAAAAGGATATAAACAATGACATTTGCTAGTATTACTCCAATGTCGAACCCCAATTCTACTCTGAGTTCAATAAGGACTTAGAATTATAAATCCGTAACAAATCATCAGGGAATTACGCTCAGTCTTTTTTGGCGTTTTTTCCCCCCATTTCTCGACCTTCAATATGCAAAACAATTAGCTCTTCTCAAGGGCCACAGTTGTATATACTAGTTCCTCCATGAGAACTTCTCCTACAAGGCCAAACTTGGGGCTTCCCCCAAAAGGTATCAATTAATACTCGTGATTAATATTCTTATAAAAGCCTTTCTTAACAAAATCTAACAAAGAATAACAGGTTTGGGTGTAGATACTTCTGTTCAAGAGATTGTGAAAGACCTGAGGAATCCTCCGCTCGATCATTTACAATTTTAAACACAATATAAAATATCTACCGACACCTTCACTCTGGGTACTGTGTATAGGAATACCAATGAATAACGAATTTGTTTCTTTTGTAAGACATCGAAGAAAACGACTAGTCATGTTATATTTGAAATTGAGCATATAAGAAATGTCTGGGATCACTTAAGGTCTGTTTTTTATTTGAATTTTAAAATATTTTTATAAAATAAGGATTTTCCATATTTATTTATTGGGGTTAATCAAAAAGAAATTATTTGAATTACCTCAGAACATCCTATACAAATTAAGATACACAAGAACGCCATTGCCGTATAATTATGTCTAAGTTATAGATGGCTGCATAAAATGTAAAGACTAGGTGATTCATATACACAGTCTTATTAATAACGGAAGATTGTATTTGTACGTATACACGCAACCTTTCTTATCATGCGGAATTTAAATACTCTTTTTCCATATTCACCCACGATTTAGAATAATATGTACATGTTTTAACGGCTTAATTGCTTTAAAATTTTTGAAGAAGTTAAATAAATAATACGCATAAAACTTTTCAAATTATTACGACATTTGTTTGTTGTTGAAATTCTACTATGTTGCTGCGTACTTTGTTTGTTTATTACAAAATGCGTGACGTTGGCATTGTTGAAGTCGGGCGTAGGCACATTTTGGGCACCTAAACAACCAAGACGTGTTATAACAATGAAACACATTTTTTCATTAATATTATATAACAGAAACTATTGAGCTATTGGAAGTCAAGATGGAATCAATTAATAAAAGGACTTAAACCTTACTGTCTATCAAATTTATATTTTCTCAATTGCCTTGTCTATATATTTGTTAGTTAATTGAATATTTATTACTGCTTGGCATAGATACATAAAATAAAACGAACACAGCCAAACAACAGAGTATTTCTGTTACTACAGCAAATTCTAAATCCTAGTGTACATTAAAATTTTGTTGGAACAATATATTTTTTATTTTTTTACATTTCATAAATTTTAAAATACGAAAGTCTTATTTTTCCTCATTCATTGCTTGATGTCTTTCGTAAGATGAGATTGTCTTCACTTTGCAGTTCTTCCATACAGACATTGCACGTTGAGTTTATGGCTTTTCACTTGCTTAGGGGGGCTAAAAAAGGGTCATGTCCAGTGTAGGCATGTACAATAAGTCACAATTTTTCTCTTCCGAGCTTGATACACTTCGACTTCGGCTTATTAAGAATAGTATGCATATGGTTCATACTTTGATCTTTTTTAATTCGGTCAAACCAATATTGATAGAAACAGTCATGAATTACCTTCTTTATGTAGCTTGGAGGTGTCCCAATAGTAAACTGGTTTTTGCTCTCAGTACTCCTACTCGCAAGATGGTCTGCAAATTCATTTCCTGTAATATCAGAATGTCCTTTGCACCATAATAGATCTATATTTTTCTCATTCATTCCTTTGATGATGATTTATTTACATTTTTAAACTTCTTTACAAGTAGTAAGTGGATTAAAGATTGCAGCAATTGCTGATTGGGAGTCCGATCTGATTATTAGATGTTCAGTGTTTTTTCGTACTTGAGAAGAGCTTCTACACCTTGTGTTATGGCAAAAATCGCTGCTTGAAACACAGAAGCCTCTTTATTCAATGAAGCCATCTTTGTTTATATATATGACCCTAATATCTATAAGGAATATATAACATCGTTAAACAATTTTCTTTCCGTATTGTAAATAGAAATTAAACGATTACAATAGAAATAATAGCATATTTTTCTCTTATTATCTTACTTTTTTAGACCCTGATCGATTAATAATGTACAAATATACCCATTTTGATGGATTTTTAGTACATATGACTTAAATTATATAAAAAATATCAGCTATGAACCCCCAATTACGATGCAATTTATGACGTCAGAGAAAATACTCTATATTTTGTATAGTGGTTTCATGGGAAGTCAGTATTGTTGTTAATGTCGGGCATTTTGAATCAGTTATAAGCAACAATGTTTATAATAGAAAAGGGGTTCTTTCATTAATATTGAAATAGTGAATTATTGGATGTCAAAATGAAACCAACAAATAGAAGGACTAAATTCTTACTGTCTATAAAATCATATTGTTCAATTACCAGGGGCGTCTACAGAATTATAATTGGGGGGAAGGGCTTAGTTTTTTGGAATTTTGTCCAAAAAAAATCAAAAAATTATAAGTTTTAAGTAAATAATTTGAAAAATTAACTTTTTTCTTAAAATTTTTTAAAAATCCAGAACTATACATAAAAAAAAGTTATTTTTGGCCATGTATATTGAGCCTTACTCGATATAGGGCATAGCCTCGATCCCTGCCTCAATACGAAGAACTGGGGGAAGGTATTAAATCTTGAGCTTTTTAACATAAAAATTTAATATTTCAGATCTTATTAATATTTTTGTGAATAACTATGGATTTTTAATTTTTTTATTCCAAAAAGTTTTATAAATGAAAAATTAAATTGTTTGTGAACAGCTGTGGATTTTTAATTGTTTTTCAAAAAACTTAATTATTTGAGAATATATATGAATTTTTGAAATTTTTTGTGAACAGCTAAGGATTTTTAAATTTTTTTTTTTTTTTTTTTTATATTTTGAAAAAAAATTCAAAAACTTTTAACTTATGGATTTCTTTTCAGAAAACATTCCAAAAATCATGCTTTCTCCCCACCAAATATAATCATGTGGACCCCCTTATCACTTAAGCTTAAAATACTTTGTGTGGTAAGGGGGTACTTAGGTTAAATAAATATTTTAAAAGTGGTACATCACTAAAAAAATGGTGGCAAATCCCTGCACTAGAGAGTATCATTGGTTACAATAAGATTCATTGAGTATGTGGCTGGGAACATAATAGTAACATACAATTTACATAAGATTGAACTCTAATGACTATTTAAATATTTCATATATCATAGCAAATATACAATTTATTATAATTTACAGGGCTTGAAAGCAAGATATCCGGGATGAAATCCCAGATGGATGCAATCACAGAGACCTACGATGAACTACATGAAAAAATGCATGAAATTGATAAAACTCGGAAGAATAATCTAATATTTTATGGAGTCAAGCCGGATTTCTACCCTGAGATACCCGGACAATTGGAGAAACAGATCCACGATATTTTTAGATTTAATTTGGGGATATCAAGGGATATTCCATTTATAAAGCTCTCTCGAATGATTACAGGACCAGAGGTGGGAGTGCACTTTTCAACTGTTGAATTTGGCAGAATTTGATTCCCTGACTCCAAATATGTTTTTCCTTATCAATCTCTGATTATTCATATAATGCCATAAACTTTGTATCTTTCGCTATTTTCAATATGCAAAGCTTATTTAAACACTTGGTGTTGATAGGGGAGTCTGCAGGATTATATTTGGGGGGGAACTGGTATTTTAGAGAAAAAAATGAAATTTTTTTAAATTTTTCACAGAAAATTACATATTTTGGAAGAAATAGTTTAAAGATTAAATTTTTTGAAAAAAAAATTGAAAAATCAAATTTCAATTTTACATTTTGAAAAATAAAACTTCCAAAATCTATAGCTATTGAAAGAAAATTAAGTTTTTGGAAAAAAAAAAATTAATTGTTAGGAAAAAGATTTCAAAAATTAAATTGTTCGGAAAAAAATTCCAAAAATTAAATTCTTTCGTGAAAAATTTCAAAAATTAAATTTAAAATATTACATTTTTTATAAAATATACAATTTTTTTGAAAAAATTACAAATTTTTTGTAAAAAAATCAATATTTTACTTTGCTGCGTAATTTGTATGAACGACGATATAAAAATTATGGAGAAAAACAAAAATTCCTTTTGGGGGGCTATACCCCCCTCAAGCCCCTCGATATATGATATTAATATGTTTCAAATCCTAATCTTGAAATATTCAAAAAACATCATGAAAATCTTTAGAACTCAATTCATCTTTGTTTAATGTTGATAAATGGCGCTTTTTCTTCTAATGTTCATAGCTCTACGATAAATCATGAAAGTAGCGGAATATCCTATTTGATAGCTGAAAGTCATAAATGTAAGTTAAAGGAAACATACTTCAAAAAAGCTTTCGATTTTAAAAATATACAGTGATAAATACCAAAAACTTTTATGTCATTTTCTGAAGAATTAGAGATTGTTAGACATAACATAAGATCACATTTGGAATCAAAAGATCCAACTCTATTAAGTTCAACGTTTTCCGATCTTAGGATACTTAGATACCTAATATTGTGACTTTGTTGGAAAGTGGTATTATGTTTACTCTAAATTAAGCTTTATTTATTTAGGTTAGAGGATGTAAACCTGTTCTTGTCAACTTCCTTCATTGGAAGGATAGGGAAGAAATTCTGCGACTATCTAAATTGCTCAAAGGGACCAATATTTATGTAACTGAGGATCTATCTCGAAAGATGAGGGAACAAAGAAATGAGCTGAACAAATATATGCGAACAGTAAGTGGAACCTTTGTTTTTAAAGGCAAGACAGGCCAGTGATTACCTCCCCTAAAATTTTGATTCTCAAATTTTAAATATTTTTTTGTATAAAAGTTTTTGTCAAAGCATGAAAAATTATGCTGTCAAAATGTTTTTGACAAAAAAGGACTTTTTTGTCACTATCATAAATTATTATTAATTGTTGTCAACAACAAAATGTAATTACGAAAAAATTGTCTAATATTTAATAAAAATTGTGAAAAAGTTTTTCTTTAACATTCGATCAAAAATTGTCAAAATTTTACCAAAAAGTTACCCCCTTTCCAAAGAAAACTAATAGTCACTACTCTGGGCATGGATGGTTGAGAACCCTTCATTTGTATTATTAAACTATATGGTTATTAAAGAAATTGAACACTATAGACGCAATTTAGCTTTTTCCAAATAAGTCATCTTTTTTACTATTTACAATAATAAGGTGTGTTAAAAAGAAATCCATTATTTTTAATGGATTTTTTCCCCGTTAGTATTTATTTCGTTAGCAACTAGAGCAGTGGTTACATAACGGACAGACCCATAATTTCATTCACATTTTTGACAATTGGCCTTGGATATTTTACATCAAAATTATAGGAACGGAATCAACAAAACCAAAATGGTGTGTAATTAGCTATTACAGTATCAGGACTATAAACACTATTCACATATTCAGCCACCTGACTTGCATTTTCGCCATGTTCAAAGAAAAAAAAATCTCTTACACTCAGTATTGTGGCTTTGATCAGTTCCCTATTTCTCTAAGAAATGGTCTGACAAATATTTTATTTACTAAATATTTATCACATTTAGTAAATAATGAGCAAAACATCTCTTTGCATCTCCTGAACAGCTTTGAACTGTTCAAAGAGTACATTTTTATTATAAATATTTATTTTCGATTGCAAATGTACGTTCCTCACTAGCCCAGCCCATGATAGTGCGACTGACTTTATTTTCTTGAAAACTTTAGAATCTTGCCTCTTGAATAAAATTACGTCCACCCTGTTACACACTAAGTGGAGATATAAGCGTTAATTTTTTTTAAATATACATGTATACAAATTCATATATTTACTCCCACTGAACCCCAAGTGTCATGATCCTGGCCGAAACTAACGTGGGGGACATTAGCGCTCTCTGTGGCTAACCATCTGTCGTTCTGGATGTTGTTGGATCTTTCGATATTCTATTGTTACTTATCCGAATAAAAGGTGATTCGGTTACCATAGGATTTCAAATCGTTCTGCAATTTTCTCCCATCGCAGCCCGTGTGGCCTTCATTTTGTCTGTAAGGATATGTCTTGTACAAGCGGTATAGCTTCAGCCTCCGGTCAGTTTTTATGACACTGGAGAATGTTGCATGGCTTAGTTGGCGCTTATTGGCAAGAACGTTAATCGGAGTCCCAGGAGATGACTTCAAAGAACTTTTTATGCCTACCATGAACATGGGAGTGCGCTTTTCTTCACGTTGGGACTTATGGGCTTTTCTCTTATATCCCCATACTCCTTCTTTCGATATTTGAGCATCTTCTTGATGTAATGTAGGCTGTATCCCACCAATTCGATGGGGATCTTTCAGGACTTCTCCATCGTAAATACTTTTTTAATTAAAAGTTGCGCAATTATCTTAACCCCATCACTCAACTTCTCACTTAAACATGACAATAGTCGAGTTAAATACTTTTCTTATTGTTCAGGATGTAGTTAAAGATAATTTGAATTTACTTGAACGACCGTATAGTTCAGAAAATTTAATCGTATGACATGACTAAACATTCTGCATCAAAATGGGAATGAAATATACTTAGATAAATTTACTGTATTCATAGAATGATTTTTAGCATTTTAATTGATATTTACAAGTAAAAATGGATTGAACAGTTCAAACAATTTTACAGAATTTATATGACGTAATTATTATAAACGTGTTATTAAAATAATGCTTAATAACGTAGGGTTAATCATGTAAAATGGTCCACTTCCACGCGGATTACGTCACTTGAATACACTCAATCACAGTTGTTCACAAAGACATATTTTGTGGATGATCATATTTTATGAGTGAAATATAGTTGGCTTGCAGATGTATGTTATATAAATACACAAGTTTTTCTCCGTATCAAATAAGGAATTTTCTTTGTAAGACTACGACGTTATTAATTTCAATTGTTATACCTTAAGTTGTTGCTAGTTCAAATAATTTATTACTTATTCATTTTTAAAGCTGTTTTTGAATATCAATAAAGTGTGACTTCCCAACGTAAAAGCAAACTACAATGATTTTTCACAAAAGGGAGTCTCGTTTATATAAGGTGTGAAAGCATCACTTCAGGGGAGTCTGCAGGATTATATTTTTAGTAAATAGAAAATTTAGTAATAGAAATAGTGTTCCATAATTTACAATTTTTCGGGGAAAAAATTCTAAAATTTAATCTCAAATCTACAATTTTTTAAAGAAAATTTTTAAATATTTAGTCTTTCGGAATTTTTTTTTAAAAATCCAAAACTATTCACAAAAAAAAAAAAAAATTGGGAAATATATGATAAAAATTACTTTTTATTTAATTCAAAAATCTCAATTTGTTCACAAAAAAATATAAATTTTTGCTTAAAAATACTAAAATCCACAGTTGTTCTCATAAATTAAATTTTTTGTAAAAAAAATTCAAAAGTTAAAGTTTGAATATAAATTTTTTGACAAATTATCGTAAATTTATCTTAATTAGTTATATGGAGGCCTTTTAATAATATGTCAAGTAAAAAGTTTGACAAAAAACGGGTTTTTTGGCTAATTTTCAGTTCCTGGACAATTGGATAAGTGCTCACTTGCCGGTCCAACTCGACGATTTCCATTTTTTTATCCACATTTTCGACGTCTATATTAACTGAACAGAATCGTTGGAGCCACTGTATTGCTGTTGCATTTTATACTGATCAGATCCCTAAACAAAACAAATTTTTTTAGCCACCTACCCCGTTTTTTTCACCTTGGTCGTAGTGATACTGAAGAATGTAGCGATTTTTTTCTTTTTTTTTCTTCCATTTTGGAACGCTAAAACACACCACTGAATTCCCAACTACGTTTTTATCACGCAACCTTCATTCAAAAAGATGCAGGAAAAGGCCCTAAATCATCCGGTAGCTAGCCAAATAAGTCAATCATACCAACAGCAATTTATGTCTTAATAACTCCCAGACAATCATTTTATAAAATGTATTACATTTATATATACCATATTTCATAATATTTAAATCCTCATAGATCCTTGATAGTAATGGCTGACAGCACCTCCCTGAATAATGAAACAAAATGATGGTGCACTTCGAGCTCATGATGTCGACGTTAGAGGCTCAACAACACGTTTAAGAAAAGAAATTGTTTAACAACAAACTCAAATGGAGGTTGTGCCAATCATATGCAACAAACAGAATTAAAATATCTCCAGTAAAAGTATTAAAAGGAAATTACTGCCCTGAGACTTATGGGTCACCTTGTATATACAGGGTGATGCCTCAAAAGTTAGACTCCTCTTTGATGCCATCTAGCCTCAGTTCTAAAAGTCTGACAGTTTTGTAATTGGTACCATTCGAAAGAACCAACAAAACCTACAATTTGAGGTTGGTTATGTTTTGTGTGATGAAAAATGTCCGAGCAATATTCAAAACGGTAGACGGGGGTCGATCCCCTCCCCCACACAAGTCAATCGCCTACAAGAAGATCTTCAGAGTTGACGCTGTTCTGAATCGGAGAAATGATCGCTATTTGGCGGAATCAAGAGCTCAGGTCGAAGGAACCTTCAGGACTAAACATCCAGCTTAGGTCAAGGCCCTCATGGTTGAAGACACGTTCCCCTTAGACAACAATGTGTTTACCCAAGACGGAGCCCCGGCATACATGTCCAAGAAGGTATAACATTTCTAAATGGAGAACATGGCTCCCTTCTGGCTGGTAAACTTATGTCCTTCGTTCTCATCCGACGTGAACCCCCTGGACTTTGCTGTTTGGTGCGTCTTAGAGAGAAAGACAAACAAGATTTCTCACTCAAATGTCGATGCCCTGAAGGCCGTGATCACTGAGGAGTGGAAGTACTTGTCTTTGGAGGTCATTAAGGCCAGCTGTGCTTCTTTTCGTCTCTGTATTGAAGCCATCATTCAGAATGGAGGGGGACATATTGAATAAAAAGTGAAGAAAATTGTTGAATTACTAACTTTTGCGTCAAAAGGTTGCCATAAAAATGGCATAAAAGAATATATGTAGAAGTGAAAACAGCTTTTAAAATTTTCTAATTTTTGAGCCCTCACCTTTTATAAGGGAGAAGGGATCAACAAGAAATTGTACTCCTGTCCTTTTGGAAACGGAACAAATGTAATCATTAATTAATAACTTTTTACTTCGTTTATTAATCAAAAAGAATACATTGTGAAATAGCCATGATGTATTAATTGAAACGGGGGAATGGACAGCTGACAGCAAAGTCAGAGAGCCTTGAGAAGTTAAAAAAAAGTTGTTACTTTTTTCTCTTAATTTCTTCTTTTTATATCCTAGTCTTTTTTCTTTTAATGTTCCTTTTTTTTGTCAGATGGATTTTCATTTGAACTAAGAATCTTCTTGTTAGTCCATTTATTATGTATGATATATATTTCCTTCTCTACAAAGGACCGAGATGCAACCCCGCACACATTGAGTTTAAGAGAATATTTTTTCCCTGAGTGGGTTTTCCATTAAGCTACGTAGTTCCATCAGGAACCATTTATCAACCTTTTGCAACAAAAGGTACAAATGTTACCTATTAAAGGAAAATAGACAAACAATATGAGCAAAACATTACTTGGTGTAATTATATGTCTCAAGAAGATATTGATTTATACACCCTAAATTGTATATTTAGAAGTTGGAAGGAAGTATACAATATGGAATTAAATATTTTTTCAATAAAAATAAGTAATTAACAATTATAGCAAATATGATTTTTTTTCAATTATAGGTCTGAATGAAGATGATTTCATTGAGATCCCAGTCTATTTTTCTTGAATACTCATGAGGTATGAATAAATTCAAGCTCTCACAAAATATTGGTGAAATCCAACTTGCTGGGGGCCATTTTTAATACTCCACAAATATGTTTTCATGGTATTTTTTGAACAAAGGTTATTTTTTTAAAAAAAGTTAAATTAAAGAACTTGCTCTTGTGGGTATTTTGAAGAAACATTTTTGAAATTATTTGAGTCTAAGGGGAGTGAGGCCCCACAGAAGTTCGAGGATCCTTCAAAAAGTGCCAAACTTTGATGTAATCCGAAACTAAGCCTCGTACTCGTATAAGTCTATAATCTCAGACACAGTGTTCTTTTGTCTAACATAAATAGATGGTAGTGAAAGGTAATAGGAATTTGATTACCCGTTTTGAAAGAGAAGGGGATTGATAGCCCTTAGTTTTGAGGCAGCTGGCATCTTATCTCATTGTGATTTTACTTTTACTTTGCTAACTAAAAAATAAAACTATCTCATACAATGTCTTCCGTAGCACACTGGTGAGACTGGTTGAGAACCCATGGTTTAATGTCTTTATTTGATTTGTTATACCTTATTTGGCCCCAATACGATCTTTCAGATATTATCTATGAATTCTTAAAGTAATGGTTCTCAACCAAGGCACACATGGGATTGTCAAAACATTTACGAGCCACACTTTCACAAATAAATGACTAAAAACCCTATATATATTTATACAACAAATAATAAACTTGACTGTTGATATGCATTGTACTTCTGTCAGCTGTCATGATCAAAATATATATTCTGCATACCGTGATTGAGACACTTGGGCTTCCCTTTGAGAAATAATTGGAGCAAGCCGTAGTTGGATCGGTGAGAATCTGGCACGTAGAATAGAATTCAAAATTGCCTTTAATTTTGTTCCTTGCCATATATTCTGTGAAATTCACGATGCGAGTCCTGACTTACATAAACAGATGAAGGTGACATGCATAAATAAAGAAAATACAATATATATTATAACATATTAGCTTTAATCAAAAAGTCAATTTTCGGAGTTTTTTTTTGGTTTTTTTGTACAGTATCAGCGTTTTCCAATGATTTTTTACGTCGGCTGGGTGATACAGTTGTATCTGAGCTGACGACTTCTTATGAATATGGAAAAGAAGTTTTAGGAACGAGACAGTTTAAATAAAAGGATCCAAGTCCACTACTAAACTTGTCGGGCCCTATAATATTTCGTAAGCCATTGTTTCCCAAACTTTACTATGCCAAGATCCCTTTACACTAATACGTGCTTAGTTGAGGACCCCTTTAAACGAAACCTTGTTTACTATTACTAATATTAAAAGTTCATTGTCCCATTAAAAAAGACAGATTATATTATAAATTAGTAATAGCTAATAGCAGGGTCAAATTAAGTTTTACAGATCAAATGAAAGCCATATATATGGATACCAAATAATCCCAGATATTTGAATACAAGGCCTAAAATTGGAGTGAATGATATGTTTATGAATTATTGGGCTGCATGTTGGTTATGTCATGTTAAAAATTAAATTGTACATTTGTGGCCTGTCAACACAAAAGCTAGAATGATTTTGCTTAAAATTGAGTGTGGATTACATCGTTATTCTTCAATGAGTTATCTTGAATTTCTATCTACAAATTATTCTTAATCTGATATTGAGTGAGTCGCAAATCGCAATTAAAGTAGCCAAAATTCATCGTTTCATTAAAAGTATGAAAAATTGATATATTTTATTTGAAAGACGATATTAGGCCGAATATAAGTCACTTAAATTAAATAAAAGTTTTAAACTATAAGTAGATGACTTTGAGTATCCAAAGTCCTCCCACAAATTTGAATAATCAGCCCATATTTGACTCAAATATGTATATAAAATATTGGGCATGTCTTCTTTTCCTCTCAATTTTAGTTCAATATTTCTTTGATGTTAACTCACCATACATATTGTACATACACCTGCACTATTTTTAAAAGAAAATCATGATAATCTTTGCACATCTGTTTAATGCAAAATACACATTTAGGGGAAAAAATGTACTGACGCTCTTGCATATTTTTTTTTTTTTTTATAAACAAAATAATCATATATATCGTGTTTATTAGTTGAATATTTTGAACACAGAATCAAGAGTAACATTTTTTTCCTATTTTGTACAACTCACATAATAAGTCTTTGTCAACATAAAAATGATCTTGACCGAAAATAGAAAATCCCAATTTATTGCTCTATTTCATATATACATGGTTTTAAAGTTAAATATCACGGGCATATATGAAGATTTATAAAGGTCGTTGACACCATTGAATTTTTGAGAATCTCGGCTTTCAAATGATATTTCACATATTTGCAATCGATGTGTAAAGATATCGATGTATACACGGGTAGTTGGCTGGATATTAGAGCAATGGTCACATAAAAGTAAAAAAACTTTGTACGGAATGCCAGGGGACATTAAAGAGTGTCTAACGATGTCCATGAGTAGAAAAAGGAAAGTTTCGATCACAAAAATTTCATAAAGACTCAATTAGTTTGGTTTGAGGTCGTATATACAGGTTTTGAGGGGGGAAATGTTTACAAAAACTCTTATGCAGAAACGACCTACATGAAGCAAGACCATTGTTCACTTTTTTTTAAATATGGACAGAAATATCTTTAGATGAGCAAAATAAAAAAATATACATTATCCGTGAGGTCGTGTTTTAAAATTTTTTAAATATAATTTCAACTTTAAAAAATACGACAATAAATAGGTGTACCCTTCATACAATATTTCATAGAAATATTTGAGTAAATTATGGGCTTTGTATTCAAATTCATGATATGAGTTAATATAGTTGATAGAGCATTTGTATTTGTACATTAATTTGTATTGTTCAGTATGCATATCTCTTCATCTGATGTTCAGCTGATAATTGTAAGAAATTTTCAAAACAGCTTATTTGTAAAAAAACACATAGAGAAATAGATTTGTAAAATACTGTTCTTATTTTTCTGACTTTTGGAGCTAAGAAATGTGAACGGCAACTCTTCTCTATATATGAATGTAAAGAACTTACTTAAGCATACAATCCGTTATAGTTGGGCACACCTACCATAGCAAACTTGACCAGGTAAAAGCCAGAATCATGCTTGCATAGAACAACTTCCCCGAGGACATCATTTGTGCGGATTACGATGCTGTCCTTAAAGCGATAAGATTAAGTAAAACAATAAGCGTCGTAAAAGGAAACTTATGGTGTGGAATAATTACGAGCACAACGTTACATCGCTAGCACAAAGTGTATTTTTTGTCAACAGTATTCTAATTCTCTGGATATCAGTCTCATGAACGGTGATGAATTTTATTTGTAAAGAAAAAAATCAACCAGATAATGCCGAATTTAGCTAAATGTAGCCGGAAATGTGATAATTTATAACACTGCTTGGAGGAAGAACAAACCAAAATAAAACAGAAGCCATATATCTTCAATACTGGTTCATATGTTGTGTTGAGATACCTAGGGAACTCTTACATTGAGTGTCATAGTAGGCAACTGTCTAAGTATTAATGATAGGACGATTAATCAGAATCCGAAACTCGGGTGTTTCTTCTGGAATCGGAATCAGGAAAATAATGATTTTTTGCAAATCTGATTCTTATTTATTACAGGAATATAACTATTTATTACTTTTCTAAGTTATGACCCCCCCTCCCCCTCAAAAAAAAAAATTAGGGAATTAATTAGACATTTAATTTAATTTTTACATTTTTTGTGAATGACTATATATTTTGAAATTTTTCTCCAAATACTTTAAATTTTGATTTTTTTGCACAAAATATCATATTGTTTTTTGTGAACGGCAATGGATTTTGGAAATTTATTGCAGAAAAGATTAATTTCTTGAAAATAACCATGTGTTTTTGAAATTTTTCAAAAAATTTAACTTTTTGTGAATAGTTGTTGATTTCTAAAAATTAAATATCAAATTGTATTTTTGAACTTTTATTTTTTTTAATTAAATATGGGAATTTTTTTTTCAAAAAAAATCCTAAAACCAACCCCCAAGCATATATATATAATCATGTGGAAGCCCCTGATAGCAAAATAGTATATTTTAACTTTTTTTTTAAATATTAAAGAATCGACATTGGGAATTTTTACTGGACTCGCATTGGGATTTTTTTGGAATCGTCCCATCACTACTAAATATGTTCTTTACCATGTTTTATAAAATCTATTAACGACCCCATGACATTGATGTCAAGGCCCACAAGTTAGGAACCCCTGCTTAAGAAAATCAAATAAATGTATCATCCATTAATTTAAGGAAAATTTTATGTCATTATGATACTGATCAATAATTATACGATCAATATATATGATCATTAAGTATGAAGATCAATAACAGAAAAATAATGCGATAAGGAGATTAAAAAACAAATGAATATTTTACATAGGTTTATGACATTTTGTATGTATTTAGTATATGTATACTGATTCCTTCACTAATGATTAGTCATCAGAGTAGATTTATGACAGTATTCAATCAGATTGAATATTGTCTAAATATCAATGTCATAAGTATATGACAAATGGACTGATCCTTAGAATTTATATGCATTACTACAGTGGAGGAAGTCATTTTAGAT
Source organism: Lepeophtheirus salmonis (assembly GCF_016086655.4). NCBI lineage: Eukaryota > Metazoa > Arthropoda > Copepoda > Siphonostomatoida > Caligidae > Lepeophtheirus > Lepeophtheirus salmonis. Next base: position 19,369,598 of record NC_052136.2, read on the forward strand.
ATATACCTAGAATTGTAAGAAATATGAACTGCCGGTATAGATGAAAAAAAGAGCACGAAAAAATGTCTGTGAAATATTGTAATTTTTAGTGTTGTTTATTTTCTAAAGGATTTACATATTCTTTAATTGGTACTTTTTTGAAAAACAATAAAAGATGGACTACTCATCTTGAAAACATTTGCCGAAAAATATAATATATTGATATCTGCAATATCATATTTAAATTTAATTTTAAATGATAGAATGGAAAGTAGGTATTGTTCTTACGATATACCGGGCTGTCAAAAAGTTTTGGAACATAACTTTAATTGTGTGTTGGTTAATTTTATTCAAAAGTTGCGATAAAGAAAAAGAACAGCTGATGGTTTACCTTTTGAACGCCTTATTTATCAAGTTTCTTGGATAAATATAAGAGAAAATGGAGCAAATAAGGCACAAAGTGGCTCGTTTAGTCCGCTCCAGATTTAGCAATTCTAATATTGTAAAGAACCTTAACGTCTGCAAATCCACCGTTTGGTGGGTCAAGATAAAGGTCGACAATCAGGGAGGCATCAGTGATCGTCATAGAAGCGGAAGGCCGATCAAATTAAAGTGGCGAACGGCAACAAAATATTTTTTGAAAAATCCGAAGATGACTTTGCGAAGAAGTGGTCGATGAGCCATTCCATAGTGTCCAATGCCGTAAAAAGCTAATGGGAAGTATCTTCGACATATTGAACGACCCTTGTTCACTCTGCAACAACAACAATTATATTTTGATTTCTGCAAAAAGCTATAAAATGACTTGAGGTATCACAGAAATCGAATTTTGTTCTTCTCGGACAAGGCATGTACATGTACATATGTTTTTGAGAAGTCAAATACAACCTCCGTAAAGTGACCACTACCAAACATCTAACCTGAGTAATAATGCTCTACATTGTTTAATCTGAAAGACACAAAATGAAGCCAAGTTGGATACAGATTGACTAGCAGGGATGAATTGATGATTTTGCAAAGAAAAGTGCTTCCCTAGGTTCTCAAAATCACAGTATAAAGGCCTTTGAGGAAAGAAATAATGCAATTTGAAGCTTTTTTTTAAAAAGAAATTAGAGTCAAAAATGGCTAAAATGACCATATTTTTTCTAATAAATCCAAATTTCGTTATTTAGCAATTAAAGATAGCCGATTATTGCTTTCAACAGGAGAGGGCTCCTGCATATACGGCAAAATTGTGTAGGATTGGATGACCAAAAAAAGGAAATTCTGGCCTAAGGACTTTTGGTCACCGCAGAGCCCCGACCTAAATCCCCTCAACTCACATCATCTGATGGTAAATTGAAAACAAAGCCTTAAGACAACGTCACAGCTGTATTGAGTCCCAAAATTTCGGTTGATATAGAGTAGCGATCAATGTCGAAGCACTTTGATCTCTTGAATCCACTTATTTCCTGTTTGCCCAAAAATATACAATTATCTGACCACATTTGAAATAGATTTAGTGAGTATGAATATATGGTTTGATTCAGGAGATGAGTTAAATACATGATCATTAGTAGATTGAAAGGGATTATTATTTTTCTTAAACCCAATATTTTTACAAAAGCTATACTAATACGTTAAAATTGTTGAGCCGTATTGCGTAACATACCATGTTTTCAATTGTTTTCTTCAACTAACTCTTTTTTTTATCGTCTGCTGTTCCATCATCAAAGAATTTCCCTTCCTATTGGGCAGTATCATCCCCAGTGATGAGAATCTGGTGTATTTTTTAGCTGTCCCGTTAATTTGTAATATAAAGAAGGAATTTTCTTTTCCTTAGCAGTTGTCTTTATTATTTAATTCATTCCTGAGTAGTGAACGTCCTTTCCTAAATAGATTCAGTTATATTCAAAGCCTGTTTGAACGTTCATTTGTGCTCATAAATGACGAAGCGTAACCCAGAGGATTTGTTACAGAGCTATAATTGACAGTCATTGATGGGCTCAAAGTAGAATTGGGATCGACAACGGACATAGTTCTAGCAAATGGCCTTATTTATATCCTTCCCTCATTCCTCCCTGACTGTAGCTGATCTAATGAAATGTCATGAATAGTATTATTTCTCTCCTCCAAAATATTATTTTCTGATTTCCAGCCTTTGTTTTCTTTGTTTCTTTTTGGATGAAAGGTTGCGTGATACAATAAAGGAAACGATGCACTCCATGTATTTTATCTTTATGCAACCAAGTCATTTTCGTGTTCTTATCTAAACTGTGACGTCATTGTACACACTATTGTTACTAATGAATAATATTTAATTGCATAGACTGCTTAGCTGCGTACAAATTAAAAAAGCTTACGTCATCACTTCTCCGACATATTACATTACAACTAATATACGTTACATTAGTTTATTAGAAATATTATATTTGATTAATTATAATCTATTTAAAATACGCTAAAGGCAATATGTGGCCGTAATTCGAAGTAGAAGTGTTGTTAATCGATAGCTGACCTTTAAAAAAGAATGATAAGTTATTTAAGCCATAACGTCGGTGAATGTATTTTAATTTTCTTTAGGCATGATCCATATATAGATGTTTCAAATTAATTGACCCATAATAATAGATACAGTTTGTAACTTGTGTTGGGGAAATAATCAGTGTTGCATTAAGTATGTCTCGGTGGGTTGGCGGGTTGTAAAAATAAAGGAGAATGAATATGATAATTAGACTTTGGATTAGGAAATGAGCACTCAAAATATCAAATTTGAGCAATTTGTTTTAAGCAAAAATACAGTTATGTTATAGCAAATGTACTTTGATGCAAGATTCAAGGGGGATTATTCAACAGTCCATTTTGGGTCCAACATTTCCTTTCTTTAATTAGTTGTTGTCAAAATCTGGCTTCCTCACACACCAAATCATTTAATAATAATGCTGATTGCATCATATACATAGTTTTACCTCCAAAAAGAGACCCTAGTCTAAAAGAAGTTTTTTTACAGGTGGATTTTCCCTCAAAATAATATAGTCAAAAGTTGTTTTGTTTTTTTAGTACAATCAAAATTTTCACTATATATTTGATAATACCCTCACTTTTATGATAATTCTGACAGGTTGAAGATAGTTTGAGAGAGGAGCAGCTAATATGTAATGACCTCATTGCTACTCTTCGTCTTTCGTCCCCACAGGCTCTAGTTACCACTGTATACTTCGATGTTCCTTTTCGAAGGATTAAATAATAATGATCAGAGCTTTAGAAAATAAAAAATCTTGTTCTGGTTGGAACTAAAAAAATTCGCTCCCACATATTTTATTCTGTCACCGGTCATTTTACCGTGAATGTATTCGCTGTCGCGTTATTGCATACATTACTGCCTCTGGGAACTTTGCTTCTTGGAGATTTTGCCGCATAACACATCGCCTTTATATTATTTATATTATAGATTCGAACTTTAGTTATAGTCTTTACTCTTATATATCAGCTGTATATTTATTTGTAGAGGAAGAAATATAGAAAATAGTCAAGAAATAAAGGAAGAATTGTGTTTATAAAAACAAATGAGCCACAAATCCAGATTTAAGAGTCTAAATTGAGATTCTTGTTGATTAAGATTTAATAATATCACTCAGTCTAACATTGTATCAACAATAAAAGAGTTATTGGAGGAGGCAGTATATCATCAAGACTTTAATTCAAAAATTTACACCAGCTTAAAATAATACACAGGAATAAATTAGCTTATCTTTTTCTTTTCTTCAACCCTTTTTCTTCTCATCTCTGATCCTTTATTTTTTTTCTTCTTATTCATAACTTCAATCCTCTGCTACATACTCATTGATTAGTGATACTTTATTCATAGTCATGGTCTTAGTTGCTGCTTGAAGGAATGTATGAAACTTCATAGATAGACTGAAAGGAATGCTTCAACAGTAAGAACTAAAGGGAAACTACTTACCTATTATACAAAAAAATAAAAAGGAGACGAATATGTCATGCGGCAAAATCTCCAAGAGGCAGAAAAGTACACGGCAAAATTACTATTAATGAAAATATTCGCAGTAAATTACCTAGAACCATTTTATTAGAACGAGGTAGCTCAATGGAATACGCACTCGGGAGAAATTATTCTCTTCAATATGCGTAGCTTCACTCCATGGCTTTTCCTAGAGAAGAAAATATACTGCATGTATATGGGCTTGAAAAAGAATTCATAGGTCATATGGAGGAAATGTAATACTATAGTTTGTTTACGTATGCTTAATCAGTGAAACTCCATCTGACTTTTAAAAGGAAGATTTAAAAAAAACAGCTTTGCTGATAACTGTACCCTTTGACTTTTACGCAGAACAAGAATTTTTAAAAAATACTCGCATATTTACACCATTATTCGGATCTTAATTGATTGTCCGGCACCCATTCTTACCCAGTTGAATAATTATTCATTCAAGATTGATTAATACAATCTATTTAAATTGTATGTTAAACAATATTTATTTACAATCTTTTAAAGCTATTATTAAATAAATATGTTTAGAGAGGGCGTTCTAATTTACGCAATATGTCTTAATTAAATAATGATGTTTACTCATTGATTTTAATTTCAAGCAGAAGATATACCAAAAAAGATTCAATTGTGTTATCATTAATATTTGATTATCATAGAAACGAGTTTTTCAAATCTTCTTTGATTTTGAAGCTTTCTTGCGGAACCCCAAATATAAATAATTTTATATGTAGTGACGAAAATTTTGTATATTCCGAGCATTTAAAAAAATGACCTCTTATGGGAAGATGGTAACCCCGAATGTTGAAGAATATTTTAGAGGAAAGCAGCTTAGCCGTCCTGACGTTTCATTAGATCAACTACAATCTGCCATGACAAGGGAGAAGAAGGAATTAAACAAGGGGATTGACAAGGTCTTAGACTAATAACTTTACAAGAAATGTTCAAGACTATCCTCCGTCTTTTATGAGTAAACACGAATCAGGTATAGAATATAATTGAATCTATTTAGAAAAATATGTTCACACTCAGGAGTTAAATAATGATGATGACAGCTGAGGAATAGATCATTCATTCTTTAGATCACCAATTCCAAAAAAGCAGGCCAGCTAAAAAATAAAAACGATAATCATCCTTACTCATACGTTTATAAGTATACATCACTTTAAAAATGATCTCTATTTATAATTAATAATAGTAAGACTTGGATATTGAGCGGAAAATGTTCACCTTTTATGCTTAGATTTGATTTTTGAGCAGTTGAGCACCTGAACAGAAAAAAAGAAGCAATTCATGGGATAGATCTTTGAGTGGTTTTCATTTTTTCCACTCCTTTTTTATTGCTCTCAAAAGACATATTTGGGTCCAGAACCGAAGGTAAAACAAAGTAGCGAAACGCTAGGCACATGATCTAATTTTTTTTCAAATATAATTGAATACAATAATACGTTTTTTCTAGAGTCCAAATTTTGAGGGCCTGTATTAACTTTAACTCGCCCTGCAAGGACTGTGGAAATATTTTTAACTCAATCATCCATGCATTTACAAGATGCCCAGCATTATCCGCTGTTCAATACTTCTTCGAGTTGAATATTGATATTTTCAATTTGAGTACTCGTTCAGTAAATTATAATGTTTTGTTAAAGTTTAAAATTTAATGTTTTCAGAGTTTTCCTGGGCCGCTTGTTATAAATATTAAATATAAGTCAACCTTTATAGGCTTTGATTAATCAAAATGAAATGATAAAATCAGATGACATGATTGTATCAATTATTCTCGTGACGCATGTAATTTAATTCAATATGCTACCTAGTCGTTGTTCAGTTTAAAAAAAAAAAACAGCATGTATGGAATTTTTTGTATAATGATTACTTGTATGGATTTTTTTTTTTTTTTTTAATGAACGGGTCTAGGCATAATATTATCTCTCCTTGTGGTTTTATGTCCCTATAAAGAATAAATGAATTACATTGCCATTAAAGGACGTATAATCAAACCTTTCAACATACGAGTATGCATTCATATAAGTCTTCAGCATTGATAAATAATAATTTAACTTTAAATAAGGCTTAAGTATGCAGTGTGTAAAGGGAAGTTGAGATAAGAATATTGAAGCTGAATGATTTATGACTTCTAAAGAAACTGAAAGTTTTTTTTATGAGAAAGTAGTACTGGAATCAGGTATTGCACGGATTAATCAGCCGTCGATAAACAAACATTTAGAGCTTTAATAATATTGAAGATAACGGCAATAAGAAATCCTCTTTATTTTTTATGATCACACGTAACTATGTAATTCAGATGACGTGTTTTGTCCTCAAGAATGAAAGAATAATAATAAGAGGTTGCTAAAAATGAATTAATATTAAGGGAGTGACTAATAAGTCATTTAGTCTGTAGAGTGTTGACTAACATAAACAAACAAACCAGCGCTCCCCATATTTTAAATACAAAATATAATAAAAATCAAGGTTAATAGAAATACAAGTTTAGACCATTATGTAGTCGGGCTCGCTAGAATTTTCAATTTGATGTACCGTACCGACTGCTGGACAAGACAGACATATTTTGACGTCATAGAGAATAACAACGGGTTAATTAAAAGCCCTAGAGACATATCTGGATAAAGATTTGGTTGAGATATGAATACAATAGAAATTATTTGATTAATAGTAATAGTATATACTCTTTGACCTCACTACTAAAAAGCGTGGTGGAAGTCAAATCTCAGGGTGAAAAGTATTATGGTATAACCTTGTATTTCTATTAACCTTGATTAACATAAATTTGCAGTATGTGTTAAGATTTGAATAAAATTTAAAAGCTTGCATGTAAAAACGAATTAACAACACTCGCAGACATTTTGTATTTAGAATATGGGGATTACTGGTTCGTTTGTTTTTGTTATTGAGCACTCTAGGGATTAAAGTATTCATCATTCATGTTATAATCGCAACATTGTCTCTTCTGGTACGGATTGCTACAAGGACACTTTGCCTTTTCCACGATTGTGGAATACCAAGTGTCCAATTGAAATCTGAAACACTTACTAATTCAATAATTAGTTCGTTTGAGTGATTGAAATTTAAAAAAAGGCCAAACTGGAGCCATACCGTTAAAGAAAACAGTCCAGGCCAATTTCCTCAAGTCCATGCGGGTCCATGCCAGAGATCTCGGATTTTCACAGCAGACTGTCCAGAGAGCGGCGATCAAAAAAGTGAGTGGAAAGAGCCCTGTGCGAGTGAAGAAGCCCTTTTTTACATCAGCAATTAAAGAACCCCATATCCACCGTTGCAAGACTCTTGTGAACGGGTTCTTTTGAACTCTTTTTTGAGTCCTTCGGCCCCTCTATAGCCCTGATGTCAACCCCCTCGACTAAAGTTTTTGCGTGCATTTTGATGAAAAGGGCTGCAGTTTCCGTCAACCAAACGCCGATCCCCTCAAAGCCACTGTCAGCCAGAACTCGGACACCATGATAGAGTACTACATCCTCAGTGGGTACCAGGCCTTCCGCCACCCATGGAAGTAATGATTGCCAATAAGGGATGCTACATAAATGATTAAGACAGCTCAGACACACATCTATTTATCGTATGTGTGTTGTCAAAATTCTAATGTTAATTAATAAATTATATCTTGTTGAATTTTAAAATTCAAAATGTTCAGATTTTAATGGACCACTTTCTAAATACTAAGTTGATCGATGCCATTTTTTAAATGAACTCAAACACTTATTGCCTGCCACCAAAATAATAAATAACGTCTTAACTGCATACACGCACATACGGCCGTACGCTCTACTAATTTCAGGATTAAAATATACTTATAAGATCGTTATTGGATTCCCCTCCCTTTCTTCCTTTCGTTATAAACCTTATACATCTTAAACCTTCAAAAATGATTTGAAGAGGTGAAAAATAAGATATATAATTCCATCTTTTTATTTTTATAAAATAAATATTGATTTATTTTTTATGCCTTGAATCGTTACTTATTTTGTTCAATTAACAATTTATATATGTAAAAGTAAGATCTATTTCTTTTTATATTAAGTTTTACAAATAACAGAAATGTTATATGGAAAATGAATGAAATCTTGAAGGTATTTAGGTAAACTCATATTTCATACTATACCAGGTGCTCCATTTAAATCTGAACACTTAGTAATTTTATAATTAATTTATAGTGAGTGATTGAAATTAATTCATATTTCAACATAATAGAACATAAGCAATTAGTTACAAAACAAAACAAAACTGGGCTCTCTAGCTTACGTCCAAGTCAAGAAAAGGAGCCTTGAACGGAATCAACGAATTTCCATTTGCATTGCGGAAGCAGTTGCGTGTCTCCATTACCACCGTCTACGGAGTCAGTTAGTTCGAAATGTTGGAGAGGAAGAAGGGCTCTATCAAGAAGGTCAAACTGTACCCGAAGGTGTTAAAGAAAACAGCTCTGGCCAATCCTTTCAAATCCATGAGGACCTAGCAAGAGATTTTGGGGTTTCATAACAAATTGTGCAGAGTTTTTAAAAAATGGCTGGAAAAATACTTTTGACACCAGCCATGAAAGAAACCTAAATTCTCCGTTGCAAAACTCTTTTGAATGAGTCTTTTAAACACATTTTGACACTTTTGGTAACCTTTCAACCTTTGTACTTTCCGTGCACTAATGTTATTTTAAATGTAGACGGATTCCCCTTTATAGCAGTATTTCATTTTGTCCCCACGGAATACTATAATTGCCAGCTTATATTTCTTAATATAAGTGTACCATATGTCTAAAGAGGGGGGATATATGTAAAGAAAAAACTAAGTATAGCAATTAGTAAAGGAAAAACAGATGATGAATATGCGTTTTGTTCTTTTGTATTTATTATTTAATTATTCGTGTGTGTGTGTTTACATCTCCGTCTGAAAGAAGTATTCTCGCCTGTCTTTCATGTAAATTGATGCAAAAATTCATAATAAAACAAATATATATGAATTTAAATATGATCGTAATATTTTTACTGACCAATGTTAAGTTTAAGGTAGAAAATTCTCCTCATTATAGCAGCAATTTATAATTCCCCCCCCCCTCTAAAAAATAATATTAATCAGAATACACGCAGTTGATATTCATAAGGATCGTAATTCAGTTATACCATATGCCTTGCTCCCGCCTTCTCCTCGCCCTCTTACAAAAAAAAAAAACATTTCCAAATCTCGCTTACTCCTCGCTCTCTTTTTTTGCACAACAAACTACCTAACTCTACTTTTAAGCTAATATCTTTTAACTTTTTTTATAAAAACATCGTATATGTCAAGTCTCTCTCTCAAAGATTAGAATAAGCTAATTAAAAATTGTGACTGATTAGACAATTACTTAAAGACAGCAGTCCCAATAAACTGGACTCAATCTAATATTTTAAAACCTACTTGCGTTTTTTTTTTCGAATTTGAAAATCGCCTCAATACGACACTATTTAAGACTATTCAAGAATACATAAAAAGTATATTTGTTTTAAATACAATGGATATATATCAATATTGACACATAAAGGACCTTATCTTCTTTATTAATAACGCAAAGTTTGTATGATTTTTTATTTAGTTCAATATTTGCTTTCTGTAAGTCATTTTTAAAAAATCGAGTGTGTGCGTCCTATTCAAAAAAAAAAGAGACCAAACCTTATAGAATGTGGTGCAGAATTATTCTAGTCGGGATTAGTGGGGGATCGGGCTAGAAAATATCGAGCTATGGTCTAAATTGGATTACAATGTGTCAGTTTTGAGCCAGTTGGCAGGCTTTCGGCCCAAAATATGAGAATCTATACAATAAAAGTATTTTACTCATGACAGATAAATATATTTTTAAAAATCAGAATGTAATAAATAATTGATTAAGTCACATAGTTTAATAATTAATATTTTTGGAATAAATTTAATATTTGAAATTTATTTTCTGAAATGTTTTTCAAAATATTTGATTTTCTAAGCATAACTATGTATTTTTGAAATATTTTTCAAAAAATGTAATGTTGTATGAATAGCTGTTTCAAAAAAATTTAATTTTTAAAATTTTAATTATTGGATTTTTTTCAAAAATATTCTATCTCAAAATATCATCCTGCGCACGCCCTTGATTTTTATGATTTATGTACTTATTAAAAAAAAAGATGCAATAGACAATTTGCCTCTTTAGCCATTTCAAAGGGTAAAAAATCCAAAATACACTTTATTCATTATCAAGGTTTGTCAAGTTTGTTTTTCAAACAAATTGCTCTCCTTTTTGAATTAGTCATATTGGTAACATTACTAAACAGCGATAAAATTGATAAAAATGAATTTCATGGCTTTAATATACTTTAATTCAAATTAATTTGTTTATCACGAATCAGACTTTCCTATCAAGTGAAGCATTAACCAACAAGCGCTATAACAAGATCGATGAACAACATTATCTTAAATTATTAGAACTCAAAAATGACCAATCAGATTCCTGAACCTTATAAAAATGTGAGGTAAGGATACGAATACATATAATCATTTAAAAAATATCGGATCGACAAATATTTGTATATCTGCCAATGTCCATAGCTAATACTGCAAAGGATTGCATTCAATATATAAAAAAAACATAAAAGTGCCTGGATTATTATTACTTTATTGATCATCAAATTATAATCTAATAACAGAGCTGTAGTTATAAAATCACTTGAGTTCAAAACCAGACTGAAGTCTTATGAAATCTAGTTTGACTCAGAATCGTAAAGACGCAAATTCAGAACAACTTATAAGCCTCTATGAAGCCCATTTGATTTTGTGTTTAAATGAGATAAAAACCCCATTTGATATCAAGTTCAAATGAGATAAAAACCCAATTTGGTTTTGAGTCTAAATCAGGTCAAAACCTAATTGTTTCCTAAATAACTACTAGAGTCTGATGTCTGACTTCCACCACATTTTTAAATATTGACGTCATAGTGTATTAGTGATTGTGACTTTTGTCAAAATCTGTTTGTCTTGCCCTGCAGTCAGTACAATACAAAAATATTGTCACCTTGGTACGATATATCAAATTTAAAATTCTAGCAAAAGTGACATCTTAGACTATGATTGCGTGTATTGTCTAATCCGTGTGTCTTGCTCAGCAAGGCGTTCTACGTCTTCCAGCAGGATGGGGCACACACCCATCCGTTTTGGACACGTGGCGGATGGCTTCAGAAGTGTCTTCAAATAAATGTTTTTCATCTGAGAAGAAGATCACACGGTTGCCATGATGCTTCAGATAGTTTAGGAGCCATTTGGCCCACTCCAAACGGACATCTTGCTACTGTCAAGTCATTATTGGTCTTTCGAAGTACCTCTTGGACTTTCCCCCCGGCGGCATTGATCCCCCTCGACACCGTGGAGGGAATCACTGACTTCTTTTTGACAAATTTGGCCATGTACATGACGGGCTTAACCTCAGTTTGGTCGACCTTCCACTACTGGGTCTGATTTTAAGGTTTTTCCCCTCTTTCATGAGCTCTCTGACCCTGTAGAAGGTGTGCCGTGCCGTTCAATCCCAACAATCTTGATAGTTTCAGCTATTCTGTGGCAGGCGCAAATCAAAGCAGCAATTTGATATCTTTTTGCTTCCGTTTTTGTTTAAAGAAATGATAGAGGCAATAGCTCATTCAAGAGCTTAAAAAGTCAGCTGTCGCGTAAAACATCGAAAATTTACGAATTAAGATCACTATACCTCGAATAATTAATCTATAGTAGTAGAATATCCCTTTCACACGACCTACTAGACTTAGAAATTATGAGGAATCACTCAATCGCTCAAAAAGTTGCTCACTTTAACTTTTTTGAGAAAAATTTCTTATTGTGCTTTTTTTTGTTTGTAAAAATTACTCATTTTCCCTAACTGGTAAGAAACAAATAGAGAAAATTTGGATTCTAGTTAGGTTACAGTACAATTTTTTGATTATTCTTTGATGGTATTTTCTAGGAAATATCAACTTACAAAAGCCTTCCCTCAAAAAGGCTCTCAAAAACGGTAATTAAGGGATCCAGATTCTGACAACAGCCAATTAGAGGAAGGGAGAAATAAAGACAAAAATTGACTGTTGAATAATCCCCCTTGAATATTGCAACAAAGGAGAAATACCTTTGCACCAAATTGCAAAGTAAGGCAATTTTCAGTGGTGGTGACGATTAAATGCCTCTATTTAACAAGATTCCTGAGTATCTCGCCAACTTAAAGCTTGCTCCAACTACTAATGAGGGAGTTGAACGGTATTTAGGTACTTTTACGAATAGATTAAGATAAATACAAAGCAACCCTAATTCCTTTCAATCATCCTTATGAAACTGTATCTCTCTTTAAATAAAAATACCTCAATTTTGATATTCTGGATGCTCATTTATCAAAATTATAGTCCACTTTTTTCTTCATTTCGGCCAAACAAATCACTCGAAAATCATTCAACATTATTCAACAATATTATACTCGCTTTTTCGGAACGTCCACAATTACATATTCTGAGATCATTTATTAGTTTTAGGCTGAGGGGTCTGCAGGACAATAACGTTAATATAATTACAGCGATAATTATATTCGGCTGTCATCAAAAATAAAGAAAGTACTCCTCTAGTTAGGTCGATAGGGAATGCTTTATCAAATGTTAAGGATTACCCAAGATTAATAGAAATACAAGATTATACCATAAGGCGTGCACGACTGATGCTAGACTTCCACCCTCCTTTAAATATTAACTTCATAGTAGATGAATGGTTGTGTGTTTTGTCAAAATCTATTTTTCTTGCCCAGCAGTCGCTACGATACACTAAATTGAGAATTCGAGTAATAGTGACGTCATATACTATGAGTGGTTGCGTGTTTTGTCAAAATCTGCCTGTTTTACCCAGCAGTCGGACCAATACATCTGATTGATTATTCTAGCAAGCTGGATTACATGATGGTCTAACCTTGTATTTCTATTAACCTTGGGGCTACATAGCAAAGAATATAACTATTGGAGAACCCGTAATTGTGGAGGATATTCATGCTATTTTAATTTCGCCGGTGGCAAGATATGGAGCGTTGGAATTGAAGATCCCTAGGGCGATCGTAGGTGCTTGGAACTTGGCCTCTGATTTCATTAGATATCATTGATCTAACGCATCAGGACATTTTTGGACTTTGCAGAATATACTCAAACTTTTTAGAAAAGCAAAAAAAACAAAAAACGAGCTAGTTGTTAGTTTTAAACCAAATTTGCTCTTAATGTTATATTTTAGTATTTTATTGATTTTATGATGCCGATGTTTGTAGTTTAGATATATAAATGTTTTATCTTTGTAGGCCTTAATCTGGTGAAGAAATAATTTTTGTAAATGTTTATTTACCAGAACCTTTTAGATAATTCTAAGTTTTATGAGTTATTTGTTGTCTATATAAAGGTTTTAAAATATATACATATATATATATTAATGACCTCTTCTTAGAAACCAATATATATTGATGATCCTTTTTTGTAAAAGTCATTTCAAATATTCCAACAAATAATTTAATCATTTATAAATCCCTTGCAGTCCCATCCTTTCTATAATTAAGTGCAGAAATCAAGACTAATGCTAATGATTATGATTTTTCAATATTTAGGTTCGAAGTCGATCCCCCCAGAAGAAATGTGTACTCCGTCAAGACAAGCTTTACATTGACAACGATGTATTTATATTCGATGATGAAAAGAACTCCGTTGTTCCTCTTATATCACAGCGCTACAGTGGTCCGAACCGTCTCTACTATAACAATATGACTCAACAAGTTCAATCTGGAATGTCAATGATACGCTCTGCATCTGTTCATTCCGTAGGATCACATGCTGATGACAAAGAACATGTATCTGCAGGACAGAGATATGCGTCGACGGAGAGTCTCGACTTTAGAACAGATAAAGTTGTAAGATTTTTTTTTTAGTAATATTATATGATTAGCAGGGAGTACCCACATTTTTTGAGATATTAGGCAACAGACGACATACAAACTTTGCTTTATTAATATATATACGAACTATATGGAAAGAGGACACCTACCCCTGTTCTTTTACCTCTAGTATTTCACTCCCTGAACCATCTACCCCCGAGTCCTTTAATTCTTATCCTTTTTTATCATTATTATTGAAAAGTACAGATTGTAAAGGATAGAGCGCCATAGTTATAGATGTATGTTATGGATGTTAGGAGCAGTTGTTACACAATGTTACTTTTGAGTTCGAATCAGAGAGTAATTAGGAGACGGGAAATAGGAAATATGCTAGTAATGGCATCCATTACTATTTATCAGCAAACATTATCATTAAATACTTCATGTAAAATCTTTCTACTCCAGATCTGAGGCAATATATGTATATAAAGAAACTTGAATCCTTGAGCGTTCTGGAAATACTTTTACACTAAGGTGAATGCAAAGATAGATAGTGGACCTTTCTACTAACTTAAGTTATCAACGGCTGAGGCTTAGGGAACCAATAAAATTGTGTGTCAAGGCCTCTTTACTGCATATTTATCAAAAATGATATATGTGAGCCTTACCGTAGTCTTTGCACTCAGGATAGCCTGCGCCCTGCTTGTAACACTTGCTTCTACAGAGCCGAGCTTTTCCATACTCCAATAGATTAAGATATATTGAAGATCATCAATGACTTGGTGGACTTGCTTTTATAAGCATTAATGGGCAATTAATACTGTAAAATGATGTCATTGGTGACTTTAAACCCGAAAAAGCTATAAAGTAATTTTTTGAGAACAGTTAAAGTATTATGGACGGTATTGAGACAGATTTCAACAATAATTGAGAAGCAGAATCTCCTCAAGGAGTTTCTCCTGTGCAGCCTACACAATTTCTGGAATTAAGACAAGCCCAATTTTTAATAAGTCTTATCTAATGAGGCCTAAAGGGAGTGTTGAGGACCAGGAACTTCTTTTTCCTCTTAGTTAAATACATATTGCTCGTAGTATGATTTGGATTGAAGGGTTTCCATATCCCAAATGAAATTGGTTTTTGGTAATTTAAAAAATTCAAAAATATATAGATATTCACAAAAAAATAAATTTTTGGAAAAAAAAAGTCAAAAATTAAATTTCATATGTTTAATTATTTTTACTTGCGTTCAATGAAATAATTTTCTTGTGTTAGGTACAATTCCATTTTATTTATTGCCTAGTCCATATCATCGACTTACAGGGGCGCTGTTTGATTTAGGTGGGAAGGGTGTCTTAAAATTGAAAAAAAAAATCCAGAGCTATTCACAAAAAAAAAAAATATTTTGGAATAAAAACTCAAAAGTTCATAGCTACTTCCCAAAAATTTAATTTTTTAGACAAAAAAAAACAAAAATTTAATTTCAAATATTAAATCTTGCAAAAACAATAATTCCAATATTATTTTTTTTGGAAAAAAAATTTATATATTAAATGTTTTGGAATAAAAGTTCAAAATGCATAAAAAAAAATTTTTTTTTGGAAAACAAATTGAAAAATTCAATTTCAAATATTAAATTTTTAGTACAAAAAGCACAAAATATAATTATTTAGAAAAAATTAAATTTTAATTTTAAAATTTTATTGAAAAAACTTTAAGAAATCCATAGCTATTCAATGAATATTTCAAATATTGTTTTTTTTTCTTTTTTTGCTTTATTCAGAATTTGACCGAATGAGGAAAATATGTGTCTGGTAAAAGACAAACATTCCTTAATTTGGGGGGCTACAGTCCCTTTAACACGCCCCTGTTTTAAGACAGGTCGAACGAGACGATCATTTTTCGAGTCGACACAACACTATTAAATTATATCTTTTAATTATTTTATTTTAACATTAAATAACAATTATATCTCCCAGGAATAAGTAATTGAGATATCTATTAATATGTTGTATTTATGACAGACAATCTCTCATGGCATCATCAAAAGCGATAAGGATAATTTTTGGTCGGGGTGTTTATTCCAACAAAAGAACACTAAAAATAAAATTTTAGACATATTTTAGGAACGAGGACCCGTTTGGGAGTCTGTCAAAGCGTGGCCCCTTTTGAATGATCCCTGAACTTCAGTAGGACATAATAAAACTCCGCTCAGAGTCATCTAATTTCAAAAATATATTGTTTTAAAATACTTATAAGAGTAAATGCTTAAGTATAACTTTGATTTTTTTTAAATGGTATTAAAATATTGCTAGGAATTATACAAAATGGTTGCAGAGCGAAGCTGCAACTTCGATTTTTCTTAGAAAAAAAAAATCATATTATCCGCTGTTTGTTTTTATTACTCTGGAACAACTCTTCCAGTTGTTCACACACTAGTGTATTTAGCCATGATATAGGGGTGATATATTTGGAGTGTCTAGTTGAGGGGGGAACCGACTTAAATATATTTTAGATGAAGGGAGGTAAGGGGTATGGGACATTTCAAAGTCCGGCTCATTGAGAACGGATCACTGTTTCACTTATAAGCAAAACCTTTTCAACATAAAGTATATGTGCAGGGGCGTCCGCAGGGTGGCTCGAGGGACTGTAGTACCTCCAAAACGAAGGAATTTGGGGCGGTAGAAAGATTTATTAGAAAATAT
Organism: Lepeophtheirus salmonis; assembly: GCF_016086655.4. NCBI lineage: Eukaryota > Metazoa > Arthropoda > Copepoda > Siphonostomatoida > Caligidae > Lepeophtheirus > Lepeophtheirus salmonis. Next base: position 19,386,168 of record NC_052136.2, read on the forward strand.
GGCGTTTTTGGTTTTTTTTGGGGGAAATTTTTGCAAACAAATTCCAAAAACCAAGTTCCCTCCTCCCCAAATAGAATGAGTCGGACGCCCTGTTCAGTGGTTTTTAAGATAATTAACATATTCTATTTACAAATGCATACAGGGGGGAGGGGGGGACGTAGATCTAAAAATTAAGGAAAAATCTTGATCAGTCAACAAAGCTACAAAATCGACTAGGAATCAAATACTTGTCTTGTCTACTCTATTAAATATTGATAGGCAACAAACTTAATGCGCAAATCATGACACATAACTCAAATATACATATATACCACGTTTTCACTGAAATTGTATCAGAATTGAAGGAAACGCCATATTATGGGCTCAAATTTCCAATAAGTCTGGGTGAATCTTTCTCAAATGGCGATGAACATAAAAAAAGATTTTATGCCTACTACATTGAGTACTACTAAATGCCAATGACAAAGAGTCATATTTCAATTAAATCATAGTAATATCTAATATTATATAAGTATTACATATATATTTTTTTTATCAGAGACAAGATAAGTATTCTTTTCATTATAATAGTTAATTTATTGTAAATACTATGGAAATAAGATTGTAGAACGATGTAATAACATACTTTTAATGCATATTAGTGACTGATAGGTACTTTTTTTTTATAATTAAGTACAACTATACCTTGTGACGAAAACGTGTGTATATTTTAGCTAGCCCCTTTTTTGTAATTTTTAATCTGAAGAATTAATTTGTTTTTCCATAGCAGTTGTCATTATTATTTAATTCCTGAGTAGTGAACATCCTTTCCTAAATAGATTCAATTATTTTCCAACCCTGATTGAAAATACATGTATGCTCATAAAAGACGGCGAGTAACCTTAATAATTTGTGGCAGAGTTACTATTGTAAGCCATTGTTGGATTCGGAGTAGAATTGGAGACAAACATCGGAGTAATTCTTGACAATGCCCTTGTTTATTTCATTCCTCCCCCCCCCCTCATTACAGCTGCTTGTAGATGATCTATTGAAACGTCATGACACCTAAGCTTCTCTCCTCCAAAAGATTCTTCAAATTGTCAGGATTAACATATTAATTTTCTGTTTCTTTGTAGTACTTAACATCCCCAAAATACAGACGATTTTCATCACTAACCATATTTCAATGCATATAATGGATATTTCCATTTTCGATCCGGTTATATTAGCCAACGTCTTGTGTGTATCACCAAGTACCGCCATTAGGACTAAAGATAGGACTACATTTTCTCGGATCTGGGTTAGTTTGGACCTTAAGTACTAAATATTCGAATAAATTTCGGATACCCAGCTTTTCGGATACAACACGAAAATTAGACGGATACTTGTCTTGAATTTTATGAGGATTTTATACAAAGTTAGGATCTGGATAAAGGTTATATTTTTACTGATTACAGATGCCTAAGCAATGAGTCATCCAATATTACTAATGTTAGAATTATTTTTATAATAACATTGAAATCACCTCCCGATGCAACTGTTCATTTGGATGTGGCTACAAGCCCTTATCAAGATAAATAGAGATGCTACATTCGATATAGAGAATATATGTTCTTTAAACTAGGATTGAGCAATAATATAGGTTTTTTAAGATCCAAAAAAAATCCTTTGGATCTTTTTAAGATACCCAAAGCCTATTCGGATTCCAGATAATACAAATTTATGTATAATGTACCCGAGTATTTTGGATCCGGATTCAAGACCCGGCTAATCTTAATTAAGCAATACTATAATCTTTTTCAGATCCAGCAATTTCCTAGGATCTTTTTTAAGATCTATAAAAGTTTGAGTACCATAAGCCAGTTGGAGTCAAGGATATTTTCAGCTAATATAAGTATACTTATACCTAAAAGCGTCCACAGGGGGACTCTGGTGGGCTGTTGTCCCCCCCATATGAAAAATAAAAAATTACTAAAATGAAAATTCATGTTCTAAAAAAACGGGTAATTCTATCAAATTATGCAGCAGAACATTTTTTTTTTTAATTAAAAAAAATTGAATCCCTCCCTTCCCCCAAATATAATCCTGGTGAGCACACCTGATACTGTGCCCTGGTTCTTCGTTTCCGAGTCCACGATCCGTACCATCTCTAATTTGAACCAAACAGAATATATTTACATTAACGGAGTCTTAACTTAATTATAACGTTCCTCCATATACCAAAGCGTATCAAGCGTACGAAGCGTTTGAGAACCACTGCAAGACATAAAGTTTTCTCCAATACTTTTTTTTGTGGAAATTTGTATATTTTGTGTAATACTAACTAAATATTTGCAAAAATGGTGTATTGTTCGGTTTATTTTAGAATATGTGACGTCAAATATAGTTCTAAAACAAAGTTGAGAAGCGCAAGTGTTGGCTTCTGCAGATTCCTTTGTCTTACTAGTATCCATTTTCAAAGCAAAACATCACTTTATAATATTTCTGTCATTATATTACAACTAATAAGAGGAGGAGTCAAATTTTTACTCCTCAAATGCGCTCATTTTCCCCTCTTTACTCATGACATGCAAGTTTTTTGTTTTATTTTTCCTTGTGTAGAATTCACCTTGTTAATTCACTTTAAAAGGGGGAACTCATAGAAGTTTCATTGTTAATAATATAGTAAAATTCATGTATACTCGAAGCCCCTAGTGGTAAAAAAATAGATATCGATGCCCTATAAATTCGAGGCCATTAAAAACACTCTATTAATTCATGAAACAAAAAACGTAGCATCGTTCATACATTGATTAAAAAAAAACTCATTTAGCCTGTCTTATTTTATTAATGGCTGTAGTTTCTTTTCTATAATAATATAGAAGATAATTCCCCTAAAAACATAAGTGCTCACTCGCAGTTGCCCAATATTTAGATGTTCTCTCTTCAGGAATGAACGAATAATAATAGCAGGTTAATAATCATTTTTTTAATATAATGTGATGAGCCACCTGTGAGTACCTGTGTCTCTAGAGACTGAAGTACTATATATATCCAAAAGGTTGTTTGAATAGTACGTGCAATCTCGAGATATGGAACAACTGGTGCATAATGTTGAGGTTATGTTTAGTTAGTAGAATCTCTTGGGAAAACACACACCAACTTTCAGCCAGATTGGTCTATTTCTCTCTGTTTGGAATTCGTTTGAATCAAGGAATCGGCTGTAAAGATTATAGTGACTGTCTTTTGGATTCACAAAGAATAATCCTCCTCGACAATCTGGAAAAGGGTGGTAAAACTATTAGAGGTGTATATTTTGTTATCGTTATTGGATCGTTTGAAAACCATTCAGCAAGAAAAAGGCCTACGGTTGGACAACAAAAAAGTCATTTCCCATCACGACAATGTACCAGCTTACACATCAGCAGATGTGGTATCATAATTAAAGGAAAAAGATTTTCAACTCCAGATGCCAACAGCACTATAAATCTTACACACTTTCACTCCTTTGTCTTCCATCACCATATCATGGATTTCATCAATGATTTCTGGAGTAGTAACATTCAGCTTCACTTGTGAACATATAGCCACTCTAAAAAATTTGAAACGACTTATAAACTGTTATAATTGAAGGTGCAGAGTCCCCATAATGTTTATCAAGCTTCTCTTTAAAAATTATTTAAGGGCCCATCTTAGTAGTTAAAAATTATCTTAAAATATCGTTAATATATATATTACTTTATATATAAAAAAATGATTTTTTAACACTAATCAATTCAATTATTATTTTAAGGATCTCCCACGAGAGAAGCCGGATCTCAAAGTGAATGGAAGAGCCACTTCGCCAGCAGTAGAGAGTCCGAGTAAAGACAGCATGCCAACGATTGACGAAAATATAAAATAATAATCCAGACTTCAAAATACAACATTTATACATTAATTAATTTCTTGTCAAGCACAGCACTATTTCTTTCATGAATTATTTATTATCTTACAATTTTGAATGTTTACCTCTCAAACTCAGTCTATAATTATTATTATATTGTATAAAAAGCTAATTATATTCGGAATAGAAACGAGAAACTTCTTCTTACCTAACTGTTACTTCCCTGGGATTCTTACAACTCCAGAGACTAAATATCCTTATAATCTTAATCAAGGGCAGAGACTACGGGAAGGATCACATAAAGTTGATGTCAAATTTGTGGAAAATAAACCGTTTTTGTCCAAAAAAAAAATACACTTACAAACTTAAGCTATAAAATTTTTAATTTTCTATAATAAAATTTTTTTTTGTCCAAACAAATAAAATTTTGATTGAAAATAAATTTGAAAAATGAAATTTCAAATATTAAATTTTTTCGAAAAAATTTCCAAATATTTGGTAAAAAAATTTTAAGTCCACAGTTGTTTACAAAAAATTAAATTTTCTGGAAAAAAATTTCATAACTTGAATGGCAAATATATATTTTTTTTTAAACATTTCGAATATTTATTTTTTTGTAAAAAATTTCAAAAATTAAATTTTTGATCAAAAAAATTATAATATTAAATTTTTGAAAAACAAATTCAAATATTAAATTTTCTAGTAAGAAGCCAAAATCCCTTAATTTGGGGGGCTATAGCTCCTCCAACCAACCCCTTGCAGACGTCCCTGAATTTTTTAAAGCAGACATATTTTTTTTTCTAAATTTGATAAAAACAAAAAAAAAATCTAATAAAATACAATCTTTAAACATATCTCACAGTGTTAAAGAATAATAGCAAAATCTAGAAAAAACGACAATAATTTTTCCTACAAATATTTAAATGTCCGAATTAACGACCATAGTCGAAGAAATTAGCCGCTAAAACGGTCTAGTTCTTTAACGATTACAACTTTCGAATTTGTTGGGGAATGGGATTTCAAAAAGTAAAAAAATATTTTTATTTGTCTTTTTTGAAAAAAAACCGTTCTGATCTTGCCTCTTACAAAAAAAAAATAACTTTTAAAATCTTACAAAAAAGTTATTTGTCAAAAATGGGGATACGCGTATTATAAAATCAAGGATTGTTGAAACAGACATGAATTAAATAGGTTGATATCAGACCAAATATTACAGCTGTATTAAAATTTTCAAGATCCGAATATTTTTTCTATGTCTGCCTAACTAAACCAAGCTGCCAATTAAAAATCCTTGTGACGTTTATTTTAGGGTTTCTTTATTATCCCTGCCAACACTACAAATAAAGTGCAAAGACAATTTTAAGTACTTTTGCCTTCCTTCTTCATCCGGTCTTAACTCCTTTACTTTTCAATGTAAGTTATGATTTATGGTCAAGGGAGAGGCCAATGCAGTTTCCAGGCTCAGTAAGAGCTTTCTTATGTTAGCCAGGGTGGCAAAATGTTCCAGAAGATATTGTGCCCATTAGCTTTAAGTCAGTGATGAGGTGTCTTCGCCAAATTGTTCAAAACAAGAGCAAGCACATTGAATGAGATATTGGTGGACAATATTAAACCTCTAAAAAGTATTAATACATATTCTAATAAGTATCATAATATATTAGTAATTTATATTCGTGTGATGGGACTCAGATTCTAGACCAGTGTTAATTTCATCTGGTTCTGTCCCATCTTCGGAACACTTAGGCACCTTCCACATGGAAGTTTAAGTTTAAACTGCTGCTAGAGTGGAAGAATTTGAAAATGCCATTTATGTCTAAAATAACTTGTAGAAGTTGTAATATGTATAAATAAACTTTACTAATAAAGACGAAGAGTTAATTTTTACTCATTTTCCCTTCTCTAATTATTAGGACTGGGCATATTGGTGAGTACGAGGAGAGGGCAGGAGCATGACATAAACTAGTATTGAGTCAAGGTTAATAGAAATACATAACACTTTTCCAACTTATGTTTTGACTTCCAACACGCTTTTTATAGTGACGTCAAAGAGTATAACTGTTATCCAAAGTTGTATTACCTTCCTTAACTGTTGTTATTATAATAGCGCTGAATACTCTATGACGTCAAAACATGTCTGTCTTGCCCAACAGTAGGTATGGTACATCAAATTGAAAATTCTGGCAAGGCCAATTACATGATGGAATAACATTGTATAATTATATTAACCTTCTTATTGAGTAGATATTTTATTAATCAGGTGCCTATTACGCTATGATTTTGGTGGATAGAATATGACGTGTTTCTACTACAAAAATGCAAATCTTCTATATTTCGAATAGCACTGGAGGAGAGTTTATATTAAATTAGATTAGGCTATTCACTAATAAAATTAATTGTATTATTATACAAAGGTAGGCGGTAAACTATATATTTTAATAGAGGGGGATGTTATCACCACAATGATTGAGCAAAGAATGAACAAGAAAAGAAAAAAGAGCAACAATCATTTTTTCCTTTCTTTCTCAAAACAGTTATTTATCTATACTTTATTCTCAGCTTCACTAATAATAAGATTCCCATTTGCATTCTCGCCTATATTTACTGTTCATTGTTCTAAAATGTATAAATAAATAGAACAGAGTTTAACTATATTTATAATAGTTTTTCTTCTCTAATGCTAATTTAAATTTAGAAGGTTCTCCTTTTTATAACAGTAACTAATTTCTCCCTACATTCCAAAAGTATTGTCATCGCGCTCTTTTTTTTTTCAATACAAAAAGGGCATCCTTAGTCATCAACATTATTAACAGTGCAGATTTTTTCCTCTTGTGCATGCAACGAAACATTATAAATAATATTTCTTTTGGGTCTTCGTCTCGTAATCATACAAAAAAAAAAAAAAAAAAAAAAAGCATTGAACCATACTTTTTGTCTAGGATCACTGGTTAGAACCCCCAGAGAAGTACTCACGTTAGCATTTTAAGGAAAGTAATAGAGTTCGAACACATAAGCTAAAATAATTATTTAGCAAATATAATAAATCGTACAAACCAAATTTTATTAAAAAAATTATATATTCATTAACCTTACCAAAAAATATTTGACAAAATATTAAGTAAATTTCTATTCTTTTAGTAATAGAATAACATATAATTATATATGTAACAATAATTTTCTATAACTCAGATTAACATTTTTACTTTTAGATTCATTTATGTGTGTTGACAATATTAATAAAAATTCATTAATATAATATATAGTTATATAAGGTACTTCACAAATTAAGGAGCCAGAGAGTAAAATAACAGCAAAATAAAAAATAGTAAGTTAAGGCATGATGGATTGAGGAGACTACGAGGAAAGACAGCTATCTAAACTTTTTGAAAACTTCGTTAGAAGGGAAGATTTTTCATTGTCTATCACATATCTTTATTATATCATAGACAGCATTTCGTCAGTGTATATCTCATCAAAATCATTACTATTGATTAAATATATTATTTTTCCGCCTTAAGTAGTATCATAAAATTATAATTAAAAAAAACCTTATGCGTTAACTGGCTTGTGAGAGGAATTAATTAGAAATGGGAATTTCGGAAGGAAAAACAAAATATGTTATAATAATAATGACAACGGGGGAAAAAATGAACAACATTGTAAATGAAAGTCAGGGCGCAATTCCAGGGGATTTTGATAAAATAATACAGTAGTACAACTTTAAAAAAAAAAAAAAAAAAACAGAGAAAGGATAATTATAATTAATTAAATATTTATATAACTATATATAAATATATACGTAAGTATTAAAATATATGTAGAGAATATCTGAGAATTCTTATAATAATTGTATAGTTTGAATATACATTTGTTAATGGAGGCATTTCTATTCGTAACATGTATTTCCTTTTGCTTAACCAGAAGTGGAGGAGATTGAGGTTGTTGTTCTTTGACACAATAGGATGAGGAGAAGGATTATAAAGGGCATGAGGGTTATATTAGATTTCTTTTTTCATGGATGAAGAATTGTTATTCGTACTATTTTGCAGTTCATAGCCGTTAACATACTCCTCATAATATTTTGAATACGTAATATCCGTGGCCCTGATCCCAAGCTTATTAGCCATGATCTTTTGCACATTCTTGGCATAGAGCTCAGCAGAGTCTTTTTCATCCTGAGAGGGATGATAAACGGGAAGAAATTCAACTTCCACCCGATTGATGGGTCTAGCCAATAGTAACCAGACTGAATAAGCATAAGAGTGAGATTGATTATAGGTCCACGTGATTGCATCTATCCTATCATAGCCTGGATATCGTATTAGAACAGGCTGAACAGGTACACCAGGCGCAAAAGCCCCCACTTTGAATCGAATAAGAACCTTTCGATTGGTATTCGTGCCTTCTGGGCATAAGAAGAGTTGAGTGTAGTCGTTGTCGGGATCCAGAGAGCGCTTTCGAATCATTTCCATCGTTTCTTTGCGAGAATCACTTTTCCGTCTGGAAATAAGGAATGGGTTTATTAATTATGATTTATGATTAAGAAGTAGACCTATTTATTTTGACGAACCTGTCTACGAAAATAGTTTGAAAGAAGAGTTGAATGGAAGAGATGAGTATGGCATGTCTATTCTCATGCCTTGAAACTGGTGAACTTCCACACATGACGATAATAACCCCCTCTAGAAAGGAGGAGTGAGGAGCACCAACCAGGATAGGAGCCTCAGAGCGTGATGCCTGCTCTCCCTTAACACTTATCTGGAACCCGGCAGACCAAAACACCATTTTGGCAATTATCCCGTAATAGGAGAGTAGAGTTCTACGCCAACCTTTGCGGGCTCGACCTTCGATATCCTCGCCAGTGAGTCCATAAAGCCCTATTTTCGCAACAAGCCATCCTAGACCGAGAGAGGCTAAGACGAGTAGTCCTCGAATTGGCACAAGGAACAGAGTTCCCAGTGCCAGCGCGATTTTGTCCATGAGCTTCAAGTGGATTTCATTGGAGAAGGGACTTCCCTGCTCCACGCCCACACGCTCAGGACCATTGCTGAGAGTCGAGGAGCAGTGCCCTCCAATTTCATTGCTTTCCATGCTTCGCCCTTCGGAGGCGGAATTCGGAGACATTCTCCCTTCCTCACACCAACGCACAGCTTCAAGTCGATCCTTCTCAGAGATTCAAGAGCTTAAGATACATCAATCACGAATCAAAGAGTAGGGATCCACGTAACTAAGACCACCCTTCTGGGATTCAAATATACTTTTCCGAGCAACTTTCAATGTGTGTAAGTAAATACTTAATATTCAATTAGAAAATAGGGAAATAAAAAATTCGCAGCTTGTTCCTGTTCTGGTACTCCTCTTAGGTGAACATAGTGGATGACGATGTATTGGCGGTCGTTGTTACCGTCGCACTTAGGAGATTCCCTCAGTTTTTCCCACTCACTCTAAATATTTACACAACGGGGAAGAAGAAGAGAAAGAGAGAGAGAATGAGAAAAAGAAAAAGGAAGAAAGAAAGAGAAAAGTATAGAAGTACGACGACACTCACATACGTACAGGGAGCTGATGATGAAGCACCAGGAGATACTACTCAGAAAAAGAAGAAAAGAGAAAATAAGAAAAGGAAAACGAGGGATCGCATCGCATAATATCACATAATAATAGACGCACGCCTACTTTATTCGTCCTTCGTGCCAAAAGACACACTCTCACAAACACTACACCAGATACACACTCAATCTATACATACGAGCCAGGAACAAGCCAAAGTTGTATAACTACTAACAACATATTATCCTTTAAAAAAAAAAGAGTCCAAGTTTCCTACATACTGTACATATTTTAAATAAACCGGATATGTACAGGACTACTACTGTAGTAGTCCAAGTACGCTTCTGAGAAATCGTACGATTTTTTTTCTATCTTTCTAGCTCTTCTACAGGGTTCTAATAACCTTTATACATTCCTTCTGTTGTGGCGATGACTCAATCACGTCCATGAATTATTATTATAACTTATATCCACGATGCAGTTGAACGGTACTTCTGTTGCTGTAGGAGAAGATGAGCTGTGAACACGGAAATGGTTCATTTATATATTATATTGTGTCATAAGAACCAAGGTTTAAATAAGAACAATTATTTAATCAGAAAGAAGTTTTATAGTACAACTATAAAAGAAAGGGAAATGCTAGGTTGAGTGATTTGCGTTGACTAATGTTCCAAAAATATTGTTGTAATTTGAACGTCCCATAATTTAATTATACAAGTGATTGTTGCTATTATTTGATCATGGTCTACTAAATACTAATGTGACTCATTTATCACTTCCTTGCGCGTGATGGAACAGCTGTTACGTCTCTAATTACATTATATGCCACAGAATCCGTCATTAACCCCATGGATTTCAATCCTTTTATTATCACAAGCACTGTAAATCATTCATTTTAAAATCATTCATCTCGTTTTTTTTTACTTCTACAATTTACAAATATATATATATGTCGTAACTTGTACCAACAAATTGTACAAGATGCAAACAATAAATGAGATGAATTATTTTAAATGAAGAATTTACAGTTCTTAGAATGAGGATATTTCTATCATAGATGATCAATAAACTAATTTTCATAGAAAAAACTAAAATATAAGTTTTCTTTGGCACATTATAAATTTCAAATGACAACAGTTATATGACTCATAAGTACATGTTAATCCAGGGGTGTCCGCTGATTATATTTCTTTTCTTTTTTTTGTTTCCATATCTATTTACAAAAAATTTCAAATATTAATTTTTTTTCCGTATTTTGGCGTAATTTTTTGCATCTTGACCAAAAAAAACCCTGTGGACACCCCTGTAACCATATAATTTTAATAGATCAAAATAATATAAAAAAATGAATAAATGGTTCCTTATTAGATTGACCGTTGTTTAAATAAAATAATACATTGTAATAAGAATAAATTTCAACTTGAACAATTTGCTTATACAAGCTAAAATTTCTTTATATTAAATGGCATTATTTAACTACATCAATGCGCATTCTAATTTACCAACTATACATTAATGATGCAGGGTGTGGGTTGGAGGGGATGTAGCCCCCCTTCCCCCTAATTAATTAATTTTATTTTTTACTATAATATTTAAAATTTGATTTTTTTTTTTATTTAATCTTTGATGATTGTAGTCTGGTGTTGTCTTGATGGAATACAACACCCTTTCTATTGCCCAATTCTGACCACTTCAGGTCGATCGCTTGCTTCAATCTGGTCAGTTGTTGATAATATAAGTCCGAATTGAGTATTTTTCCTCCGAGTGAAACAGCTCATAGAGGATGATTTCTTTCGAATCCCACCAAACACAAAGTATAGCCTTCTACACAATCGTTTGAGCAGCTTTACCATGAATTGACCACGATCTTTTTCGGTTGTTGCTCTCGTATGTGACCTATTATTTATCACCAGTGACCATACACTTCAAAAAATGGATCGATTGCATTTCATTTCAGAAAAGAGTCGCAATTATCAATTTGATCCAAAAGGTTATTTTGTGTCAATTCGAGTTTCTTTTTAAGACTAATCTTATGCAAATTATTCCAAACGGTTTTCTTGCTAATTTTCAGTTCTTGGCAATTGAATACCAGTCCAAATCGACGATTTCCATTATTTTATCGACATTTTCGATGATTGGCCTACCAGAGCGTCCCTCATCTTCGACGTCCATATTAGCAGAACGGAATCCTTGGAACCACCGCTTTTTGTTTCATTTGACACTGTATTGAGTCCTTAAACAGCACAAAAAAAAATTGCCCGGCTGCTCCGCCTTTGCACCTTGGTCGTAGTGATACCGATTAATGTATCGAATTTTCTCTTTTTTTAGTACCATTTTGGAACCTAGTAACACACAAATGGCTTCACCAAACACAAAACTGTACATCAACTTTTTTTTTAAGTGTACACTTAACCTTTGACCATACTTTAATCTTTTTTTATGAAATATATTAAGCGTGAGATATAGCTCACTAAAGAAATCTAGATAAAAACGCTTAAAACTTTTTACTTAACCTAATATATATCTATTCTATTGTGTGCAAGTTACAAATTCTACGTCTCATAATATCCTTTTTATTTACATCATCAGTCGTATTAATTGCCAACTATTTAACAAATGATGGCATCATTTCATTTTGATCTTTTAAAACTTCGATATTATTAGGTCCTTGGGTAGTGCCTAGCATAGCCCGGAGTAATTAGGCACCGGCCAACATCCCGATTGATCTTTAATAATATAGAAGATAACTTCCCAAAAAATCCTCAGGGTTACTCTCCAGTTTTGATGAACACTCCCCCCACGTAAGTACTCAGTACAATAATACTTATATAAAGTAGTATGACGTGTTCCCCCTCAAAATGGAAGAATAATAATAATATTTTGAGACAAAAAGTCATTATGTTGGGATGACTGATGAGTACTTTAGGCCTAAGGGCGCTCACTAATAAAAACAAACAAAATTAACTTTAACATAGCATCATTCATTTTTTATTCATATGTAAACATATTCACTAATGAATTAAGACATAAATATAAGAGCAAAAACAAAGAAATACATGCACACCCCTGCCAGATGTCATTAATATGGCTACATTATTATTTCTTAGATCAGAAATATATCAGGGTGTACTATAGGTTTATAAAAATACAAGGTAATAATCAAATGTGAAAATCCAGTGAGGAATGGGCATGTAAAAAAAAAAAAAAAAAAAAAAAAAAAAAAAATCAACATGGTAACCCTAACAATTTGAAGAATGTTTTAGAGGATAGAAAGAATAATACTCATGACGTTTCATTAGATTAGCAACAATCAGCTGTGACAAGAGAGGAAGGAGAAAAGGATATAAACAATCATATTTGCTAGAATTACTCCAATGTCGATCCCCAATTCTACTCTAAGTCCAACAAGGACTTGCAATTATAACTCCCCAAAAAATCCTCAGGGTTACGCTCTGTCTTTACGAGCACACAGGAACGTTCAATCAGGTTTTGAATATATTTAGAAAAGGATGTTTACTACTCAGGAATTAAATAATAATTACAACTGTTAAGGAAAATAACATTCGTTCTTTATACTACCAATTACAAATTAATGGGCCAGCTAAAAAACCCACCGGATTTACGATGAGGTACATCATGGAACACTATCTCATTTTCCCATATTCCTACAGACAGACTTTGTTGTATTAATTTTATTATATATTTACGAGTAATAGGTTCGGGTACCGTTTTTGAAAGTATCTGTAATTTTATAAAAAAGTTATATTCTGCTGTTACATATTGGATGACCAACCTTTCTCATTTCCCCAAATATATCCTCTTTTCATATCCTGGCCAGAGTGTCAGAGGACTTTTTTTATAAGTAAATGAAATGTCCGGTTTTTATGGGCTCAGTCGATTTTCAGGGTATAACAAGAGGACGGCTAGTCTCCCTAATTTAATATACAATATGAATTTTCTAGTAATAATAAGAAGTATAAAATAAAAGTCATTTTAGAATAAAGAAAGATCCTCCCCATGGGCGTCCGAAGGATTATACTTATTGACAAAAAAAAATCCAAGAATTAACATTTTTTGAACAAAATTGATAAAATCTATAGCGATGAATGAAATTTTTTAGATAAAAATTTAATTTCATGTGTCATTTTCTCGACTTGTACATGAGCTAGAGAGCTCAAATTGGTTCTGTTTTCCAACTAATTGCTTAACCTTATATATATATTGCAATATAAATAAATTTCAATCCCTCAACCTTAATAAATTCTTGAATTAGTCATAGTTCAGATTTCAACGGACCAGCCAGTAACAGACAGACGTATGTATGTTGATTTAAATTTTAGTATGTCCAAGTTAAACCAAGTTAAGGGTAAATCAGTCAAAAGTGTTAGAACTGTCCCTGGTCTACCCTACTAATTCCTCTAATTATTTGGTTTTAAGCTGATTAAAGGTGGAGCCAGCAAAATATATAATGATAAGAACATTAATACCTTAATGACGTTGGGATTATTTACTATTTGTTTGATATGTTAGTTTAAGCTTAAAATTATGATTAATTTGAATATTCTCTTTAAAGCAATGGATCCGACCCAAGTTCATTAAAAATCTGAAGAGCAAACTATTGTGAATTTAAACATACAAGAACATATCCCTAAGGATAATTTGAATTGCTTCACTACATTTGTTCTAGAGGCTCAACACACAATAAATAAAAAAAGCTCAATCAGAATCTTTATTTGTTTAAAAAAATAAATTACATTGTAAGTGCTATTAACAGAACTTGGTAAATAACTATTTTGTTTAATATTTTACCAATCCCTAAAGACAAGTTCTATAAGTCCTATAAGAAAGTGCACCTTTTGAAAAATAACTTATAAATGATGTCAAACACCCCTTTTGTCGTCCATTACTTGACACATTTAATAGAGTTCTAAATTCTAATCATTTACTCACTCGTGAATTTTTTTGTAGTTTTGTAGTTTTCTCCAAATTAGGTTGAGAGGTACACTCAAGGTGACTATATATAAAAGTGAGGCAGCAAGGAAATTCTACGCTTGTTTTTTTCATTATCAAGAAAAGAAGGAAAATTCACTGACGTCACTGTCGAGGCAAATAGCACTTTGTCTTATATTGTAATTGTAAAGTAACAATTTTAAAATTTATTTATAGTACAAAATGGTAAACTTAGGACCATACCAAAATGTATAAAAAGCAAAAATATTTAACTTATATTGATATTAGTATCTATAAAAGTAAATCCTTTCGATTTTTATAAAACTTGACGATATCCTTGCTTGATACTTTATAGAATAATAAAATCAATTTCAGAACTAACTATTTAAAAAGACGAACATTAATTTGCATATTAATAATAATGAACTATCTGTATGTAAGCTTATATTAATATGATTTATGTATATTATCTAATTTGCCATTTTATTACATAATATAAGAGTGGTGAATAAAAGAATAGCAATAAGTAAAAATTACAGACTAAACATTTTATTACATACATATATTAATAATAAATATTGATTTATAAATTGACCAATCTGTCCTTTAAGTTTTCTCAGATAAGCACTTGTGTTCTTCAGTTTGAGCTTTTTATTAAGGTTATTTATTCTCATTCTTGTTTTCACAAAGGATATGATGACTTCTTTAGGCCAGTTAGGATATAATTCATTTAGATGATTTTGCAGCCTTTCAATACGTTTGGGTTTTTGTCAATTGCATATTCATGGTTATAATGAAAAACATTAAAAGGTTTTTTGAGACAATGACATAATTTTAAAAACTCACACGAGGGGATCGTAAGGCCTCCCTTAGAGACCAATTCAATATATATATTGGTTGCTTCCACGCATGAAAAAGCTCTCTCATCATTGCAACCTGCATTTTTTCCAAGGTCCAAATATTTCCTTAAGTTTAAAGGAAATTTCTTCCTGGCCTTTAATTCAAGAAGCTCAGCCTGGAGATTCCACTCAAAATCATTGGATGTAAAATGCCTATCACAAATCTTAGCATTCTTAATATGAATTGGATCTTTTCTCCTGCAGACCGGGATCCAAAGACGCTGGAGCATCAAATTTTTCGGAGGAAATACAAAATACTGGGCATCATCCCGTGGATTGGAACAGCAAGGCATGGTAAAAACACGCTTTGAATCTCGGGATGTGGCTTTTTTGCTTAACAGATCCAAATTAGTGCACTTCACTTCAATGAAATTATCTGAACTGCCGCAACAAGGACGTCACTATGTCATCTGAGTCAGCTAACGCCAATCAGACTTCCTTAGAAGTTCCTTGTTGCCTCTCCTTTATATATAGTCACCTTGGGCACATTGTACCAGCTTGCCCGCACGTCATTCTTTCTCCAAATTAGAGACACCGACTGACAGCGGAAAGTTGAAATTAAATTATCCCAAACTTTTCATACTTGACCATGTGAAGTAAATAATATATTATTTACTTCACTCGAGTAGTAGGAGAGGGACTATGACTTTTTCGAGATATTCGGACAGTTTGCACTTAGGTCGATAATGAAAGTAGATGGAAAGTCTCATTTCACAGAAGGAGTATTTTGGAGGAGAAAAGTAACTGGGAGTATATCCGTGAGCTGAAGGATGAGGATGGAGGAGATCCGAAATCATTATGTAAGGCACTACAACTGTTTCTTCCACTTGGCGTCATCCATCAGTCCAAAGATCGACTCCGAGTGGTTTTAATCCCTCCCCCAATACTCTCCATTAGAGACAAACTCACAATCTCTTCCACATAAATAGACCTTCTATCCAGGGCTGCAGAGTAGATACATAAACTTCTCCACATCGAATTCAGTATTTTGAATGTCACAGACTCCAACATATGAATTTTAAATAATATATTTTATAACCTATATAATTACTATTGAGTAATTTGAGTCTAGAGAAAATTAATGTTCGTCTTGGGTTTCGGTCTGGAAATCCTAGACCAGTCTGAGACCGTTACATTTTTGGTTGGACCGAATTAGTTCACCGAAGCTCAGTCTGAACCGGTCTCATAGAAAGATTCGGTTTAGTTCTGTTCTAAAAAAAATCGGTCTAGACCGATTTTAAAGATATATTGTTTATAACATGTAATATATAGATGGATGATCTTCCTTAAATTTTCTCAATCTTCCTTTGATTTTAACTCATGGAGAAAATTGCAGTTCGTTATTTTTCGACGCAAAAAAATGGATTTCCAATGAAATATTTGATTCGTAGATTTAAAAAAATTTGGAGAAATTTTACTGGAGATTTGTTAGCATATAAGTTTGCACATAAAATTTGATATTCAAATAAGAAATAATTTTAAAATGAAACATTTGTCAAAATCTGAATAATTTTTTTTCGTCGATTTTGTCGAACGTTAATTTTCAATTTTTAAGAAGAAATACTACGAAACGAGGAATTCTGTACATAAAATTTTAATCTCTAACATTATTATACAAGCTATATTTTATTTTCAGTTTCCGGAATATTTTATTACATAATTTTTGCAAATATTTGAAAAATGAACCAATTATCGAGGGTTATTTTTCAATAACATTATTTTCCATAACTTTTTTGTTTTTGCAAATAGGAAAAAAATCTTGGTAGGCTAGTAGTCATTTTAAGAATTGTAATAAATTCTATTTTTTTCCAATTTTATCTGCAAATTTCAATTTGACAGTTTTTTGAAAAAATGAAGGATGGAGTTCTCATCTACAGAAATAACTTCATGCAATTATGTTGGTATGTTTTTCGAAGTTTATCAACCAAATTTTTTTTAATTCATACTAACACATGTAATGTAATGATACCCTGCACGAAAGGTCTAAACATTCAGAATAAATAACATAGACCATTGTCAATGTGATTTCCCGCTCACTCTCTGGCCCAAGCAACACCGGATAAGCCTTTCCTAGTAAGTCTACATATAATATGAAGTATTTAGTCTTATTCACCGGATCCAGAATGTATTTGCAAGAGGGGAGGTCAAATTATATAATAGTTTGTCTGTTTGTTAACGGATGGTCCATTAAAATCTGAACATTTACTAATTAAAAAATTAATGGAGGGTGAGGGATTGAAATTAATTCATATTACGACACATTAAAGCATACTCAATTAGTTAGAAAACAAAATGAAACTTGAGCTCTCTATTTTACGTACAAGTCGAGAAAATAACAATTGAACGTGATCAACGAATTTCCATTCGTGCACTCCAAAACTGTTGGGCATATCCAGAATCACTGTCTACGCCGTCAGCCTGTTCAAAAGGTTGGAGAAGAAGAAAAGATCCGTCAAAAAGGCCAAACTGGTTAAAGAAAACACTCCATACCAATATCCTCAAGTCCATGAGGGGCCATACAAGATAGATCTGGGTTTCACATTTGACCTTCTAGCGAACTGCCAAAGAAGTGGGTGAAAAGATCCTTGTGAGGGTGGAGAGGCCATTTTTGACACCATTGTTTGAAAAATCCCAAATGCGTATTTTGAATGAGTATTTATATTTCTTTTGAACTCTTTTTGACACTTTTGGTCTCCCTACCCCCCTGATGCAAACCCCCTCGACTACATCTTTTGGGACCATGTTAAGGGAAGGGGGTGCAATATCCTTGATCCAAACACCGGGCCCTCAAAGATACTATCACCCAGCACTGGGAAGCCATGGCAGGGTACTACATTCGCAGCGGGTGCTAGGCCATCCTCCACCACCTGTAAGCCATCATTGCCACTATGGAATGCTTAATTAATGATTAAAAGAGCTCAGGGACATATTGATATCTATTTATAGTATTATTTTTATTGAAATTATAATGTTGATTAATAAATTAGAACTTGTTGAAGTTCAAAATTTAAAGCGTTCATATTTTAATGTACCACTCTGTAGAATAGTTAGGACTTGACAATAGGTAAAGTTCTCTATTCCCAATGTTCATTGTATACGCTTGATAGATGTTTGCATTTAACTTACCTTTATCATTCCTTTTCAAGAACTTTGGACTACTTTAAAAAGTTGATGCGTTACTAACAATTGAACGCTTTATAGAGTGCATAAGTATCACACATTATTATATGAGACTTTGCCATGCAACTTGATTTCAAGTATATGTGAATATAATGACTAGATACCTATGTATTATAGATAGGTATGTTAGGTAGGCCTATTAAAAAAAGTTATATGACTGTGCATGAAGCGTTGTGAGTCATTTACATTCACTTCAAATTCACAAAGTCTAGGTAAAAATCCTTTTTTCTTTAATAAAAGACTAGAAAATGACACTTTAACGTGATTGGCATATATCTATGTATTCATGCACTCCAAGCAGTTAAGCGTCTCCATGACCGCCGTCTACGCCGTCAGCAAGTCCGAAACATTGGAGAGGAAGAAAGGCTAGGCCAAAGAGGCCAAACTAGACCAGGAGGAGTAAAAAAAAACAGCCCTGGTCAATCCCCTTTAACCAGTAGGACCCATGCAATATATATCTTAGTTTCACATCAGACCGTCCAGAAAGATATAAAAAAAGTGTGAGGGTTTGACAGCAGCAATGAAAGAAACCCATCTCCTCCGTTGCAATACTCTTTTGAGTATTTTTGTACTACTTTTTGACAATTTTGGCTACCCTTAAGGCCTGATGTCAACCTTCTTGACTACATCTTTTGGGTGCATGTCGAGAGGAAGCCCTGTATTATCCTTCATCCAAACCCCAAGATCCTCAAGGTCTGTGACGCTGTGACAATGGACTACATCTGCTGAAAGTGAGGGGGCTTCTGCCACCTCCTGGAAGCCATCATTGCCACTAAAGGCGGTAATATTAATTATTAAGAGAGTTCAGATTTAAACAACTCCCAACATCATCACCGAGGCTGAGAACTTAGTCTGGTTGACCAGCGGAACCTCATTGACGACGTAGGCGAGGTAGTTGTCTTTCTTACAGTTTCTCGACAAGTCTGCTGCAAGTTTTTTCTATCTTAATCTTAATGGGCTCGAATAATATCGGGTACACTTTGTCTTTAGGCCTACATCTCAACAATGAAGCAACTGATTTTAGTCAGTTGTAGCTTGTTTGAACGCTAATATTTACCGAATTATTATATTAAAAAATCTTGAAACCTAGTTATAAAATGAGGTATCACTGACACTATCAAATTGGTAGTCACTATTTGCTATTGTATTAAATGGTACTACCTTATTATTGTGACGTGGAATAGAACAGAAATTATGGCTGAACGATGATCAAAGAAAAAAAAATTGAACGGAACGCTTACAAGCCTCCTGAATAGTATTGACGATCCTATGTAAATTCATAGCAGTAAAAATTTGTTTTATAAATCTTGAGGTGTATAATATTCCGGTTTGACAATTTTTTGGCTCAAAAATATCATAGATGATGTTGCAAATATACAACCAATAGATCATAAAACAGGTTGCAAACGTATTACATCATTGAAGAAGCCTAGAACTTTTTTTCTTTTTATAAATAACTAATCTAATTTTATGGGTGTTATATGGAGAAAATCATTATTTTATTAATAGTGATATGTCACGAGCAAAACTTGTCAATTCATACTCGAGATTAATGGATTAAGTAACGAAAACTCCGTTCGTGTACCTAAAATGAGAGTATTTACTCGTAACTCGTCAAAACTTGGGATTCCTTCTTTTTTCTATTTGAAAACATTATAGCTAAAAATCTTCTTAAACCAATTTCCTTTCTCTGTGAATGAAGGAAAGTATGTTTTCTCAAAGGCAACACTATCAGGTGCGTCTGCAGGATAATATTTTGGAAGAGGCTTGATTTTTGGATTTTTTTTATCCAAAAATTTACCGAATTTACCCTGCAGACACTCCTGACTATGTAGAAGTATATTGATTGATATAAAATGTTGTTCTTTTAGGAGCCTGTAAGGGCTAGCGGGATTCCACGCACCCAAAAAAAATCCTGCAGACGCCCCTGTGTTAGACCTTGTCCAAACGTAGCAAAAACGCTTGTAAATTTCTTTTATTCGGATTCAAAAAGTTTCGTGTCTATATGAAGAAGAAATCTACTCAATCCAAGCCAGAGGAATGCTGTATCTAATGTGAATCTTATAATAACTTATTGGAATTGCATAAGGGGAAAAAAATAAATTCTTTAAAAAATATAATTTTTTGACAGACGAGTTTGATAGCGATCAAAAAATTTAACGATCCTTCAGGTGAGTAACGAGTATTCAAACGAGTAACGAATATTCAGACAAGTAACGAGTATTGGGACTAGTAACAAATAAAGCTCGTAATTCCTCGAGAGTTTTTTTTTAAACTGGAAGATAATCGAGCAGCAAAATTAAACTCGCGGCAAATCACTAATTTTTTATAAACATAGAAAAA